>NC_135763.1:13389795-13411516 GCF_052425735.1 Oculina patagonica
AAAGATTAAAATTTCACAAGTGTATTGAAACTCTATTCAAATGCATGGAAATTGTTATTATCTTGTGTTTTATTGCAACAATACTGATTAGATAGACCTTTACATAGTGTATAGAGACCGTTATAAAATAATGAATAGCCAATGGGGGGGGGGGGGAAAGGGTATAGTAGGTGTAAATAAATTGGGATAATATATATGCTGACTTGTTTCTGACTGCGGTGAAAAATACTGCACTGAATTCTTTTGTATGGGTAAAGCAGTAGTAAAAATGAAACTATTTTTTTTTTTATACATTCAGTGCTGGAAATTACTGTCGGTCATCGGACATTGTCCGATCAAATATGCCAAAATGTCCGGCCAATTTTACAATATGTTCGGACATGATGTCCGAGAACTTACGTGACTGTGTCTTGGAAAATTCAATGTGTTTGAATGCGAATTGCTGTCCGACCAATTTTCTAATACTGTCCGCTCAAAATAAAAGTTTGGAAGGACACATGTCCTTTTAAGTAAGAAAAATTATTTCCAGCACTGTACATTGGGCAAGACACTTAACTCTCACAGTGCCTCTCTCCACCCAGGTGTATAAATGGGTACCGGTGAATTTACTGCTGGGGGTAACCCTGCGATGGACTAGCATCCCATCCAGGGGGGATTAGCAATACTCCTAGTCGCTTAATGCTACGGATAAGCTCCGGCTGTATGGGCCTCATGGCTCAGAGACAGACTTAACCTAACATGTACATATATGCAATAGTATTAATGATAAAATATACTTACGAATTCAATGATCCTTCTGATGAGGAAACGCTTTCTTATTCTTGCGTTTCTTGGGAAGTTAAGTTCATAACACAGTGTGGGCGCAAAAACGAAATAATACAAATCTGAAATGTAACCAATAGATACAATCAATAAGAGAAAAAGAAAAGTTGGCATTTAAAAATACTCGTATAATATTTCCAACACAGTTGTTAGTATAGGTAATCACATGATTTCGAGTGCAATTTGGGATAAATAAGCATGAGTAAATTTTTCAAAGGCTAACAAAATTGCAAGAGCCCGTAGGGCGAGTGCAATTTGTAGTCTTTGAAAAATTTACGAGTGCTTATTTATTCCAAATTGCACGAGAAAAATCATGTGATTACTTATTAATAATATTCATGAAAAAATTGTGAGAAAATAACATGCGCAAATCTCATACAAAAACAATTTATTCAAACTTAATTGGCAAATATCATCACGCATTCATTCAAAACAAGGTCAAAGCCCAAACAACGTACAGGTTCCTCGATGTTTTAAAAGTTTTTTAGTCGAAAAATCTGGCTTAACAGTCAAACGAATTGTCTGAATAAAAGATTCTGGGTTTTCCTCTTTCAGATCGAGATTTTCTTCTGCTCATTCTTCTTGTAGAGCTTTGCTTGAGCACTTTCAACTCGACGGCCAGCCAAGTGAAGCTGTTTCGCTTTTCATTTCAACACTTCCTTGGACGAAACAATCCTCTGTCTCGTACATGTACAATAGAAAGCCTATAAGTTCTGTTCTCTAAGTACAGTGTCTTTCAAGCGATGTTAGCATAACTTTGAGGCTATCTGGTCCATTTATCTTCGAAAATGTGTTTGTTGTTTTTGAATTCGGTGTAAATAAATTTGCTCAAGCAAAGCGTGAAGCTTAGTCGGCTTGTAGTTTCGATTTCGTCGGCAATTTCCTTCTTAGGAAACCAGTTAAATTCCAAAACAAGAATGAAAAATCAGTGCTATGGTATTTACAGCTGTCTTTTGGTCATTTTTTTCACTCGCATCTCTAAGGACCCTCGAAGCAGATCCAAACTTTGTGCCATTCAAATGGTGTGGAAGCGTTTGATTGGCCCCCTGTGGCTGCCTTTGTTTATTAACAGGATGCCGCGTTTGTGCTTTTTTTCCACTAAATTTCGTCATTTCTGCACTGAATTATGTCATTTCTGCATCAAATTTCCTAAAAACTGCATTTCTCTAAGCCAATCAGATTCAAGAAATTTTTTGATGTATATTATTAATACTCTAACAGAAGGAGCAACTTACATTAGTTAAGACAGAAAAAGACAGGCATTATTGTCAAGAACCTTTGTTCTTGTAATAAAAAATTAATAAACTAAGGTAAGCAGTGTGTGCAAAGGTCTTACAACTTCATTCAAAGGATTAGTAAATTGTCCTTAAAAATAACAATTAATAATAATTTTTTCAAAGGTTTTAAATTTTATTGCTCTCACTGATTTAAATTTTCTTGTGGCACCATCTCAGAGTCTTGGTTACTTTGGCAATAAGGCTTAAAGAAAAACTCAGTTCTGCAGCTTCACTCCTAGGTAATAATTATTATTATACTTGTACACTAAAACTGTTAATGACAACTTAAATTGTGCATCAAAACGTACAAAACTCTCATGTTATACTCATCCTAATTATATCACCTCTTTGTGTGAGATTGTTAGGGTAGACCACCAAGCAGGCAGTTTCATGTTTTCCATTTGCAATGTGTCCTGTTAATTGAAATAAAACATAATTACTTAATCAATCAGTCTACAGTTCATGCATTATAATAACTATACAATGTGTTTAAACACACCATACAAAGGAATACCCAGTGCAGGTAGTCACGGCCGCGCTTCTTTTTTACAAAATCCGAAGTTAAACATTTTCACTGATGACAAAGATTTGATTGAAGCCACTCTTTTTGGACTGCAAGTCTACTTTTAGTGATTTGTTTGTTACTTTCTTAAACACTGGGCAGAGTGCCAAACATTTGAACTAAACAGTGTTATTATAAATTTTGAAGTAAAATAGTATGAACTGTTTGTTCAAAGTGCCACTGAACAGTCAAAACTTTGACTGAAAGAAAACAGAAAAATAATGCTTTCTTTCTGCAGTTGGTTTCTTTATTTCTTCTTTCCTTTTAATTGGGACATTTATTTTGATTTGTTTTTTCAAAGATACTAGTATATAGTTCATGTTAACTATTAAAACATTTGAGGATATTAAAGTTTTATGTAGATAATATGGGTACGTTATCTATCTGTTGTTTTGTACACCTCACAGTCTATCTGAATTGGTCTGTCAGTCTGTCTGTTGGTCTCTCTGTATGCATATGTGCATCCTAGTTAATATAGACTCTTTACTTAGAAAAGTGTTAAACTTAAAAGGTGTTAAGAGGAAATCCGCCAGGACTTCGAGTAGTTTTTGGACAAAATTATGTACCAAAACTATTTACACCTGATTGCAAGCTTTTGTGTTACTGCTTCAAATATCGAAAGAAATCTTTTCTAACAACACCACACATCGAAAACACATTTTGAAGTTCCGCTGAATTCCACTGAATCGCTTAAAAGATGTAAGCTTCTGCCCATAGCTTGTGAACTTTAAATACCATTTTCTCAGACTCTGATAAGAAATTGTTGTACCAGAATTATTTCCACCTTATTGCAAACTTTTTTGTTACTGCTTCAAATATCTTATCAAAAGAAATCTTTTCTAACAACACCACACATCAAAAACACATTATGAAGTTTCGCTGAATTCCACTGAATCGCTTAAGACGAATTTACAAAATGGCTACACGTGAGATTTTGCCAATACCTTGTGAACTTTGAAATTCATTTTCTCAGACTCTGATAAGAAATTGTTGTTGGTGTTATCACGGATAATTACTTACATCTTTACCTTTTATTAAGGGTAGGAAATAAGGCAATAGGATTTAAATTATTCTGGAAATTGATTTTTGTCCAACTTAAATAAATATTACTCAACTTCCTAGTGGATTCCGTCTTAAGCGCAACAGTCAATATTCAAAACAAACGGCCAAGTGCACGCTGTTGGTTAGCAAACACGTAACATCGTGTATTTAGTATCGTACATCGTGCATCCAAATAAAAAATCGTGTATAGTGCATCGTACACCGTGTGTGGCTAAAGAAAGTATCGTGTATAATGCATCGTGTATCGTGTGTCAATAATACCTGATAGCGTATAGAGCACCGTTTATCGTGTGTATCGTGTACCGTGTTTATCTACTGAACAAATTATTGTTCGTAAAATATGGATAAGAATTTTTTGTTAAACATTCGTGCTTAAAATTATGCTGAGCTCGTCTGTGTGTAGTTATGCTGCTTTTACGAATTACCTATAACGTTCTTTGAAATTACTCGATCATCTTTCAATTTCAAAAGAAAAAACAATGAGCTAATTAAGAACTATAAAACCCGGGCTAGACCTTGATAGAAATTCAGCACGAATTTGGCGTACAGCGCCGACCAGTACAATTTGCCACTTAGTTATATTAATGCGCTAAAAGTTGTCAGTAGCTTGCTTCAGTCGAAGGTCAACCACGAGAAATGCAGTCCCTTGAGACTTCAGATAAGCTTATTTTTTATGAATATCCAGTGAGCAGCACAAGATTAGGACAGCTTGAGTTGATTTATTAATTGATCCTACGCGTTTCGTTTGATACTACAAACTTCGTCAGGGATATGTTACAACTACGGATCTTTACAAGTTAGGCTTCTATTTATATAAAAACCACTAAAGCGAGATAGACACAATTATCTCGCGTAAAATTCCCGGAAGGGCGAGGTGTATCGGGAAATTCGTAAAGACCGTACAGGTGATAAGATATTTAAAATATTTAATTTTCGGGGGTGGATAAACGTTTATCCACCCCCGAAAATTGTTTACTTACATAGATTAGCTAGCGTGTAAGTAGATTTATAGCTAATAATGCATTTCTGAATAACTCCTTTCAGATGTTAAGATGACTGGAGTTATAAGTAGTTTTAAATACAACTATCTTGTCGTTCAAACTACGCTTTTTGTTTTTTAGCCACTTACTGCGGTTACAGTATTTAACTTCGCGAAACAACGGAAGTAAAAAGTGATATGGATACCCACGTAGCCTGAGCCGTTTCCAAAAGAGCTCGCGTGTGTTAGAGAATGCTACAAAGCTAGAGCTATTCCTAGCGTAACGCATTAGTTCCCCTATAATGAATGCCCGTTTATTACTAGTGGGGTGGAACGACTCATATGGGATATAAAGATACTTGTTGAGCGGCTTCTGAAACGTAGAGAACTGAATAGTGTTGCTTCCTGTGTCAATTGACAGAAGCAAGTCCAGAAACGGAATACTAGAATCGCTAATATCAAAGGTAATTTTGATACGCTCATCCTTAGTATTGAGTGCATTAAGAAACTCTAATAGCGTGTCTCTGGGGCCTGACCAGATAACGAATATATCATCAATAAACCTCTTGTACAATTGGAGGTGTGGAGAGTATCGTTTAACGATATCTATCTCGTGATAAAACATAAATGCATTAGCGGCAGTGACTGCAAATGGTGTCCCCATTGCAATACCGAATGTTTGATGAAAAATATCCTGGCTAAATTCAGAAATGAGAAAATTATTCTCAAATACAATTCTAGTGAGCTGGATCAAGAGTGGTGTCTCAGGCACTGATTTCTCTCGCAGCAAAAGGTCAAGTGCTACAATTGCCTTCTGGGTGTTGATGTTAGGATAAAGAGACTTAACATCTGCCGTAACGAGAAGGCTACCAGGCGCAATGCGCAGAGACTCAACAATTTGAATCAGCTCTTTAGAATCACGTAAAACCGTAGGCATGGAAATGCTAGGCTTAACTACCTCATCTACATAAATGCTGATAGGTCTAGTTATGTAGGAATGCGAGGCGGCGATAGGCCTACTAGCCATAGGTGTTTTGTGTATTTTAGGAATTACGTAAAATTTAGCAGGATTAATACTGCTATTAGAGTGGTCGCAGCTACGAAGAAACTTTACAGTATTGGGTGGAAGAAAGCGTTCATAAGTATTCATGAGTTTCTCTCGATTCTCAATTACCTTAAGGCGCCTGTGAGCCCATTCATCTGTCGTGACGTTACTATACGACATAGGGTCATTAAGATGTTTAAGTGTCATTGTCAGAGTAAACCAGGCAATGCCAAAAGATGGGGGTCAGCCGATTTCCCTCATATTTTCAGCATTTAAAACCTATCAGATAAGATTAAGATTGGTGGCATTTAAATGATTTTCTGCCTTTTCAATCTTGAGATTGACCACCCCCCTAGTTTTTGGCACAGAAAGTGCCAAAAATCCTCATAAAAAAGGCCAAATTCTCAGTACAGGAAACAGATCTTCCTTTTGCATTTCGTGCACAAAACTTTTTCTCAAGGTAAATTAACTGGTTGTTGATGTTTTACATGCTTAGAAACAACTTTCCAGTTCAACTGTAATTTTTACCATATTTTCTAAACTAGGTAGGCAGCTTGTGTCTTGCCACAGAGTGAATTTGGGGGATTTTCAAATTCAATTTTTTCAAAAGTGCGATAGTTTATTTTTTATTAAAAGCCATTTTATAACAGTCCATACCCTTCTTATTCGAAAACAAGAATTTATTGATTGGCACAATAAATTCTTTCTCCACGAATTTAGTTCAAAAATGGCTCTGATCGCTCTTATGGCTATTTTCCCGCCAAAATTAAATCACACTAAAATATCACACAACATCTATACAATTATATTTTGAAATGAAATAGTTGTATTTTAATTCATTGAAAGGAGTAGAAACTTCAGTAAATGTTTTAATAATTGATTTCGAATTAACTATGTTAATTAACCCTCGGACGTACAAGGGGGAGGGGGGAGGGTGGATGCCACCCCCCATGAGGTTTTTTCTAAATTTTGAAAAAACGATTTACTCTACAATGCTGAAACTTTCATTAGCTGTTCATTCATCCTTTGCGGAAATTTTGATATGTCAACGTGTGTCCGTGGTGTGTGACGTTGCCATGGCAACGTCATAAATACAAGCAGGTCTTGCCAAAAATCGTCATTTTTACCATTTTTCTTAATTTTTTCCAGTTTTTTAAAACAGAAGTGCAAGATGTGTTTATTTTTACATTCCGTAAGCATTCTGGCTTGATTTTGCATCAATTCCCGTTATTTTCTGACTTTCTGAAGAAAATGTTGAAATCTAAGATGGCGGATCCAAGATGGCGGCTCTAATGACGTCACAGCCAATAAAAATTATGTCATCTTATAGAGTACGCTGAGGGCTTTCTTCCAAGTTCAAAATAATTTCGCTACGCCTTAATATAACGAAAACCCCGTGGAAGGGTTCCATCCACCCCCCCCCCCCCCTTGTACGATGGTGGGGGTGTGAGTTGGCTTGTACGTCCGAGGGTTAAAGTAATAGATACCGCAGTCCGTGCATAAATTCATGGTGAATTTCCTGCGAAAACTAAGTCGTATTACGTAAGCATTGCTTCGATTTTCATAGTTTAGTTTGGTATGTCTTAAAAGCGAGATTATAAAGGTAATATATAAGGCGGTCTTTGTAGTAATGATCCAAGGTACCAAAGAAAGAAACCACGAGTCGAGACGTTATTTCTCACGTTCGACACGGAATTTTGTCAGTTTCAATTCATACTAACACGTTTCATTCGGGACAAACACTCTTATATAAAGTATGAATTGTTCGTTAGCTTCACAAGAATCACCTTGAAGTCTTCTCGAATATAGTACAACTGTTCTACCGTTAGATGCTTGTAAACAAGATGTTACAGTTCGCTTACTACTCTACTACTCGAGGTCTTGTTGTGAGTGGCAAGCGAGGATGGCGATCTCGAAGTTCAGAAATCACTGAGGGAGCTTTCTTCATTCAGTTCAGGTCACTTTGACTTATCCGTAGATAGAGTGGCAGGTATGAGCATCTGTCCAGAACACTAAAAGAGAAGTAACAGGCGACTGCATTCGACTGGCGACCTTGAAAAAATACCTGGTGTTATCACTGCACAAAGATCAATGCAAACAGATTAATGACCCACGCCGTGTTTGCATGACCTTTGTAATGTATGCAACACTGTCACGCTGGTTGTAATTCGAGCTCCTCTCTTTTCAAGTTAGTCTTTAGTTCTTTTCATACCAGAACAGACACAAACACGCATACAAGACCCAAGTAGACGTACACAGGTAGAAGTTTAGCTGAGCAATTTTTATGCTAGAATCGTTAGTAATAGGAAGCATTTTTTCCTTATACCATTGCTTATACAATCTGGCTATAGAGCAACTGTTATTAACACTCTTGATGAAATTGTGTGCTAATTATTTAATGTACTCTCATTTGACCAATAAACGCACAAATCTCTGTTTTGGATATATGTTGTTGAGGACTGTATTCTCGTTTTTATCACTTAAGACGACTGTAATCCCAACACCCATCTAAATTTGCACAGAAGCACAACGTTCAGCAATATGGCCCATAAAGTTCATAAATCTGAGCTTTCATTTCCTATAATAAATAACAATCATAGATCATGGGGCACCTGTGGAGATAATGATGATAATGTTGTTGTTGTTGTTGTTGTTGATGATGATGATGATGATGATGATGATGATGATGATGATGATGATGATGATGATGATGATGATGGTGGGGGTGGCGGTGGTGATGATGATGACGATGATGATTGCATTTTGAAGACGAAAAGCCTTATTATTCAGTAAAAAGTCATATTTTTCTTCAATCATTTGGAGCTATATTGTTTTCCCACGCCGTGACACGCTTCAATGATGCTGTCTCATCTCGGGTAGAAGGGTTGTGAACGTGAGAAATAACGTCTCGACTCGTGGTTTCTTTCTTTGGTACCTTGGATCATTACTACAAAGACCGCCTTATATATTACCTTTATAATCTCGCTTTTAAGACATACCAAACTAAACTATGAAAATCGAAGCAATACTTACGTAATACGACTTAGTTTTCGCAGGAAATACACCTTGAATTTATGCACGGACTGCGGTATCTATTACTTTAACCCTCGGACGTACAAGCCAACTCACACCCCCACCATCGTACAAGGGGGGGGGGGGGGTGGATGGAACCCTTCCACGGAGTTTTCGTTATATTGAGGCGTAGCGAAATTATTTTGAACTTGGAAGAAAGCCCTCAGCGTACTCTATAAGATGACATAATTTTAATTGGCTGTGACGTCATTAGAGCCGCCATCTTGGATCCGCCATCTTAGATTTCAACATTTTCTTAGAAAGTCAGAAAATAACGGGAATTGATGCAAAATCAAGCCAGAATGCTTACGGAATGTAAAAATAAACACATCTTGCACTTCTGTTTTAAAAAACTGGAAAAAATTAAGAAAAATGGTAAAAATGACGATTTTTGGCAAGACCTGCTTGTATTTATGACGTTGCCATGGCAACGTCACACACCACGGACACACGTTGACATATCAAAATTTCCGCAAAGGATGAATGAACAGCTAATGAAAGTTTCAGCATTGTAGAGTAAATCGTTTTTTCAAAATTTAGAAAAAACCTCATGGGGGGGTGGCATTCACCCTCCCCCCCCTTGTACGTCCGAGGGTTAATTAACATAGTTAACTCGAAATCGATTATTAACACATTTAATTAAGTTTCTACTCCTTTCAATGAATTAAAATACAACTATTTCATTTCAAAGTATAATTGTATCGATGTTATGTGATATTTTAGTGTGATTTAATTTTGGCGGGAAAATAGCCATAAGAGCGATCAGAGCCATTTTTGAACTAAATTCGTGGAGAAAGAATTTATTGTGCCAATCAATAAATTCTTGTTTTCGAATAAGAAGGGTATGGACTGTTATAAAATGGCTTTTAATAAAAAATAAACTATCGCACTTTTGAAAAAATTGAATTTGAAAATCCCCCAAATTCACTCTGTGGCAAGACACTAGCTACCTACCTAGTTTAGAAAATATGGTAAAAATTACAGTTGAACTGGAAAGTTGTTTCTAAGCATGCAAAATATCAACAACCAGTTAATTTACTTTGAGAAAAAGTTTTGTGCGCGAAATGCAAAAGGAAGATCTGTTTCCTGTACTGAGAATTTGGCCTTTTTTATGAGGATTTTTGGCACTTTCTGTGCCAAAAACTAGGGGGGTGGTCAATCTCAAGATTGAAAAGGCAGAAAATCATTTAAATGCCACCAATCTTAATCTTATCTGATAGGTTTTAAATGCTGAAAATATGAGGGAAATCGGCTGACCCCCATCTTTTGGCATTGCCTGGTTTACTCTGACAATGACACTTAAGGCTCTCAGTTTTCAACCAGTCCGTGGTAACAACCGCAGGACCCAAGTTCTTGTCAGTGTCAGTAACACGTACAGACTTGTTTTCCTTGAGATTCTTGAGTTCCTGTCTGGTGTTGTTCCTTAGGTTCGCTTTCCATCGGGGTTTGGAAGAGCTGGCGTTTCTACAGAGTTCCTGTTGAATGTGAAACAGTTTGTCCTCTAGATCAGGGTCTTCGCGTGGGGTATTCCAGTCTGATTTAACATACAATCTGGGGTTGAAGTTTGGGTCCCCTGGCGTGTTAGCAAACTTACAGTGAAGGCGAACACTGCGGCAAAAATCCTGTATCTGTGGCAGAAATTCTGTCTCAGAGGGTGGCTTAAGGGTCGGTCTAAATTTTAAACCAAGTCCTAAAGCTCGAGACTGTTCCACGGTAAGTTTAGTAGCAGAGAAATTATGGAATTCCAGGTTTCGAGGTTCAAAATCCAGTAAAGGTTGCCGGGCCAATTTCCACATCCGTTTTTCCTGTGGGCTTCGTTGGTCTATTTTACGGGGCCTGAACCTCGGCGTTTTGAGTTTTTTGACGCTTGTTGACGTTTGGGCTCACTGAATGAGACCGAATTACGAGAATCTCTCCTGTTTCG
This sequence comes from Oculina patagonica, assembly GCF_052425735.1. NCBI lineage: Eukaryota > Metazoa > Cnidaria > Anthozoa > Scleractinia > Oculinidae > Oculina > Oculina patagonica. The sequence continues at coordinate 13,400,539 of NC_135763.1, forward strand.
AGAGCGTCCTCGCGGCTGTGTCCGCGAGCGGTCACGCGACTGTGATCTCGATTTAGGATGTCTGGTGGTGGAATTCCCTCGTTCTTTTGACTTCGACCGTTGCTTTCTACCTGGTTTAGGAGAAGCTAGGGCTTTTTGGTTAGTTTCGGGTTTTCGTGACTTCTTTTTGCGCTTCGATTCTACGGCAGATAATTCACGCCGGACAATGTTAGTAATAGTTTGTTCTGTGGGCGTGAAATCCTGTTCCATCTGGGTTTCTGCGCGTTTTGCTTTGGCTTCTTTCTTAAGCGACTCTTGAAGTTCTTTTGAAGCTCGGAGAGAGGCACACTGAAAGTAGAAGTTGTCAACAAACTTTCTGGCTTTCATGAGTTGCTTGTCCGCTTCAAGTAGAAAGGTTTCATCGGCGCATCGGAACTTTTGCCTCCATTCGGTAAGCGACTGTTCAATTTTGTCCCGGTTCTCTTGACATAGATGGCTGGTTTCAGTTTCCTGTGTTTTCAGGTCTTTGATGACTGCTTGAACGATTCGTTTTTGTGCATCCTTCAAAATAGCATCGAAATCCTGCTGTAGAGGGCCGGCGTTTTTTCCAGTGGCTTTTACTGGTTTTATGGCGAGGCCTTTAGGGCAGGTGTTATCCAGCGCCGATTGTTCTAGCTTTTTAATGCGGTCACCAAGGGCATAGAAAGCGTTTTCGCTGTCTATTAAACGATGAACCAGGCGTCTTAAGACCTCTTTGAAATGGTCATCAATTTCGTCTGATTGACTGGAGATCGCATTGGCCGAGTCAGTGTCTTGACGATGCTCGCTGACGGCTAAATCCCGGGCAGAACTTTGCCTCTCTAAGGAATGGTGTCGTGACTTGAGTTTCAGCGACAGTCTAGGAGCATTCGTTTTACCTGTATCTTTGCCCTCCATGTAGCTTCTTCTGGCAGTTAAAGCAATTTTTTATGAATATCCAGTGAGCAGCACAAGATTAGGACAGCTTGAGTTGATTTATTAATTGATCCTACGCGTTTCGTTTGATACTACAAACTTCGTCAGGGATATGTTACAACTACGGATCTTTACAAGTTAGGCTTCTATTTATATAAAAACCACTAAAGCGAGATAGACACAATTATCTCGCGTAAAATTCCCGGAAGGGCGAGGTGTATCGGGAAATTCGTAAAGACCGTACAGGTGATAAGATATTTAAAATATTTAATTTTCGGGGGGTGGATAAACGTTTATCCACCCCCGAAAATTAAATATTTTAAATATCTTATCACCTGTACGGTCTTTACGAATTTCCCGATACACCTCGCCCTTCCGGGAATTTTACGCGAGATAATTGTGTCTATCTCGCTTTAGTGGTTTTTTTATATAAATAGAAGCCTAACTTGTAAAGATCCGTAGTTGTTACATATCCCTGACGAAGTTTGTAGTATCAAACGAAACGCGTAGGATCAATTAATAAATCAACTCAAGCTGTCCTAATCTTGTGCTGCTCACTGGATATTCATAAAAAATTTTTTTGAAAACATAAAAGGTAAATAGCTTCATGCCTTTGCATTCTTAACACTCTCATATTCGAATACTTGCAGTGAGCTGTTGACTGTATTTTAACTGTCTTTGTATTAACTAACGAACGAGAGTGAAATTATGTTTTTTTTTTCTATTGAATTACTAGATGTATTGATCGGCTATCGGAGCTTCTACTCGCACGTCGCCTTGCACAGAACTAGAAAGAGCTGGACTATCAAAAGCTATCAACAGCAGTGTGCATGTGGGCGACGAACAACGAAAATCCATTGGTATCTAACAATATTTTGTCAATACGTAAAACACAGCCTCTTGTGACCCGCTTAAATATGCAATGAAGGATATTTCGGAAGGTCACCGCTTGCAATTAAAGTACAAATAAAATTTGTTTTGTTCTTTGACTAAAAAATATTAACATTGGATTAAAATGTCTTTTAAAATAACCAAACACGGTTCTTCGAACACTGATCCATGCACGGTAGTCGACAGGCGATATGGACGGTGCTCAAACACACGGTACACGATCGATGATACACGATACACGATTATTCATTTAATATCTAGTTAAAATGGCACGATACACGGTGTTCAAAAGAAACAGGACTATATCGGCAAGTTATGTTGGACATTGCTGTTCTCATCGCAGAAAAAACGCCAAATAGCCAGTGTAAGATGCTAATAGTTGAAAGGAACATGCCACATAGATTGTTTATTTTATGAACCATCCATTCGATACTTCTTTCTGAAGATAGGATTATTAAAACCGTAGTAAAGGTTGATGTCAAGTATGGGCACTGACGATAATGACAATCATTGGACATTTCGTCCTCATCTTATAAAACTTATTGGTTTCTAAAAAGGCAGGCATCAATTGTAGCACAAATTACTGCAAAATGATCGTTATTTTATGAACTTTCGAAAGTGTGCATTTTAGAGCTTATAAAATACGGTGAAAACAATGAAAACGATTTTGATGTTGTGATATTCGCGTTGTGTGTTACATGTGACATGCCAAAAATACACAATTTTGGCCTTCTTTTCGACTGAATATCTCAAACTGACACCACAAAGGCCATTTTTTTTATTGGGATGGAAAGATCTAGTTGTTATTGTGCTGTGAGCAAAATCTTGTCTCTTGGGATAAAACGAAACTTGCGTAAAATGTTATTGAAATCGGCACTTGACAACTGCCCACCAACAGCATGCACATGGCCAAACAAGTGTGAAAGCCTTTGAATATAACTGGATGGGTAGACTGGCAATTTACTTACCATCCTTCTCAGGCTGTTTCATTAGTCCTGACCTGTGCCAAAGATTGACGCTGATGTAACTGACCATTTTCAGCCATACAGTAGTATACCACATGACGGCAATCAGTGCTGCCCCTGTAATACAGTAACAGTTGGAAAAATTAAAAAATAATAATTATATTAATCATTATAATAAAAAATTATTTCATAATAATAATTTATTTTGGTTCAGTTGTTTAATTAATAGTTAATATCTTTTCATTTAAATCAACATCAAAAACAAAACAGGGAGGTACTGTAGGAGAAGAGAAGGCAGCCTGAAAAGCGGTATTCTCAATGCAGTGTGCCAAAAAAATCACACCGATAAGCAAGTAACAACCCTCCAAGTTAAGACCATTTTAGTCGCCATGGCGACTAAAATTTTGGAGCTGGCGACTAAATTTGAACCAAGGTCGCCAGCCTGGCGACTAAAATTGAGAGGAATGATTGAAAGCATCAGCTTAATTTGGTGACTAAAATTTTTCACTGGCGACCAAAACTTGAGTAGTTGGTGGCCAAATGGCCACTAAGGAAAAAAGTAAACTTGGAGGGTTGAAGTAACATATTTGGACTTAATTTACTTGGCAGTTGAAGTAAGAACCACTGAGAAATAAAGACCTTTGGGGTATCACACGGCGGTTCCAACTGCCCGAGACAAGAGTGGTTGTTGAAGAGAGCTTTAGCTAGATAAGTTTAGATTACAGAACTTTACATATAATTTGCAAGACAATTAAATCATGTACAAAGTCAATATGTACATGTATGTAGAACTTTTGTACTCACATGGTGGAGGTTGAAAAACTAATACCACAGTGCATGCCACTATTAGCATGGTTAGTAGAAAGAAAATATGGACACAACGTCCAAAACGCTCAGATATTTTGCCCTAAAAAAAGGAATGAAAAAAAGAAGTACATGTACATCATGCTCAATACATGTATACCCCTAAAAAAACAGTAACTATATTACTTAAACAATTTGAAAACACTCAGCAGGACTACAAATAAGAGTCAGTCATCTGGCAATTGCTGACCAAAACTTGCCTATGTGTGCCAAACTCCCAAACTTGTAGTTCAATGGACATCATGTCCGGCAAAGTTTTAAATCAAAAATGACTATCAATATTAAACCATTCTGCAGGTCATTTACATTTAAATCTACCTTGAGCAAGATCATACATGTAATTTGACTGATTTGATCCATTTTCTTCCTGTTAGCTATACTAATCATGGGTGATGCCACAATCAACATGGATAACAGGGAGAAAATATGAACCATTCTTTTAAAGTGCTCAGATATTTTGCCCTTAAAAGAAATGGAAAAAGTACCGTAACATGAAAACGATACTCAATACATGTACCGATACATGCATATTTTTACCCTAAAAACCCGAGTACGCAACCATATATTGCTTAAACAATATGAAGACACTTAGCAGAACTGTAATTTACAGTCAGCCATAGAACAATTGCTGACCAAAACTTGCCCATGTCTGACAAAATCCCAAACTTAGTTGGACATAATTATGTCCAGCCATAAATCAGAAATGACTCTCAATAACCATTCTGCAGGTGAATTTACATCCCAGGGGGGTACTCCGGCTTGTAAATGACGGGGATGATCGAATGGAGACAAAATTCAGGACCCAAAAAAATCCCTAAGTCTTCCGACATTACCCAAAAAAATCCCTGAACCAAAAATAACCCCCAAAAAATCCCTTCTCAGGCTTGTCAAATTACCCCTAAATTGCCAGGAGGTGCAATAAAATAACACAAAGAACGCTTGTTTTGTTTATTCATCGCCAAGGCCGCGCCAAGGCACATTAGTTCGTTTTTAATACCCAAAAAAATCCCCTATCTAAATCAAGATACCCAAAAAAATACTTGCCAAATTTTCCAACCCAAAAAAATCCCGGAATCAAAAATTTCAAACCCAAAAAAATCCTTTGATCATCCCGTCATTAACAAGCCGGAGTACCCCCCTGGGATTTACATTCATATCTACCTCGAGCAAAATCATAATTTGATTGATTTGATAAATTTTCATCCTACTATGCATGCTTATTATGGGTGATGCCACAATCAGCATAGATAACAGCTGGGAGAAAATATGAACTATTCTTTTAAAGACAGCACATTTAATAAAATCGCAACAAACGACAACCCTTATGGAAACCCTTAAATTCTGACAAGGACAAGCAATTTTCCTTCAACTTAATTACCGACAGCGACATGAAGAGCGATAAAACAGCGACATGGAACATTTTTTAAAATTAAGACAAGTGACACAACACCCCCCCCCCCCCTGACAGGGCCTCTTGAATGTACTTTACATGTTGCAAAAATTGTGAATTAAAAATAAAGGTTTTTCCTGGCAAAAAAGATGTCTTTGTGAGGCTTGTGTCCTTTCAGAAAAAATATAATTTGCGACCTTGATCAGTTTATCATGTTTTCTGGACACCGGTACCATGTACATGTTATTGTGCTGTGTTTAGATATCCCAGTCTGGTGACACAGATTTTAACATTAAAATCAACATTTAAGTAATGGTAATGGTACTTACTGAGGCCAGCAATTTTTCGGTGAAAAAGCTTACTTGAATAAATACATTTGAAACTGAAAAGCAACAACAAAATTACAAAATGTTACACTTTACAATCATTTTACAACGTTAACTAGAACAGGGCGGAGGATGGTATAAAACACATATTACAAGTGAAGTCAACCATGCAGAATTAGAAAAAGCACCAATGAATATCTGCGCAGTACTGATATGGAACGATTTTAACAACAGAAATTTTATTCCAATATATACTCAATTGTACAGAATATTAGCTACTCTTTTTTCATGTCTCAAAACTTTGACATCAGCCTTAGTTTTCTTTTAAAACTGACTTATAAATTAATCTTGAATATCAAAATGTTTTGAGAAACATTTTAAGAATAAAAATTAGCGATGAGAAAATTGAACAGTGTTTTGATGATCATCAGTCATTAAAACATAGTTCAATTTTCTTATCACTGATTTTTACTTTATTAATCAACAGTAAAAAGAATTTCACTTAATCATTAACTTAGGTAAACTGTATACTTGATAACTAAATGACTATCTGTTGGTATATCAAAAAAAGAGACCGCTCGCTTAAACACCATTATCACTGCAAATAATTTATAAGAGTTATCATAAACCATGCACTTACAGATCACAAGTGACGCTGATGGCCAGCGGTAAGGATCTTCCAGAAATATTGTCGTTACTTGTACCGGATCGATAAGAAGGCCATATCTACATGGAACATAACAAAGACAATTGGGTTTAGTATGCCAGCAGCATTCTTGGGCCAGCCATACATATAGCTACAATATTTATTTATATGGCAAGTATTTAGAGTACATAACTGTATGGTTAAAAAACACATTCAAACTACAAAATTTAAACTTACTTCAGCACATTGTCTAGTGCCACTCTGAAGTTTGACAAAATCTGCAATATAAATAAACATATTTTTACTACTGACAGTAGGTTCCCCTGACAAATGAAAGTCTTAAGCTCTTTCAGTTTTTTTTTTAAATTCAATAATTTTATAATCCCTTGAATAATTTTCAGGAAAATTTAAAAAAATTAATGCAAATAAGAGTAGCTGTTAGCTGACAACTTCTCTGTCAAGCGATTGTTCACTGATAGTTGCGCGCGCAGCATGTTACACAAAGGTTGTGTTTCATAGCATGACATCCCAGTAACGATATCAGGGCCGTACCTAGGATTTTTGGTCCCCAGGGGCAAACTCCCACATTTAATTATTTTATGGTGGCATCTCTGGATCAGTCAACTGTTGGTTGATGATCCATTGCAAAAAGCAATGCCGAGTTCATTGTTTAAATCTATAGCTAATGTTATGTGATAAGACTGACTGTAAAAGAGTAACTGAAGTAAAAAATGAACATCATAAATAAATATATTTTTTTAAACGCTACTGCCTGGAGACCACTTTTAGCATGACCATTTAGAACATTCATCATTCTGCATAATTTCGAAACAGTAAACAAATCGTAATTTGCCCTACAACAAAAAAGATCCACTCAAGAACACAGGATGTTCATTAGGCATCGGAGAATTCTCCCGCTACTACATAATATTCTCTGGCTACATTTTAAAGGCCTGTACCTATTTTTTTTATTAAGATGCAGAACCTTAAAAAATCATTTTCCGGTTACTTTACACTATTCTCCTGCTACAGTTACAATTCTTAATGAAAACCATGAGAACACCTTGATCTGACCAATCATAGTGCATGATGTATCTTGGCTATTTATAAATTACAGAAAATTCATCTTTAAAAAAACGGAATAGATCTCACAAGTGTATTGTACATGGACTGTGAAAAACAGCTATAAAAATAAAAACCGAGTTGCCAAAAGGAAACCATAGCGACCCATATAAAACACTGATCATGTTGAATTAGGTCAGGTACGTGATAGAGTACACGAAATTTTTCATCCATCGTTTTCCAAAACAACCTTCAAAAGCGTTATTCTACCTGCAAAAACAGATACGTATTTCTGGTTGCTGTAGCAAAATTAATATCGAAAATAGGAGGAAGCATCGATATTCTAATTTCGGCGGGAATACTGCTATCTATTGCAAAATCTTTTCTCTTACCAGCAGAATAAGACATAAGTTCACTAGCCCTCTGTAATTGTCAAAACCACTCGTTGATGTAAAAAGCGATTCTTGAAATGAGTGAACCCTGGAATTTGAGAGAAGAAACGCTTTCAATGTGTTCGTACGCGTGACAGTGTGCCTTATTTCCAAGGAACGAAGATTCCATCTGAATATGCGAACACGCAAACTTACGGTGCTCCATAATCGACTGTCTTTGTTTTAGATTTCGTTTCTGCAGTCTTATCCAGTCGTTTGGACGATGATCGCCGTCTTAACGTGGCAGAACTCATGATTCTAAAGAAAAGTTTACTTTCGGATCCTTAGAATATTCTTTTCAAAACAGATCACCTTTGGACCATTGGTCAGTGATGTCAACAACTCGGCACGTGACAGCGAAAGCATTTGAAACACTCCGAGGGTCGGGAGGGTTTGAATTTAGTTAGTCGAAAGTTAAAAGATAATAAATTGCTGGTTTTTGGCAGGACATTTCGAGTGTTTTATTTTTCCACCTATTTATCAGATACAATACCGACATAAAAATCTTCTTAAAACTGCACATGGCATAAGCGAATTACAATTTATTGTGCCACGACTACCCCCTCCCCGCGCGGTCATTTATGTCGTATTTGCGAAACCGCTGGTTAAACAAACTGCGGCTCCACTGCTGCTGTAAGTGCACGACTTTTAATCCGACTTTTAATTATTTTCTTTCTTATTTATTGATTTGTTTATTTATATTACGTTTTCTATTACAATTATGGCAACTACGTGTGCTCTGTTCTTACTCATTCAAAAACTATTATGAATGATAAATATGTAAGCTAAAAACTTTCAATTGTATCACGATCCGAGGGGCGGGGACCAGCCCGCCCCACGATTAAAGTTCATACCTGTACAAAAAAGCTTTCGGCTTTAGCTAGTTGTTCAGAGGTTATTTGTTTGTGCTCTTTCTGCAAGGTTATAGTATGCTGCTTTTAAGTAGTATAAGCTTACAATAAAAATTACTCTATTAAAAGAGAGGGCCGAACTCAAGAAACAACATGGCCAGAACAAAATTGCTGAAGTTTGGCATTGTAAAAACAAGGATGGTCGACTAATTCCGACTATAGTTAGTTCAAAAATTAGCATAAAAAAATACTTCTATGCAGCACCGATAGTTTTTCGAAACAAAATTAAATGTATAGCTAGCTAGTTGAGCTGTAAGTTTTGATCCTGAACTACAGAAAATTTTGGCAAAAGAAAATGTGCCAGGCATTCGTTGCAACGCTGCCTTTTTTTAGTTTGTTTCGTCTGCTGTTTTGTGCTTATAAAATGAGCTTTTTATTGGGCGAGACTACTTACCTTAATGCATTTCCTTGTTCCTTTTAACGTGAATTTATCGATGAACCCTCAATTTTTATCAGTTTTAGATTGTTTAGGTGTTTTTTACTTGACGTTTTGACTGATATCCGCGAGTGTATTAAAAACCACACGAAGTGTAAAACAGACTTGAAACGACTTGACACAGCGGCCGCGTTTTTGGCGCGAAAATCTGAGAAGCCAATCAGATGCAAGCATTTGCGACATAGCGGTATTATTGTCACGCAAACATGTTCGCAGCAAGTTTTGTAGAAAGCACAAAATGTCCACCAGCAAATTAAAATGTACCCACAGGGATGCCCCTGTATCAATTCCGCTGGGACTTTTTCATTTCTTTTATCTTTTTAACTGACTTTCTCCTGCAACTTACCAAAAGCACCAAGGCCAGATTAATCAAACCTTTAAACTTCTCGAAACCACTCTCGCAAGTGATCAATGATTCGGAAAGGCTGTGCACCCTGAAATTCGAGAAAAAATGGCTGGGTGGAAAATGCGAGTCTGCTACGAACTGACTCAAGACGAACAGAAAGAAAACATGAGATTGTTTCTGGACCGAAACGCAAACTTACTTTGTGTCACCCGTTTTTCCCATCCGTTTGGGCGGGGGTGTCGGTACCAATGGCGGAAATGTCACCATTTAGCTGCCTTGCATTCCGTTTGCACGATAAACACGATCGGTCATCGCAGTTGATTCGGTTTAATATTGCCGCCGATTGTGACGTCGTTAATAAGCTCGCGCGCTTATGAAACAACGAAACTTTACAGGGGAGGGGATGAATTTATTCGCAATAAAGAAAAGCCGCTGAAAGTTGGCAGTAGCAAGAAACTCGGTCGTTTTTATTCTTTTTCATTTGCGTTATCCTTTTAAACAATCTGTATTTCATCATGATCAATCGTGGCAAAGACAATTTCCTTCTCACCGCTCCAACAAGCATCAGTGTATAACATTATTGAACTGCCTTTTGATTGGCTCATTTTAAAACTTGATTGCTCTCACTGATTTATATGGGATTTAACAGTGAGAGAAGAAAATTAGCAAATGCGCAATTAAACTTGCTGAGGACAGGCGTTTACTGAACTAAAATATCGATAACAAAAAAAGCATGTAGACTTTCATAAATAAATGAATAGTTTTAGTTGGAAATCGCAATAGGTTTGAATAAAAAAAGAGAATTATCCAGCAGCCAGGCAAAATTATCAAAAATATGCCTCGTGTGAGGATCGAACTCACGACCTTCAGATTTCTGATCCAGATTATGAGACTGACGCGCTGCCTACTGCGCTAACGAGGCACCTATAGGGTAAACAGAGAAACTTAGCCATGATCAGCGAAGAAATCTCAGACAGCCCATTACATTCATTAGTCATAATGGACAGACCTATGAATTCCTTATCACATCCCCAGTCTCCAAAAACGATTTAGGAGAATGCAAAGTGACCTTTGCAAATGCAAACACACGTGCCCTCGCGGTGCGACGTCGTTGTTCTTTTTTTTTTTTGTTTTACGCCGGTTTTCGCGTGAAATTTGGCCTGGAAATTCATCGATCGGATCAATGATTTTCCTATCAAATCCTGTATCTGATATACACTCTTTTTTTTATAAGAATTAACCTTTTTTATTAGAACCTCGAGGCTGTAAAAAAGGTCAAATTTTAAGAACATCGTAAGAACGTGCCCAAGGCTGAAATGTGGTTAAGAACGAATTTTATTTTGTACTAAATGAATAAATTGTTATTCATATCCTGACTTGAAACCAATATTGTCAACACTTATTGGTGACGTGAACATGTAGATATCTGCTAAGAATGAATTCACTGCAATACCACTTTTTTTTATAAAATTTTAACAAATAAGAACATTCTAAGAACATTTCAGGTTCAAATCTTCGAATAAATTAAGAACGTTCAGCCTCGGCCAAAAGATTAGACGTTCTTTGAAAAAAAGAGTGTATCAGACACCAACACAGCACACTGTAACAGTGGACCAGAAGGGGCCGATGACTGACTGTAAGTTTTAGTACGATCAGAAGTCACAAACCAGTATGGACTTTTGGTGTTATGAAATGTGCGTTAATATTATTATACGTGCTTTTATCGCCACACAGATTTAAAAATTGGCAAGCAGTGAGCACTGAGTTATACATCTTC
>NC_135763.1:14012016-14174011 GCF_052425735.1 Oculina patagonica
TCCAACATCTTTCTTCCTCTTAGCAGATCCGGAACGAGGCACTTTATAAACAAAACCAGACTATGTCAACAACACACATTGTCCAAAATGTGGCACTTATTTGATGGCAGAGCTTATTTGAAGCAGCACTTGAACTTTATATTATTATTATTATTATTATTATTGTTACTATTATTATTATTATTACTATTATTATTATTATTATTATTATTATTATTATTATTATTGGACCTCTCCTTATATTCTGACTCCTGTCTTTTACGGACAGATCACTTTATCTTCAGGAGACCAATTAACCACCATTTAATCTCTGTCTACAGACACCTCCATAATATGAACACTCAGTTGTATACCTTTGGTGTCTCTGTGTTTCAGATGTTTGACTGCACCTGTATTTCACTCATTATATACTGACATGTCACTTAACTGACCTTTAGAAAACTTTTGTGTGCTTGTGGGCCTTTTCCTCTTAGAGCTTCCTTCCTTCCTCGTAACTGTGGGATCTGAAAATTTGACTTTATAGATCAATGATTACTGTTAGTTCAGCAGAATGAATTTGGGCATTTCCATTTTACGGCCATTACACTCACACAACATTTTCTATAAAGTTTGGACTTCTGCTTTGCAAAGGGCATGCATGGTTTTGCTGTTTATTATAAGGATTGGCAGGATTAAAATAGAAGTGAAAGTGCCAAAATTGATGTTTTAAAAAAAACAGCTCTTCTTCGGTGGTGGACGTCGCCAAAGAAAATGCAATGCTAATTATTTTAATTGAAAGATCTGTTGCGGACATTCCAACTAAAACAACCTTCAATTTTAATTTTGACTTTTAAAGCTAAATTCCTGTGATTTTGAGAAGTTTTTGTCAACAAGTATTTTTTCATGATTGGAAGGAAGTCAAAGTTTTTCAAACATGACCTTTGAATCAACCAGCAGAACTTAATTATTTAGGTCGACCGGGTCATGAGAAGTTTGACGTTTGAACCGGACCTTAGTCGATCTGTTTGTTTAATTGCTCAATTTGTTTCGGTGATAGACGCGTAACCAATTAATGCAATGCTTTTATTAATTATTTTTTCTTTCTTATCAAAAACTTTATGTACATTACACACCTTTTAACCTTTTATTTCTAAGCAAAGAGGGTAGTTGTAGTTCAATAAGAAAGACTGAAATTACCGTAAAAAGCTGTCAACAAACTAAAAGAGCAGCAGAAGAAATATAACCCACAGATTAAAACTATGCATGCCAGGAATTTTAAAAAAATAACTTTTTTGTTACGGACATTGCATAATGTCATTACAATTTTCTTACTAGAATTTTCATGGTCCAGTTAAAACTGGGACTAAAGGCTACTATTATGTTTGCAAAAAATCCAATTATTATTAATGTTATTACCGGTATTTTTAAAAGGCAAATACAACCATTGACCTATTACCTTTAGACAACTCAACTTTTGTCATTTTTTTACTTGGTTCATCTGAAAGAAAAAACAGAACTTTCATTCAGCATTATTGATTTTACCTTCAAAGGTGTTCTTACAACTGTAAGAATTTTTTCAACCTAATATAATCATCTCCCCTGTCGAAATGGCACCTGAAACCGTGCAACTTTCCTTCCTAAAATATTCTGATAGTTAAATTTGCCGTTTTTTTCTGATCTATTTCAGGAAGTTAAAATTGACAATTCTATTTATAGTTTTTTGAACATACAAATATTATTAAGTTTTGAGATAGGTGTGAAATAATTGGTGTAATCATATGACATTTTATGCAAAGCCATAACATTATACTCTCAAGAGACCTTGTTTAGTGGTGGGTCTAACAGATGCTGTTATTTTTAAATAATAATAAAAAAAATTTACTCTGTTTGTGTGTTTCCAGAAAATGTTCATACACACCCCATGGATGGTTACTGGAAATTGTGTCTATAGGATGGTCTTAACGGTTGAAGCTTGTGGAAGGTATGAACCATTTACACTAGAATATTTTTCATAAAGAAAGGCATGGTGGCTTTAAAATATGTGGTAGTAATGATATTTCCTAGAGGATCATGCTATCATTTTTCTTAATACAGTCGAAGCTCTCTTAACGGACACTCTCGTAAGGGTACAGCTCTACTTACGGCCGCCTTGTTTGAAACCCTGTTTTAACTCCCATATAAACTCTGTATTTTTTAATTCTCGTAAGCGGACATTCCTGTAAGCGGCCACGGACACTTTCAGAGATTACGACTCAGACTTTTTCTTTGTTTTTAAGCTCCCGTAAGCGGGCACCCAAAAAGAAAATCCTATTAACAACCTCTGCATTTTGTGTTTATCAATCAACTTCACATCGCCGTTTGTCACAAAGATTTTACAGTAATTACATCACCATATTTCAGTGCTTGTTTTGCCGTCATCCATTGTTAGCTGGGCAAGCTCCCTTAAGCGGGCATTTATCCCCTACTCCTCTAGCCGCTCCCAAGAACCATTGTCATAAGCGGCCAGCTCCAGTTACGGACACTTTTTTCGCGTCCCGAGGGTGTCCGCTTACAAGAGCTTCGACTGTATATATTGCCTTTAATTTTTGTGTTGTTTTTAATGTTGGTATGACTTAGGATGAGTTACAGTACACCTGAAGTAATTACCTTTTAATATTTTCTCACTCTGCTTTCGTTTGCAAATGGATCCTTGTTTTGTCTTTGTCGGTTTACTTGAACTCTTGGTGATGCTTATCCCCAGTGAGTCATCCTTCGTTGTATGCGTTCGAAGCCGACCCCGTTTAGATATTGTTTGGAAGGACACTGGTTGCCTAAATGCAGAGCTGGGCAGCCACATGTCATCATCCGATGAATAACCCTTGAACCGCACCTACGAAAACCATTTTATTTTGCCACAAATAAATAGAAGTTAAATATAATTGCATATCATTAAAATGCATTTGAGTGGTACTGTAAATTAATCAAAATACTGTAGGCAAAAAACTACCCAGAATATAAACTAAACGAGCTGAGTAGTTAAAATAAATTGCTATGACTAAATTGTACATGATTAAAGAAAAAATCCAAAAAAAAATGAGATAAGACATCAAGTAATGAGTAATTTAGTGCACTATAAATCAGTATAAATTATTAAAATAGTAATTTAGAAAAGAAGTAGAAAAAAGGGAACAGGAAAACAATTAAAATGAGAAAAAAAAGCAGGACCAGTCACCACAATGATGTAACCAAAATTTGTTTATATGGATTAATTATGAGCAAAATGAAAATGAACACACCTAGCAAGCATTGGACATAAGTAATTAAGGGGCTCTTTACATGAGAGTTATCGTCCGGGATGACTTTCGTCCTGGGATGAATTCATCTTGGTGTCTGGTCATTTTCTTGTTGCTGTTTACATGATGATACAGATTTCGTCCCGGGATGAAACATCGGGATGAAATGTCATCCCGGGATGAAACGTGACGAAAAACCCATGTTAACAGTCTTATCTGGATGAAATATAATGTAATGTAAGCACCGGCGAGATGAATTCAACTCGGGCGGGACGACTTACCCGGCATCCCGGGATGAACACTCTCATGTAAAATGAAAATTTTTTCACGGGCCCGGGATGAAATTCATCCCGGGATGAAACTCATCTCAGCTCTCATGTAAAGAGGCCCTAAGAAGTACTTTTTCATAGTTTGCTTAAATGAATGCCGAGAAAAACTCTGACTTTTAATTCTTAGTTCTAACAAGATTTATATTAGTAAGTAGATTTTGATTCCAGTCTAGTACTATGATTGTGTTTAGATGATATACTTAAGGCCTTAGGTAGTAAGTCATGATAAAACTGAAACATAAAAAGAGCAGTACCTTATATTCCTCTGTCTGAAAGTCCCGGTTAAGCCTTACTTCCAAGACCTTTTCGACCTCGTAGTATTCATCTTCTGGTTCAGTTACTCTATCAGCATTGTTTTTTGTATGATGTTTCGTCTTCCTTTGCCTTGAGTATCTCCCTACTTTTTTCTGACAGGGAAAATGTTCCATCCTCATTTCTTACCATTTCAACCTCACAAAGAACTTTATGTACAGGTATCCACTTACTCAAGAGTGGTTTGTGAGGAACATCGTACCTTTCCGCGCTCACTTCTGTGTATGGGTGACCCCTTATGATGCCTTTTGCCTTTGAACTCGTGCTCAACTGTTCTTTTCCATCATGACTTTGTATCGATAAAATGTGCAACAGCTGATCTTTGTCTCTACCTTTTATTGCCACGTCTCTAAACCGTATTATATCGTGTGTGTCATCCAGCTGTTTCCAAGCGCGAGAAAGGGACTTTCCTACCCAGTGTCTTCTTGACCTTTCTTTTGATATATACTCCCTTGGTAAAAGTAACTTTAACGCTCTGGATATGTGAAGATCACTTCCACCTTTCTTTATGTACCACTTAGAATTACTTTTGGTTGTTGTGTCATCTTGATCATCACTGTCACTACTAGAAGATGTTTCAGAAAGTTCCTCGTCAATTTCACTGCTTGTGTCCGGTTTTTCTGTAGAGTTATCATTCTCCAGAATCATATCTTCAAATGCACTGCTGCTCTCTACACTGTTCACAATTGCTTTTGAGTCTACACTTGTGGCCAAAGACACGGACAGTTTGTCATATTCTGGAGGGGGAGGGCTACTTTTAACCATCTTTAAATTTGCAGGCTTTTGGAAAGAGTAGGGACAATCCCATGACTCATTTGATTCTAGAAGCCTTGAGACCTCAGCAGGAAGAAACTTTTTCACAAGTTCCTGTGCCTTGTTTACTCCCTCTTTATGCACTTGCTGTTGTCTTTTAAGGAAATCCTGGTACCTGTGTGGATACTGGTAACATGATGAAGTCACAGTGTTTGTTTTATCGAAATGAGATTTCTTTCGATTACTAGTTGATGGAATTTTCACGCCTTCATAAGTGGACAAGTCATTTAAAGCTTCTGTTATAAACTGTAGGTCCTTAGAACGGTTCAGCATATCACCGAATGTGGGTGAAGTATCAAGTGACTGGATGTTGGTCGTTTTTCCTTGTAACTGTCCAATGATTTTTTCAGTTGAGATTGTACCAGAACGCTTTGGTGAGCATAAAGTGGGACCAAACTCCTTGAAATGTAGAAACATTGCAAGACAATGCAAGGAGGCAGCTGAGAAGATAAGTTCAGCAGTAGTGTATGCACCATAGGTCAAAAAATGACCCCTTTTGTCTCTATTCTTTTTCGCATGAGCTTGAGCATGTAATCGTATCTTCTTCAGTTCAAGATATTTACGCCACAAACGAAAGATGGTTATTCCTGTTGATACTGATCTTTGAATGTCTTCTGGTGAACCAAAATCAGCTTGATAGAATGGTTGGGTGAGATGATATGTAGCAATGATGTAAAGACATGTAGCCTCGGAACCTTTCACATGGCTTTCCAACATTTCTGCAATTCTCAGAGAGAATATCTTATTTGCTGTATCTGGACGCTGGTCAAAAAAGTTGATTAGTAACAGATCCTGAGCAGAAAATGGGACCGTCTCTCCTTGATTGATACATATTTCCATTAGTTCATGTAGATGATTTATTGTAGCAACCAAAGCCCCGTTGGTGTCTTTGTACATTGTCAGTTCATGTGTTTCATATTTGAGATTACGCAGTAGTGTCCTTCTCAAGTGATCATAGTCCGAATAGGCAATAGTTGGCAGTGACCAGAAATAGGGCGCAATATATTTCTCATCAGGAATGCATAGTCCTAAATAAAATATGTCATTATCTGCGGTTGATTGTGTTGGGGTCATGAGGGTTACTGACGCTGATAGAGAGAATCCTGCCGAGTCTACCGAGTGGCCTACCAACTTCAATGGCGTTTCCCTCTCAGCACATTCTTGCCTTACTTTTTCCCATATTTTTAGCAGATGACAACCACTGTACCCTTTACTTGGAGTAGGCCACATCATGTAAATTATAGGATGGCGGGAAGCACTATCTAGAGAGTTGAAATTGTGTATGGACACCTTTGCTGCCAAGGAATCCTCGTCAATTAGTTTTGTAACTAATCTCCTCAATGCTGAGAAATCGTCAGGGTCACCTAGAAAGAGAGAGAAGCCAATTTGTTACTTTTATTAGTGACAGTTGATCCGTGCTGACATTGCATTATATTACATGGGTTTTGAGTAGATTACCGGTAATTTTAATTTATTTATTTGTGGACACTGTGCTATAATGCTGCTGCATCAAATCGTTTTATGATCAATTTAAACTCGAGAAAGGTGTATGTTTATGAAATACAGTTTCTAAAATCTTAACATGCATGAAATTAAATGTTGCCAGGCTGCATTCTCTTAATTGTTCAACATCAGGCAGTTCAGGAAATTTGTCAGTAATAATTTTGGGAAAAATCTTAAGGAAGGAACCCATCCACATTGTTCAAGCGTCATAACCAAAGTACTAATTTGCTCTCCTTGCTCAGCTTATGAGATTATCTCTTTGTTACTTTACAAGAGCATGTTTTGTATAAATAACGGTACTTAAGCAATGATTTAAACACGGTTCTTATAAAACGAATCGAATTTGACCATTTTAATGCAACTTACTTGGGAAATGATTTTAGAATGGAAGGATGGTGACATGAATTATATCTAGAATATTGTTCTTTTTGTGCTAAAAAATTACTGTATAACCAAGAACAAATTATCTTAACATTTATATCAGTCAATGAGACGGTGCATGACACCCGTTTAAGTGCACTCGAGAGTGTACTGTTTGAACATTGGAATGTTTTGGATCACAGGAATATTACAGTTTTTTTGCCAGTAAGGGTTTGTTGTTTTCATATGTGACAACCACAGATCTTCTACGAATACTAAATTTCAATTATTGACCATACAGATAATTATGAATTAATGTAAAGGAAATGACCATATAATTAATTGACTTGCCTTCCAAAGCTTTTCGTCTTGGTATATGGAGAACCTCATCTTTCCACTCACTGATATCAGGGCGGAAGCTTTTGCCAACAAGGATCACTTCACCATGGTCATTTTGTATTGCCTGCAGGTACCTGTCAAGGGGAGCACCAGAGAGAGAATCAGTATCAAGTCACGCATTTCTCGCAAATTTTTGGGTAAGTCTCACAATCAAGAGCTTGATTCATTGAATCCTTTAATATTTCACTACTCCTTAGCATTACGGTGATGAGACAAAGTTTAGACCCATATGACTAGTCATAATTGGAAATTAGGGGAGTGCGTTCGGTAGGGTGGGGTGAGGGGGGGAGGAGGAGGCAGGGAAAGCTGGAGGCATGGAGTGGGAAGTATGATATTGTTTTCATATGATTATAACTATGATATATATCCACAAACCTTAAAGATCTTGCCTCATCGCTGGCTTCAATGACTGGTCCTCCCTTGTACAGCTCTACTGCTTTGTTAATTAAGTCTGGGTTGTACCCAGGCTGCAATTTTTGTTGCTGTTTGAAGTTGTCACAAGTGGTGCTGGATGGGAGACCAAACAAATCCTGGCAATTTAAATGCAAGACAATATTAGAAAATCGCAACGATAAAAAATATAATGGTTGTACTAACATGAATTTTTTGTATATTTTATTACAGTATTTAACAGTGCAGAGATATTTCTGCACTGGTTAAACAAACACTTGGCTGAAGAGAACTAGTCCTCTAGCACTAGATAAGAGAAATTTGAGAAAAAAAATATTCCAGAAATTTTTCAGTTTTTCTAGTTACTGTGTATTAAGTGCATGCGCCATACCCTTTTGTAGTAGAATGTCTTCATACTCTGTTATTAACAACATACCTTCAATAAATCATAGTTTGTTTCTCCAAGTCTGATTTTGTGCAGTTTCCCAATCGATTTCATAAGGGGAATGAAATGATGGTTCACACCTCCTTTCAGCTTCCCAACTAGGTTCTGCAACACTGCTAATTGCACAGGATTTGACTTGTCGATGTCCTGTTTAAACAGATGAAGCAAGTCAACCACCAGCTTTTCCTGGTATTTCTCCTTGCAGCTCTCATGTAAAATTTCTTCCCATGGTCTTGACTGTCCAGTAGACATGCAGGACAAAGTTTTCACCAGCTTTTTATTTTCTCTGCCGAGCTCTGCAACTTTTCCAATCACTTCTGTGGGACGTGCGTAATCAAGACGAAATCCCCTTTTTCCTATTCTATCTTCTGAGCTGACATCGTATACTGCATTATCACGTTTCTTCTTTAAATCCAACAGATACTGTTGCTGCTTAAAGCAGTTGTGGCATGTCAGCGGGTGTCTCGCAAGGCCACTTGGTTTTCCAGTACAGGGTGGATCCAAGCTTTTGATAGCCCCCTTTATAAAGATTTTTTGACCCTTGTAAGTGATTGGTTTGTTAAGTAACACGTAAACGGCCCTGGCAGGCCGTGATTTTGCAAGGTTTTCAGCTTCCTCGGGATGCTTCTTCTTCCAATACATAAAATCCTTACAATTTTGGTGTCCCTTTTCCTTCACAAAACACTGGTATTTTCCTTTTGATCGTTCACGTTCAAACAGTGTCTTTGCGGAAACTTTTCTGATCGTGGAATCATCTTTAAATGACTCAATCACTTCAGGGTCTTCAAAAAAGTGAAGACACTTTGAATCTGAACTATCAGGCCTGACAACGTTAAGAGCTTCAATTATCGTCCTCTGCCTAGGTTTGTCTATTTTTGATGTGTTTGTATTTGATGCTCTTGATGAATCAGCATTGATATCCGTTTCTTTTCGACCAGAGAAATAAATAGCTGCTTCTTGATGTAATCTTGATTGCTGATGTGCTATAACCTGGCATATTCCATCAAACTGTTTTTGAAGTGTCTTTCCCAACTTACTGAATAAACCTCTGCGAGTACAACTTTCTTCGTACAGTGTACAAATTTCACAGCTGATGGTAACTTTGAATTTGTTCCTGATGCTGCTTTGGCAGATGCATGAAAACTGAGGGAAATGGTCATGTTCAAAAGTCGTGTCTTTGAATTCCTCTGCTGCTTGTTTTTTTATTCCAATGGGAGGGAAACAATAACACAGAAATGCGCGGAAGATTGTGTTGAATTGATTCTTACATGCAGAAGATTCTTCGAATATTTTCATTCGTGTGCTGCTATTTATTCGTGTAGACGGACAATGAATGTTCTGGTGAAGCAATTCTTCAAAGCTAGAGCTATTCAAATCTTTTGGTTTTAACTCTTTAATTTTTGAGTTAGTCCAACTTCTTGAAAGGATAAGACTTCTTCTGAATCCTTTTATTTCTCCATGCTCCATATCGATGATCTGCTGTTCGGCAGTCTCGCATGGAGGTTCATGAGGCGGGTCAATGATCTGCTGTTCGGCAGTCTCGCTAGGAGGTTCATGAGGCGGGTCAATGATCTGTTGTTCGGCAGTCTCGCTAGGAGGTTCATGAGACGGGTCAATGATCTGTTGTTCGGCAGTCTCGCTAGGAGGTGCATGAGACGGGTCAATGATCTGTTGTTCGGCAGTCTCGCTAGGAGGTTCATGAGGCGGGTCAATGATCTGCTGTTCGGCAGTCTCGCTAGGAGGTTCATGAGACGGGTCAATGATCTGCTGTTCGGCAGTCTCGCTAGGAGGTTCATGAGGCGGGTCAATGATCTGCTGTTCGGCAGTCTCGCTAGGAGGTTCATGAGACGGGTCCATGATCTGTTGTTCGGCAGTCTCGCTAGGAGGTTCATGAGGCGGGTCAATGATCTGCTGTTCGGCAGTCTCGCTAGGAGGTTCATGAGGCGGGTCAATGATCTGCTGTTCGGCAGTCTCGCTAGGAGGTTCATGAGGCGGGTCAATGATCTGCTGTTCGGCAGTCTCGCTAGGAGGTTCATGAGGCGGGTCAATGATCTGCTGTTCGGCAGTCTCGCTAGGAGGTTCATGAGGCGGGTCAATGATCTGCTGTTCGGCAGTCTCGCTAGGAGGTTCATGAGACGGGTCAATGATCTGTTGTTCGGCAGTCTCGCTAGGAGGTTCATGAGATGGGTCAATGATCTGTTGTTCGGCAGTCTCGCTAGGAGGTGCATGAGACGGGTCCATGATCTGTTGTTCGGCAGTCTCGCTAGGAGGTTCATGAGGCGGGTCAATGATCTGCTGTTCGGCAGTCTCGCTAGGAGGTTCATGAGGCGGGTCAATGATCTGCTGTTCGGCAGTCTCGCTAGGAGGTTCATGAGGCGGGTCAATGATCTGCTGTTCGGCAGTCTCGCTAGGAGGTTCATGAGACGGGTCCATGATCTGTTGTTCGGCAGTCTCGCTAGGAGGTTCATGAGGCGGGTCAATGATCTGCTGTTCGGCAGTCTCGCTAGGAGGTTCATGAGGCGGGTCAATGATCTGCTGTTCGGCAGTCTCGCTAGGAGGTTCATGAGGCGGGTCAATGATCTGCTGTTCGGCAGTCTCGCTAGGAGGTTCATGAGGCGGGTCAATGATCTGCTGTTCGGCAGTCTCGCTAGGAGGTTCATGAGGCGGGTCAATGATCTGCTGTTCGGCAGTCTCGCTAGGAGGTTCATGAGGCGGGTCAATGATCTGCTGTTCGGCAGTCTCGCTAGGAGGTTCATGAGACGGGTCAATGATCTGCTGTTCGGCAGTCTCGCTAGGAGGTTCATGAGGCGGGTCAATGATCTGCTGTTCGGCAGTCTCGCTAGGAGGTTCATGAGGCGGGTCAATGATCTGCTGTTCGGCAGTCTCGCTAGGAGGTTCATGAGGCGGGTCAATGATCTGTTGTTCGGCAGTCTCGCTAGGAGGTTCATGAGACGGGTCAATGATCTGTTGTTTGGCAGTCTCGCTAGGAGGTGCATGAGACGGGTCAATGATCTGCTGTTCGGCAGTCTCGCTAGGAGGTTCATGAGGCGGGTCAATGATCTGTTGTTCGGCAGTCTCGCTAGGAGGTTCATGAGACGGGTCAATGATCTGTTGTTTGGCAGTCTCGCTAGGAGGTGCATGAGACGGGTCAATGATCTGTTGTTCGGCAGTCTCGCTAGGAGGTTCATGAGACGGGTCAATGATCTGTTGTTCGGCAGTCTCGCTAGGAGATTCATGAGGCGGGTCAATGATCTGTTGTTCGGCAGGCACGCAAGGAGGTGCATGAGATTCTGCAGGTCTCGTTGCTAAGTGGAGGATAGTCTTTCGTCGTCTTGTTATCTTAACTCCTTTGAAATCTTTATGTTTGTCTAAGATGTGTCTTCCAAGTGTTTCAAATAGATGACGACGCAATCTTTCTTTGTCACTAATCTCGACAAACTGGAGACAAGCATTCCCATATATTGATTCTTTGCTGACACACTTTCCAATTGACATTTGATATGACCTTGTGAACCAGGTTTCAATGTCTTTTACAGATGGAAGATGGTCTTTCCCTGTCAAAATAATAAGAGATTTTGGTAATAAAAGATGACCCCAGAAAGTTCAGTGTTGTCTGTAATTATTCAATGGTAACACCACTGACTGTACATAGAGTAAGAATAAAATGCATATGACTCAGCAATTAGATTTCCTGCATCTTCAGAAGATGATTTTATTGATCGAAAACGTTTACTATTATTTTTCAACAGGTTGTAGTTATCCTAATTTTTAATATATTTTTTTATCGGCGAAATATGCGTAACAAGCTTCTGGTTTAAAAGTTCAAAGTACTAATAATCAGAAGAGTTTTACATACATTTAATCAGTTCTTATGTTATTTATTCATTGGTAATGTCAGTTCAACGTAAAAAAGCGGTCGCGCCTCCCGTTTTGCGCTGGCATCCTGTTCTCTCGCCGTTCTTTCCACGCGCTCATATTAGATCGGAAAAATGCGTGCGTAGACTCCTATATATCTATATTATAAAGATCCTTAACAATGCAGAATGCAAAAAAACCAACTTACCTCCTCCTAAAATTGGACCAGTTACAAGAGCAATACACACGGCACTCTGATGTAAATCTTTTAAAGTCTGAGTGTCAAATAACTGTTAAGAAATCAAAATTCATGAAGAGTTATTTTAGATTTTTTTTTTGTTTTTTTTTTAAAAAATCCGTCATCCACAAATCATGTCCACAGAAATCTCTCACGCGTTTGTTGAAGTGTTTGTTTTATTTCCTCTAGGTTGAGGAGAAGGGGGATACCCTAAGAAACCTGGCTTATTAAGTAACTGCAAATAAATTCTTAATTATTTTTGAAGGGACCAAAAATTGATATTACATACATGGTAGCATCTTAAAAAGAAGAGGGCTATTCCAGAATTTAAGGATGGGGATTTAATTAAACTCTTTGCTAAAGCTGATTGTAAAGTGATTGTGCAATGTATCAACCCAACTTGTGGCAATAATTATTATTGCCACAAGTTGGGTAATAATATGATTATCTCAGAGATCAAATTTTGTCATTGGGGCCCCTACAACAATACAATGCATGTACCACAGAGGCTTTTAACCAGTTAATGTTTTACACTTCAAGAGCAGGTTAACTAACTCAAATTGAAAGACCAACCAGGGTGTTTCTGAAGAACAGCCTTTGATTTCTTGGTAAGATTTGAGTGTGTCTTTGAATTTCTAACTTTAACTCGTCTACAGTTGCTGTACTTGCCAACGCCAACTTCAAACAGGCTTGCCTTTGCTGCACAAGTATTATCACTCTGAAAAACAACCAATTAGACTATTCATTAAATTTTAAGCCATGATAAACCATTCTGGATTTGCCTCATTCACAAACCCGTTTTTTTATCGCAACAGACTTCCTTGATCATTTTTATTTTTATGATGATAATTGATTAAGTGTGAATATATGGGACATTAAATACATTTTAAGCCTCTTTACCTGTCACTGAGAGTACAACTTGACAGCTGTTCATGGGGCTTTTCTTCAAATTCAAACTGGTGTGTCTGTTTCTGATGGTAATGTCTTTCCTGCTTCTGTGCACGTTTCTTTGTTTTAATGGTCTAATTTAATGGAACAGTTCAAAGAGCATTAATTAGATATCTTCCACTAATACAAACTTTCCACTTAAATCTAATCAGAATTGGTCTTTGTTGTTTACAGTTTCCATGCGATACATACTTGTTGTAAATAATAAAGAGTAAATGGCCCAGCTCACCACGAGTCTCTCGTAGCTCAGTTGTGGTTAGAGCGCCCAACCGGTATCTGGGAGGCCATGGGTTCGATTCCCGTCGGGGACTCAGAATTTTTCTTTGTCCCATGCTCGTGTCATGTTGAATACTTCATCTTCATTACATACTTGTTGTTTCTTTTCCATTTAGATATACTGTTAAATCTCAACCCAAAAGGTACTGGTCATTATTATTTTCTTCAGTCTCTTAAATCATCTTCATAACCCTGTGACAACTAAAAAAATACCCGCAACTTACACGTACATCAGCTTAGCTATGACCCCCACTTAGCTTCCTAATGAAGACTGAGTTACTGAGTTACTTAGGTCATGGCAAGGTGTAAAACAGTCACTGCTAACTGTAAACAGTTAATTAAAGTTCAATACTCCATTGATGTTTAAACAGTCACAAATCTTGCAGCCCATTAGTACCTTTCTTGCTTTGTGACTTTTCTTGGGTCCTAAGCTAACTTCTTGAAAGCCCCATGAATAATAATTGCAAAAACTACTATTCCTCTTCGGCTTCTTTCTTTTTTTTGAAACAGTAACTGTGCTGAAGTCTGGTTCTGGTTTTGCAAAGAAAATTCTGTAGGATTTCAAGTCTAATGAGCAACCCTAAAAATATGATACAGGATAAGGTCAATATGTTTGAATATATAAAACTGATTTTCTACAGTAAAACCCCTGCCGGTAACTCGAACTTGGATAACTCGAACAACCCCGCTAACTCAAACAAACTTTCATTTTCCTTGGATTTGACCCAACTTTTCAGTCATATTTACTTGGTTAATTGAAACTCAGGTAACTCAAAAACCCCGCTAACTTGAACTAAATTTTGTTCAACTTGATGACAATTTGGGTCAAATTTAACCCAATAACTCAAATTCTGGTTCTTGCAGCTTGCCACAGATGCCCATTGAAACATCCCATTAGCTCTTCTTGTCGTGTGATCGGATTTAAACACTAAAACCAGTACTACTATTAAAGGTCATGGTCAACCGACCTCGATTGCTCGAAACCCTGCCAACCTGAACTGTTTTTTTGTTTCCCTTCAGAGTTCAAGTTACCAGGGTTCTACTGTATTTCACAGATTAATAAAAAAGGCAAAAAACAGATACCAAAAAGAATGAATGCCAATAACCAATGCCACAACCAACATACCTGACACTGTTGAACCAGACAAACACACATTTAACTTTATAATCCTGAAGACCATAAGTTAATCACGTGTACAGGTAGAATATAGTGCTAACTTTAAAATTAACTTTGTTTCAGTAATTATTAGATTATAAATCACAATCACCTTAAATGATTGTTTGATTATGATCATGTGGACCTTTAAAAGGTCATGAGATCTGAGCAAAGATCTGAGCAAATCTTTATGCATGATACTGCAAGCTACCTACCAAGTGGAACTTGTTGCAAGAACTTATAAATGTCATGTGGTCTTGGCCAAATCATAATTCATTCAAAAAAAATTAAATATTGTCCAATGCATGATCTCTAAGTAACAGCAAGCTACCTTCCATGTGGAAGCTGTTGCGGGAACTTATGAAGGTCATGTGGTCTTGGCCAAATGGTAATTCATTCAAAAAAAATCAATAATAAATTGTCCAATGCATGATCTCTAAGTAACGGCAAGCTACCTTCCAAGTGGAAGTTGTTGCGGGAACTTATGAAGGTCATGTGGTTTTAAACAAATCATTATTCATTCAAAACAATTTTAATTGCCCAATGCATGATCCCTAACTAATGGCAAGCTACCTTCCAAGTGGAAGTTGTTGCAGGGACTTATGAAGGTCATGTGGTCTTGCCCAAATCATAATTCATTAAAAAAAATCAATAATTAATTGTTCAATGCACGAACTCTAAGTAATGGCAAGCTACCTTCCATGTGGAAGTTGTTGCACGAACTTATGAAGGTCATGTGGTCTTGGCCAAATCGTAATTCATTCAAAAAAAATCAATAATAAATTGTCCAATGCATGATCTCTAAGTAACGGCAAGCTACCTTCCAAGTGGAAGTTGTTGCGGGAACTTATGAAGGTCATGTGGTCTTGGCCAAATCAAAATTCATGCAAAACAAATTAAATTTCCCAATGCATGAACTCTAAGTAACAGCAAGCTGCCTTCTAAGTGGAAGTTGTTGCGGGAACTTATGAAGGTCATGTGGTCTTGGCCAAATCATAATTCATTAAAAAAAATCAATAATTAATTGTTCAATGCACGATCTCTAAGTAACGGCAAGCTACCTTCCAAGTGGAAGTTGTTGCGGGAACTTATGAAGGTCATGTGGTCTTGGCCAAATCGTAATTCATTCAAAAAAAAAATTAATAATAAATTGTCCAATGCATGATCTCTAAGTAACGGCAAGCTACCTTCCAAGTGGAAGTTGTTGCGGGAACTTATGAAGGTCATGTGGTCTTGGCCAAATCGTAATTCATTAAAAAAAAAAAATTAATAATAAATTGTCCAATGCATGATCTCTAAGTAACGGCAAGCTACCTTCCAAGTGGAAGTTGTTGCGGGAACTTATGAAGGTCATGTGGTCTTGGCCAAATCATTATTCATTCAAAAAAAAAATATTTGTCCAATGCATGATCTCTAAGTAACGGCAAGCTACCTTCCAAGTGGAATTGTTGCGGGAAGATGTTTGGCAAAATACATCAAAAAAAAATAATATATTCATCATAACTCTAATTGGAGCTACCTTCAAGTGAAGTTGGAATTGTGTCGCCATCAGTTAATAATTTTCATACTCTAAGTATGGCAAGCTACCTCAAGGGAATTGGGGAAATTCCACATGGTCACGATAATGGAGCACCTCAGTGTGGGTGAAGATTAATTTCCCAATGCATGATCTCTAAGTAACGGCAGCTACCTTCCAAGTGGAAGTTGTTGCGGGAACTTATGAAGGTCATGTGGTCTTGGCCAAATCATAATTCATTCAAAAAATTTTAATTTCCCAATGCATGAACTCAAAGTAACGGCAAGCTACCTTCCAAGTGGAAGTTGTTGCGGGAACTTATGAAGGTCATGTGGTCTTGGCCAAATCGTAATTCATTCAAAAAAAAAAATTAATAATAAATTGTCCAATGCATGATCTCTAAGTAACGGCAAGCTACCTTCCAAGTGGAAGTTGTTGCGGGAACTTATGAAGGTCATGTGGTTTTAAACAAATCATTATTCATTCAAAACAATTTTAATTGCCCAATGCATGATCCCTAACTAATGGCAAGCTACCTTCCAAGTGGAAGTTGTTGCAGGGACTTATGAAGGTCATGTGGTCTTGGCCAAATCATAATTCATTAAAAAAAATCAATAATTAATTGTTCAATGCACGAACTCTAAGTAACGGCAAGCTACCTTCCAAGTGGAAGTTGTTGCGGGAACTTATGAAGGTCATGTGGTCTTGCCCAAATCATAATTCATTCAAAAAAAAATCAATAATAAATTGTCCAATGCATGAACTCTAAGTAATGGCAAGCTACCTTCCAAGTGGAAGTTGTTGCGGGAACTTATGAAGGTCATGTGGTCTTGGCCAAATCATAATTCATTCTAAAAAAATCGGTATATAATAAATTGTCCAATGCATGAACTCTAAGTAATGGCAAGCTACCTTCCAAGTGGAAGTTGTTGCGGGAATTTATGAAGGTCTTGTGGTCTTGGCCAAATCATAATTCATTCTAAAAAAATCGGTATATAATAAATTGTCCAATGCATGAACTCTAAGTAATGGCAAGCTACCTTCCAAGTGGAAGTTGTTGCGGGAATTTATGAAGGTCTTGTGGTCTTGGCCAAATCAAAATTCATGCAAAACAATTTAAATTTCCCAATGCATGATCTCTAAGTAACGGCAAGCTACCTTCCAAGTGGAAGTTGTTGCGGGAACTTATGAAGGTCATGTGGTCTTGGCCAAATCATAATTCATTCAAAACAATTTTAATTGCCCAATGCATGAACTCAAAGTAACGGCAAGCTACCTCCATGTGGAAGTTGTTGCACGAACTTATGAAGGTCATGTGGTCTTGGCCAAATCGTAATTCATTCAAAAAAAAAAATTAATAATAAATTGTCCAATGCATGATCTCTAAGTAACGGCAAGCTACCTTCCAAGTGGAAGTTGTTGCGGGAACTTATGAAGGTCATGTGGTCTTGGCCAAATCATAATTCATTCAAAAAAAATCAATAATAAATTGTCCAATGCATGATCTCTAAGTAACGGCAAGCTACCTTCCAAGTGGAAGTTGTTGCGGGAACTTATGAAGGTCATGTGGTCTTGGCCAAATCATAATTCATTCAAAGCAATTTTAATTGCCCAAAGCATGATCTCTAAGTAACGGCAAGCTACCTTTCAAGTCAAAGTTGTTGCGGGAACTTTTGAAGGTCATGTGGTCTTGGCGAAATCATTATAATATTCATACAAAAGGTAAACAAAAAGCAAAAAAGGTCAATAACTTTTAAATTTTATCCGGTGTCATTGTTCTTATTTCGTATGTGTTTGTTGTCATTTTTCTTGTTGATCAAGAGGGGTTGGGTAAGCACTCAATCCACAATTCCCGGGATCGGCCCCTGCATTTCGTCATTATTTATAGTGAAGCAAGTTGAGCGACAATCAGTTTTTTGGAATGGAGCTGCATATGTCATATGTTTCGTGTTTCTCGCAAACCATTGTTAACTAATTTTATCTTAATAAAACAAAGCATTCTTTGAGGTTTAAAGGCCAAAACACGTTTATATTTGCCCAGCGAGACGATAATTCGAACTGGCAGTAAATACCGTGTAGATACGCACGTGGATCAAATGATCATAAATATCAAATCAGGCTGACTGGTTGACAAGATTTTTCACTCGGGTTTGAACGCTGAATGCTGAAAGGCCATCACGAGCAATGAAACTTTCGAAATGAAATTCACTCACTCTTAGGCCCGGTTCAAACGCCGATTTTCTCATGTACCGAACCTAACGCTCTGGATCGCTAAATAATCAACTGTGCGGGCTTTCCAACGTTCAAACTATGTATTATCAGATTGCATTCGCATCCTGTTTCGACTTTTGCTTTTAAATATATCTCTTAAATAAAAGGAAACAAAAACAAGACAAGAAGCTAAAGGTAGCAGTTAAATTTACCGAATTGATCGATACTGAAGAAATTTAACCGAAGCCTGACGACTGTATTTCAAAAACTGCTGTTTGTATTTCATTTCAAACCACAAAGCGATATGCTCTTCCAGTAAACAGTCACTGTTTTCCTCGGCTATGTATGTATCTATGCTCATGAACATTTCGACGTTAGAATCAACCGGCCGAAATTAATTATTTGGGTCGACCAGGTCATGAGAAATTCGACGTTTGGAGCCCGACGTTTGAACCGGACCTTCGTCGATGAGTTTGTTTAATTGCCCAATTTGTTTCGGCGATAGAAGACCATAGAAGCGTAACCAACTAATTTTTACGAGCGCAAATGACAATGAAATGTCCAGCGATCGGTCTTTTGTTTGATTCGCTTAGCACAGATCTGCTTCACTTATCTCGGTTAAGCTTACCTCCATGCCAAAATGAAAGCCTGAGAAAACCTGCACAACTCCGTGTGTTACGATGGTGTGTTCTGAAATCAAAACGTAATTCCGTTAGAGTAAGTAAACGTTCGAGGGCTGCCGGTTTTCTTTCTACTCGAGTCTCGCACTCCGTTAAACCTAGCCTAAAAAACCAGCTGCTCTCACAGGCAATATAGAGCCGTGATTGTTGGTAAACGGTATTTCCAAATCAGCCAAATGTCTCCCCGATTGGTGTTAAGGTATTTCATGTTTCTTTTGCGTAAACTTAAAACAGCATTCTGAGAGGTTTAAACGAGGAAATACGTTTTTTATTCGCCTGGCGATGCGATATCAAAAAAGTACTCAAAAAATTCGAGCTGCCGGTTCTGCCAGTTTATGTGCGTAGATAAAGACGCGCGCGTTGAAATGAAGCATGTCAATGATGATGGATAAAACAGTTTGATCTGGTTCACTTCGCTACATTGGGGTTCCAGTTACGAAGCTACGAACAATGAACGATCCAAATTGAAATTCACCAAAAGCATATAAAAATAAATTCACTAACTCGAATGTTTCGGGGGAGAAGCTTGACCAATCTATCTTCAACAACGGAAATGTCCTGAGATTTTCTTAATGCGGCCGATTCGTTTAATATGCGACTTTCTCACATGGCTGCCAAATACTAAAGCAACATATCGATGGTGTTTCCTGATGCTTTCTCAATAATGATTCCGAAATGGACCATACAATTTGGGTAATACGTATAAGGAACCTCTGGAAGGAACCTTGGAAGAAATAATCCCAGCATTACACATTTTGTCAGTTTTGTACGCAATTTCTTTCAAAATAAATCAACATTCACTCGTTATGTCTGTTATGTGCAAGGCCCTGGCTCGAAGTCTTAATATACTGAAGGCTTTTGGAAGAAATCAATTCAGATGTTTTTAAAAGATCGGTCTTCTCTACGCGTTACCCATGTATTATTGCACTGAAAGATTCACTTTAGATTTACTTACCTCCAAGATTAAATGAAAACCTGAGTAAACCAGCACAACGCCCTACAGGCCCTAGATGTGAGTCAAAATAGTGTGTCCTGAAAACAAAACGCACTTCTGTGAGGGCAAGTCGAGGTATTGGAAAGATTTACCATGTACTAAGCGAAAAATGCCATAAATTTAGTGAAATCACTTCGAGAACAATTCTCTGATAATTAACCAGCAACTGATAACGCATACAGAGCCGTCCTGTCAGGGTTGGCGAACAGTATGCTACGAAATCTTTCTTAGAGTTAGCTTCCAGTAGACATTTTGTTTGCTATACTAAATTGTTGAGCCTGTTAAGTAATAAATGAGAACTGTATGAAGACGACCATACCTTTCCTTGCGCTTAACCAGCTATATGTTCGGAGAGACTTGGTTGACACTTTCTCGACGCATGGGAAGCTAAATGCAGCCTTCCCAACAAGTGACCAGTCAGTAGGAGAGATGGTCAAATGTTAATGCACTGCCCCTCCCACCGTGAGATTGACGTGACGAGAGACAGATAAAGCGGCAAGCAGCGCGGATGACTTCAATTAGCTGCTCAGCCATTCAGATCATTCGGATCATTCAGTGATCATTGCTGATTACTGATAATTTGCTTTTGCCATTCTGATCTTGGCTGTTTTAAAATTCAGTCATAATTTCCAGAGAATCTCGCAGAGTAGAAAAAACTTTAATAAAAGAGGTCGAGAGGCAATGCAAGGAGTTACAAACGTGGATCTGGTCATTTTACAGATTTACATTTTATTTTAATAGTAACAAAGGTTGACAGATGACACTTCCGGACATGACAATTTGTGGAAAGTTTCCTGTAATTCACTAAAACATATGACATCCATTTTTTAAACCAGTGTATTTCATACGTTCTTTTTTAGTTTATTTATCTTTTTTTTATCCCTCAGCGAAAAAGATGATTCTCTCGCGAGCGCCGGCAAACTTCAGAAACTTACGCGCCGCAACGAGTCGAGTGTCATATTTCCTCTATTTACGTCAGTGTTAATTCGCGAGAGCCGACAAACAAAACAGACAAAAGCGACACAGGTAAAACGAAGTGCAGGAAGTGGCGTAGACTGTCCACAGCCTCTCTATTTTTCAACGTAAAAAAGCGGTCGCGCCTCCCGTTTTGGCATCCAGTTCCCTCGCCGTTCTCTTCCATAAAGTATATAACAAAGAAAACTGACTGATTTGTATACCGGGTCATTTGACTATTTAAAGCACATTACTGAAGGAAAATTCTGTCACTGTGTTGTTAGCCGTGTGAGAGTTCCGACACATCGGAAATTACACGTAGACAAACAAGTGAACGGGATCTCCCGCGATCTGACCTGGTGTCAGCCGTGGTCTGCTCGTTTCGCTCTCCGAGTTCAGCGAATTTAGTAATTCTCAGAATTCTGTCAGAGTTATTTTCTCAAAAAGTCATCGAGCGCGCGAAAAAAAAAATATAATAGTTGTAACCGGCGATCAGACTCGAAGCTTATTAAAGGTGCGACATAAAAGCCTGACATGGTGGCCAGAGGCACAGACCACGGGGTCATTACATCTGTTACATGTCATTAGGGTCATTTATGACGAAAACGTGGAATTCACTACTGTTGTTGAAGCGATTACTATCGTACATAACTGAAATTTTCAATTTGCGATCTACCCCTCTGTAAATTATACTTGAACTTTACAAACTGGTTGAAATACACATGCTGAGTTAGTTACGTGGGCCGTCGACGGGTTCTGATTTTTTGTTGCGCTCGACCACACAAACATCACATTTACAGGAGTTGTTTGACATTTTTTTGAAATTTTTTTTGCGAACCCTTGGGAAACGCCATCGCTTCTGCATGCATTGCGGTAAAGAGCGAAACTTAGCCTGCGAACAGGCTTTCTCTGCTTTCTTAAAGCGCTCGGCCGGCGGGGCAAAAGCCTGTTCGCAGGCTAACTGGGCTAAGCGAAACTAGAAAACAAGGGCGCTGTGGCGAGCAGGCCTTACGAACATACTTGCACCAATCAGAGTAGGTCTTAGGGCAGAACTGTCAGTCATAAGCGATGACTTGCGGTTGCAAAAGACAATAGGATTTAACCCCAACAAAAATCGCCAGCAAGATAACCAGCGATTAGGCGTTCTTTTGTCGTCTTATGTATACTGTACAAAGGGGTATTGTTTGGTAAATTAAATTTTTCCCGAAACTCATCGGAAGAACTGCTAAAACATCCTCACGAAAACAAATTACGCATTGTTGAACACTTTATCCAGCTGTTTATCTGTCCTGCCTTCAGAGAATTACACTTGAAATTTTTATTAAATCCAGTTTTTTTTACATACGATCCGACAAGTATGAAATGTATCATGCCCTCCTTCCCCGGAGTGATAACTGTGATAAGTAGCGGAAAGCCGAGAAGACCTCATGACCTGTCAGACCTGTTACTTACTCTACTGACTCTAATGCGGTATATCGATAGCAACCAGAGCAACGCCGTCTTTCAGGTCTTTGCTTGCTAAGCTGGCGAGATTTCGCAAGCGAGTGCTTTTATTTGGCGGAATGCTTTTGTTTTGGTCGACTTTAAAAATGGATTGCCTCGCATCTTGTTCATCGATGATGGTCGAGTACATATGTTTTTTTTTTCGCTCGCCGTTTTTGGCGCAACTAACCAAACGCCATGACAACAGGATAGTACATATGTCGCGAGTAATTCTTCGCGATTGTTGTAACAACACAGCTGACAACAACAGCGCCGCGGTTGAATTACGATCACCACACGCTACAAACGTGTTTTCCTCGGTCTCCTGTTGCTGCGAATCTCTTCAGCTGAACAGCATCGTACTAATGGTTTCGGCTCATTTTGGTTTCAAGGGTTTCATTTTTCACTGATTTTTGCCAGCAAAGTTTACAGCGTTTAGGCACAAGATGTTTGTAAAATACGGAAAATAACTTTCGTTTTGAATAGCGTTATCACGGTTTTCGACGTTTTCAATTTCCCATACATTTGTCTATATTTTTTCCGCAAGGTTGACGCGGTTCGCGGGAAAAATTAAAGACAAACCAGACAAACGGTATTTCTATATTTTTCTTAAAACTCTCCTGCAACTATCAACTTTCGATTTAAAAAGTAGATGTTTTTTTTTCTGGCCAACCGACTTCGCAAACTTTTCGATGAAACTTTAATCGTAATTCACGATACTCCCCTTTTTCAGTTGGCGCGAAACACAAGCGAGACAGGTCTGAGAAACAGTTTAAATTATTGTTTTGCAGTTTACAGGGTTTTATTTGAAGTAATTTCACAGAGTATTAAATACTTGTAAATGAAAATAAATAAAATGATAAAAATATGTAAATAAATAAAGAAATATAGACTTTGATAAAAAATAAATACTTAAAAAGAGAAGGAAAAAGGGATGGCTACAGGAGCAAATTAAAACTAAGAATTTCCGACGCTGGATTGTGCTTTATTGGTTTCACGCAAGTCAAACAAGCGAGACGAGGCAAGTTACTTTCAAGTTGACCTCTCGCGTCGTCGTCACGTAGTAGTAGCAGTAGCAGTAGCAGTAGCAGTAGCAGTAGCAGTAGCAGTAGCAGTAGCAGTAGCAGTAGCAGTAGCAGTAGCAGTAGCAGTAGCAGTAGCAGTAGCAGTAGCAGTAGCAGTAGCAGTAGCAGTAGCAGTAGCAGTAGCAGTAGTAGTAGTAGTAGTAGTAGTAGTAGTAGTAGTAGTATCGTTCTTGCGACTTTCCTCGCTCGCTCGGCCTCTGCGTGACCTATGGGGGCCTTCATGGAATTGGCAAAATCAATTGGAGTGGCTTACAAATATTACCGAAGCCCACCTTCCTTGGTAGGCAAAAATGTCACGTATTTATTGTTTTCTTACTTGCGCCCATTATTTAGTGTAACGCCCCCTTTTACCTTCTCAAAGTAATGGCCCCTCCCCAACAATCTTGCCCCCATGCACTAATAAATGAAAGCCCCCTAAAGTTGAGGAACTCGTTAGGTCGACTATTTTAGCTGACTTGTGCAAAATCTACATAATTTGGGTGGAGACTGCTAAGCAATTATTGACTTAGCGATACAGTGGGTAGTCTTACTAGTCTAGGGAAGGATCTGTACATAGGGATGGGGTAATGTTAAAAAAAATATTCCCACAAATTATGTGAAATTTATCCACAGTGTAAAAAAAGTAGCATGGCATGTACCTGTAGTCCAGAGTCTTAAATGGTTCCTTCTAGTTGGTGAAACTATTTGTCAGTTTTCAGAGTTTGTCATTGATCGCTGATTGATTAGGTCATAAATCAAGATAATCATATATAATGCGCTTTATCGGCGAACAAAATTAATTGTCAGTAAACCATTTAATTTGGTATAAATAAAGAATATGATACCTTATAAGTTTTTTTTTATGAAAATTTTCCGAGCAAAAACCCCCGTTGTATCTTTTACCATCTTAAAGGGGAATCGCCCTCACCCACCCCCCCCCCCCCTCATCTCCACCCCACCTCACCAAAAAGCAAGGCCTGGATTTGCAACACGGTCTGCAATACACCAGGTATCTAAGGTATACATGAGATTGGAAAGACGTATGAGCTGACATCCTCGATAATCTACTGGCAGCTGGCAGAAAGCGATGAAGCGAGAAAGGACGAAGCTAATCCGGTCAGAGCCAAACTGGCTAATAAAGCTATTCGAGATCAGTGTTTAATTGGTACAGTATATAGTTGAAATCGCACTGAATAGTTCATGAATAGTTGTGATTGTACTGCGATATTGATATTCGTGTGAATATCTGCCTGATCTCAGTGATCTGTGAGCTAAAGAAAGGATGAAGCTGAGAATCGGAAAATGTACTGGTAAAGCTGCTGAATCTCCTTGCTTCTGAAGATAAAAGACTGAAAAAAATAAAAGACAAACTAAAACTAGAAAAGCGTCACGAAACTGACAAAAGAGCTGAAAGAGCCCTACGTTACATCTATAAAGGCTGAAGCCGCATTAGCTTTACGCTAACGGTGAACGTTCTGATATTATAATATTCAAATGCCCTAACAACATTGCACCTGTATATCTCAAGGACCTCTTCTGATTCAGGGACAATGTTAAGAACTCAGAAGAACTCGAGAGGCATTAATAAGCTTGTCTTGATCAAATATGGACTCTCTTTTGAACATTTTATACTTATTTATTAATTAATTTTTTGTTGATTTATATGTTTATAATTTATTTTCTAAAAAATAAATTTAATAAATAAATTTAGAATGATTGATTGGTTGAGTGAAGAAATACAAATTGTTTATTTCTTTAGCAGCTTTAGTTGCTGTTCGCCAAGAACTACTTGTACAAATCGCTTAGTCAATGACTTAAGAGGAAATCCTTTGGTAAATAATATTTGTGCTTTATATAGGAGTGCTAACAGTTTAAAATTAATGCAATTTAGCTTTCTTTTAGTTCTCTGTATATATTTTTGACCTAGAATTTTCGAGAGAAACTCCCCCATAAGCCCTAGAATATTCGATAGACGTTTGCGTTGCCTATCGTTTTCGATAAACCAACCGACATATCCTTTCCTAAATAAAGGAGCCCTAAATTTTTCGGCAACCTAAAAAGATACACGAAAAAACTAGCGTTTTCGAAACCCTTCAAGTATAATCTAAAATTTTCGGGTAATGGATGAAAAAGCCCTAATATTTTCGTAAAGGCAAAAGTTGCCCTAGAACGACCGAACAGATAAACATTTTCTAGAATTGCTTAAAATCCATTTGTAGACCCTTAAAACTACTCCAAAAACCCTAAAACAGGTTTTCAATGCGTTTTGCAAAAATCGGCCGTTGGGTGCCCCTGAGAACAGAACATATTGTTTCTAATTCTATTCAGTAACCTGTGAACACAGGACTGGGGAGACAGCAAGAAAACCGTTCCATTTCCTTATTTTGCTCTAGCCTTTAAAGGCAATCTTTTGTTTAGGGAAAACCCAGGAGGGTACTCGAAGTATACGATCAGTGGATCAGAAAAATATTCATTAACGGACATACCAATTTTATAAGCTTATTGATGCAAAATCATGCATTAGAAAGTTCTACTTAATTGAATAAATCAGAATGGAGATATTTAAGTCTTGTATTTTTGGGGGGTTGGAATATTTGATGCCAGGTAGTTTTTGGGTCTAAAATTTCAGGCTTGTGTATTTTTTTGGGTTTGCAATATGAAGCTCTGTCGGACCCCCCCCCCCATCATGTATACTTCGAGTACCCCCTCTGGGAGGGAGAAGCTCGAGCTGGCAGGCTTCAAGGAAAATAAAGCATCTGAGCCTCTTAGCCCTGTTTGAATGAGTGCCACCAAACATTTAAAAAAAACCAAAGCCGAACCACCTGAGAATAATAGACCCTCATCTGTCACAATAAGCAAATGAGCTAAAGGAGAAATTCATTCCAAGATGGCATTTTTTTAAGACACTAAAATTTCAGCTTACAAAGAGTATTCAAACTCTATGAAATCTTTGTCTGAAGTAGTCCGAAAATCTATTGATTTATTTATTTATTCACGAGAACAGCTATCCTAGGAGTATTTTAAACATAAAATTGTCCACAGCTGCAGCATGAATGCCATTATAAAGTCAGCGGTGTGACATGTATGACATGCCATGATTCTTCATTAGATTTTTGATAGGGTATTGACTTTTTCCAGCCTGCGTGCAACCATTTCCTATTTCTTCATGTGGAAAAAGGGATGTCTGTGATGCCTGCTGTTTGGTTTGAAATTTCACTTAATTATTCTTTTAATGCAAGAGACAAGATGCTTGCTTAAAATCAAATCGGAGACAGCTACAAATACCTTACTAGCAAACACTGTAGCAGAACACGTGACTAATTACAACATTACACATGTCTGCTGTGCACTAGGTATCAGATAAACTGGTCTTCATAATCTGTGAGCCAGCAAGCCATGCGAGCCAATGTGCGAGCCATGCTAGCCATGCTAGCCATGACTAATTAAGTTTTATAAATACAATCTTACCTTGCTTTGCAAACTTCTTTCTTTGATTGGTCTAGGATTTTAAATTATTTATCCCAGTTCAGTACCAAAAAATAGAGCCCCTATTTTTTTCCAGAAAAAGATGGGCTTGTGATCTAAATATTTAAAATATAATTGAAGTATAAAACAATAATTTATGCAAAATTTTGGGGGTCAGGGAGGAAGATGGGAGATGAGGAATTGGTGAATATGAAAAATGTGAATAATGAATAAATTACCACAGCGTTGTGCCTGGAATAATAACAATTTCACAGAATCGCACAGTTAACCACCATTTGCATTGACACGCGAAACATCTTTGCTGCTTGACACACAAGATCCCTATCTTAAGCTTTCTAACCAGATAATTCAGATTTAACAGTCAAATCCTCCCCCCTCCAAGGCAGGGACCAGCTCACAGGGTGTCTAATTTAATCTTGTTCCTAGATCTCTTGTAGATGAAGCCTAGATCTGGGAATGCACTTATGTCTAAGAGTATAGCTAACAGCCCTAAGTGGAAGTCGTAGGTTGTTAGCTATCTTAGACATAGTGCATGAGTGGGTAAAAGTTGTGGGTAGCAAAAAAGCTTATTTTAAAAAGGAACTTCTCTTTACAGGGATAATATTTTGTAATGTAAATTTATGTCCAACCAAAAACAGTTGCTAATACCACCAAATTGATGCAGCTTACATTGCAAGTTTTTTGGTAATGATCGCTTCTTTGCACTGAACACTAATTTGTACAATTAAAAAGAGTAAGAAAGTGGGGAGGGGGGGGGGGGGAGAGAACAAAGGTAATATATGTCCCGTCCCTTTGCACCTCCTCGATCATTATCCTTGACTTGCCCCAACTCTTTTCCTGTCTTAGTCATTCAACCGGGAACATGTTCTATTACACGACTAAGACATTAGAGAGGGCCAATCAAAGTTCTTTATTGCTGTTCCAATACAGGTAATTTCTGAATATTTCACAGAGGAAAAGTTTAAACAGCTCTTGCTAAATCATTTAAAGTCTAATTAATGATAAATTTTTTGTTTACCAGACTTGTTCAGGAGAATATTGCCCCTTAGTCTTTTCATGTCTCAGTATGGCCCTTGTGCTTGGGGTATGTCCAAGAGGGGTGGGGAGAGAGGGAGAGAGGTAGGGGATGATTGTATTTCGAATTGACTGATACATAAAAATCAGAAACAGTTTTTAGACTGGCCTGTATAAAATTTCAGAAGAAGCATGATTAAATGTTTTTTTGAAGCATGATTATATGTTTTTTTTATTATTCAAAAAATATTGAACGCAAGTAGTCAGGAGTTGACGTGTTACTTGAACTTCTCATTGAACTGACAAACCCTTTCATCATCAATGTGTTGTGTTTAATGGCTTTTTTTGGGGGGGGGGGCAATCCCTGGAGTCAATGGGTGAAATTAAAACCGGAGTTTTCAAAGCTGGTGTTTAAAAATAAATTGTTACACATACATTGTATTTAGTGGCCACAAGTGTGTCTGGTTTAACTGTGACTAAGTCAAGGCTGGTTTTCACTAGTGACCGAGTCAAGAGTCGCAATCAGAAGCACAGAGTGTTATAATGTAGTAAAAAACAAACCAACAGAGTTGAAAAGTTTCCATTCTACTTATGACTCGATTGCTAATGATCTAGTGCCAAAAGCAGGGCCAATTACAGGCCCGCAGTAATTGGCCCTGCTGTTATGGGTACCCTGCCTTAAGTTTACTGTTCGTTGTATGTGTTATTTATAAGGCAAAGCTAATAAAATAAAATACATAGAATAAAACAAACTTAAGTGTTTCAGTCGCAAGCAGAAAGGAAGTACTCAGAGGCCGTGAAAATTAGCGTTGTGATTGGTTTGGTCTTCTGCGTCTGCGTGCTGCAATCTAGTTTTCATTGCATGATACGTGACAGTCATAAGTGGAATCAGAACAAAATGGAAACTTTCTGATATCTTTCAACTCTGATTCTGTCGTGCTTGTGACTCCCTTTATGACTCCGATTTTCATTTTTCAATTGGTCATAATCACTCTTACGACTCTACTTACAATTCTGACTGCAACTCTTTCGCTAGTGAAAACCAGCGGTTAGGTTTGACTTCCACTACTCTCTTTGAACAGCAGCTGTTCTAAACTCAGGCTATAAGTGAGTGCATCTCTCACAAACACAATGGGTTCTTGTCCCCCTTGCGTTTGCAATCTTAAATCCCAAAATCCATTTTGTGTCTTTAATTCAAACCAGTTTAATTTGTGGTACATTTAGTATGGACCAGCTAGACAAAATTACAAAAATGGGTGGTTCACGTGAGAAGAATTGTCCCCGTGGGACTAATTGCTGGGAGTCTTGTCCCCTTGTGTGTGCTGACCTTATAATATAAAATATAGATGGCAATAAAAGACAAAGCACTTATAGTAAGAGCTTACAGGTGAAGTTTTCCTTGTATTCAGAGATTATCACACCTTTGAGGATTACTAACTTTTAATTTAAAATACATTGTTTCTTAATAATGTGCATGTGCTTGTTCAAATGATGGACTTTAAAACTTGGGTTGAATTTTTGTAATAAAGCAATTTCATAAAGATACATTTGGTGTAACCTTAAAAACCTTTTTATACATTACATACAAAAGTATATATTTTACTGATTATTGTTCCTTTCTCCAATTGTTGTTACTAGCCACAGGCAAAGCCTTTCTGGTGCCAAAGCTTACTAAGGTTGCCCATCGTCTGTTTCCTCGCCATGCCAACACGCTGTTTTCTTCCACTGACCTGAAGGTTCTGCAAGACATTGAACAGGCACTTCGTAGTGAACCTTGGATTCTTGGCTTCCAAACTGTTCTTCGGGAAAAGTTCGGTATATCAGGATGTGAAGTGAAGCTGTCAGCATTTATTAACTGTGATCTTCTTGAAACTATGCCTGTTGTGCAGCGTGATGCCCTGTACATTTACAATGCGTTGTGTAAATTGACCTACAAGTATGGTGACACCTATGAGCCACTGTGGAAATTGAAATATGAAGGTTGGTACAACCCACCTTTCACACCTGGAGCTTATCGTGTTACCAAGTGGGAAGAAAGCCTGGCTTATCTGAGTGAGATCAATGTCGCACGAGCTACTCGCAATGATTATATCAGTAACGGATCCCAGGTATTTTTACCACATATTCGAGGCTACGAGCAAACAATTGTAAGAAGCATCTGCAAGATAATGAAGAAGAGACCTTGGGTTGATAACATGGATATAGATGAAAAGGTTGGTAAATAGACAAGGATTGTCCAAAATCTTAAATGTGTAACCTGAAGCTTTCTAAATTCAAGTTATATAATTTATGCGGTATGTGGGGATTAGAGGATGGTTTCCTGAAGAAAAAAATGAATCTACCATTATTTTAATGCTTTAAATTGGACCGTTGCTTTTCCTATAGTTCATACAAGTCATTCACGTTGTGAGCAGCTTCTTATGAAGCAAATTAAGGGGACATCAATTGAAATCTCCCCTGATTATAGTGTTTTCTTCACAATTTAAATCTTCCATTTCTTTAGTTTTGTGTAAGCAATTAAAAAATGTATAAATTTTTTTCTTTGTTTGACACGTAGATGTGAACTGAAAGTATACTTTGTCTTCAATGTCCACTTTCAAACTAATGAAACGCCCCATGGGATCTACATGTATGATGGGTTTTGGACTGAACAATTAAAAACCGTTCCTAATCAACACAGCAACCCCACAGGAATTTGAGCTTCCTGGGAACACAACATTAAACCACCCCATTCGTTCTCTCATTGTTTTTCTGATTCAGCTATTCTTTTAAGTAAGGTTATCGCATTAAGATGATGTCTGCTTTTCTTTTACGACACCATAATTTAATTAAACAAGTTTGCCGTTTGCCTTGGTTTGTTAGCCACTTTCTCACATCCGCTTTCACCTGTCCTATCTGTCAGTGGCTGTGGCAGCCTCCTTTCTATGAAGCAAATTAAGGAGAAGACGATTTTCGAATATCTTGTCATCGCAGGTTTAAAGCTATCAGCCGGCAACTGTATTTTGAGTTACCCCACAGATCCACCAGTGTACAGCTTGCAGGTTTTATTATCGTCATGTGTACAGTTGTTTATGTATGTCATCCCATTTCTCCACATGTGCAGGTGTTTGGTGGTGATGAAGATCAAGTGAAAGCAGCAAGACTCATGACAACAAGTCCTGTGGTTGTCTTGTCAGGAAAGGGTGGATGTGGTAAAACGCATGTTGTTTCGACCGTTCTGTCAGGGGCACTGAAAGTGAAAAGGAGTCAGAAGCCAGAAGAACAGTTACCCATGCAAGACGAAGGCACTGCCACTAAGAGTTCTCTAAGTTACACAAATGACTCTCAAGACTACCCAAGTCCAATGACTGTAGCTTTATGTTCTGCCCCAGAAATCTCCCAGGGGGAAAAGCATTTATCACAGAATTCTGCCACGTCTCACCACCAGATTGCAAAAACAGACCCCTGTGGTGATGCTGTTCTACTGACGGCACCAACTGGTAGGGCTGCTTCTATCCTCGGTAAACGCACAGGTCTTCAATCATACACCTTGCATTCTGTGATCTTTAGTTATTTACGTTGGCTGAAGGAAGCAAAGAATGGCGAAACCCATTCAGCATGGAAATTTTCGGAAGTCAGGATTCTTGTTTGTGATGAAAGTTCTCTCATTTCTGTTAAGCCTTTCTCTACTCTGATACACATTCTCATAAAGAAAGCCTCACTCCAACAGATCATCTTGCTGGGTGACAAAAATCAGCTGCCATCAATCGAGCCAGGAAACTTCCTGAGTGATGTTTATCGTGCACTGGAAACCTACAGTTCTAGCATCACATTGAGAACCAATCACAGGGCAGAATCTCAACTGATTGTGGAAAATGCGAGCAAGATATCCAGTCGAGAAATGCCTTGGTTCCCAGATGATCCTAAAAGAGGGTTCATTTCCCTTTGCTGTCAATCAACACAGGGCAGCGATGAGAACAACTCTGATGACATGGTTGTCACACAGGTGATAAGAGATCTGTTGGGCAACAAGATCAGTACAGTTACATTACCAGAACCCCAGAAATCGCAATTTATCGCTTTCCGTCGAAGAGACTGCCTGAACATTAATGAACTTTGTGCACAACATTACAATCACCATTCCCTCAAGACCTCGAAAGGGAAGCTAGACTTTCAAACTGGTGATAAAGTCTGTGTTAGAAAGAACATTGTCTGTTTTGATTGTTACACGAAAGAAGAGGTAAAATTCTGCAATGGCGAAATCTTTTTCATCAAAGAGGTTATTGAAGAAGAGGACAACCACAACAAGAAAACAACTTATTTTGCTCTGGACGATGGAGAGAGGATTGTGAAGGTGGACATGAAGATGTTGAAGAAAGCTAAACTGTGTCATGCCTGGGCCAGAACTATCCACACCTATCAGGTACTTACACAATCAGTCTTTCTCAAACTCATAAATAATTCATCAAGTTACAACAACGAATTCATAACCGTGAAGAATGTTTTGATACCAGGTCTTAATTAGCATAGATTTCTACGATTTTTAATTCTCCGTTTACTCCGTAGTTTTTGTTTCGATTAAGAAGATATATCAAACACTCGAGACAGTATTTCATCGGCTATCCAAACACCGAATTTCGTCAAAAATACTCCGCCGCGCGTCGTATTTTCAACTCTCTTCTCAGTGTTTGGATATCCGATGAAACACTGTCTCTGGTGTTTTATTTATAACATATAATGTTGTGGGCTAAGCTAAGCTGCAGTCTCCTCACAGAGCTTTCAAAACCAGGCAGGCCCCTGCTCGTGGAACCCGAAAACAAAAACATTTTTAATTTAAAACATTTTACAGACTCGTTTCAAGTTAGTGGATAGAACAGCACTGTGTACAATAAATTGTTGTAAAGCATTAAGCGATTTTGCACTCCATAACGCAGCGTTTAAAATTGTCTATATTATATTGCTTTTAAAGTCATTGAATTTCCGCCACTCCTGTACTTAGCATAATAATTTTATTCCTTGACTTTCCAGGAACCCAGAAGACTCGGTTGGGTTGTTGTAAATCATGACAGTAATACCTTAAAGTTTTGAAAGTTGGGACCCTCGTTACCTTCGGATCTAGAAGCCTTCCTTATCATTTCTTTCGGTAACCACGTAGGAGAAATGTAACGAAGTAATGACCTTTTCATGGCTTTCTTTTTTCATTTGCTAATCTGTTTGAAAGAGGTTGATAGACGTGATCTTACAGATCACTGGAAATGTTTGTAAAATGTTGAAATATAGGGTTGAAATTTTATTACCTGTAATCTGAAATAAGGTCATTGCCCCGAAATAGAATTGAACATAGATATCCAACCAAACTTTGCCTACTGGTTGATTACCTTTAGGGGACTTAAATTTTGAAATAAAAAAGTGGGGTCACCATATTCGTTTAAGAGCAGGAAGACTTTGTATACACCAAGTTATTCCTTATTAATTCCCTTGCAAATACTGGCAAAGTACACATTTCCAGTGATAATTAACTTTTCACACGTAGGAATTGATCTGTTTTCATTTACAGAAAGAATTTGATCGCTACACCTAAAATATGAGAAACATTTGATAGGTGACCAAACTCGTTTACGAGAAAGCGACTATTTATTTCTCAGGCGGACTAAGCTGCGTAGAAAAAAGCCCGCCATTTTGTTTATTTGCGCACGCTAAAAATTCTGCGCAGTAAGGGTGCGTAATGCAATACAGGGCAATGGCCTTAAAAGGGATATCACATCACTTATAGGACACAGGACAATTGCTAGCACCCGTTTATCAGGGTCAATTGCTAGCACCTATTCATTTGACGAACAAGGTCATTTATTCATCGACATAGTCAAGGTCTTAGCCAAAAGGATGTCCACAGA
Organism: Oculina patagonica; assembly: GCF_052425735.1. Taxonomy (NCBI): domain Eukaryota; kingdom Metazoa; phylum Cnidaria; class Anthozoa; order Scleractinia; family Oculinidae; genus Oculina; species Oculina patagonica. Next base: position 14,045,566 of record NC_135763.1, read on the forward strand.
GGTATCCTTTTTATGACCATTTTGGATGAAATCACAGCAAGTGTGCTTACTTATTTGGGATATTCAACATGGCGTCGAACCTAGGGAGAACTACCCTCTACCTCAGCAATACAAACAATTGGCTCTGCCCATCCAGTAGTACTGTGGTTTAACTTTATCTTAAAGTAACAGTACCTACAGCTGGTTCATACATGTAAATGCTTGTTTGATGTTAGTTTTTCCTTTTCTCTTTTGCAGGGTTCAGAGATTGACACAATTGTGTATGTCCTGGGAAGCCCAATTTACCAAGACTGGCATCACGTCTACACAGCTGTCACCCGTGGTGTTCGACAAGTTATAGTTGTTCATGATCCTAACCACTTGAAACAAGTTGTAATGACGAACAAGCCACACCAAAGGAAGACAGCGCTAACAGATTTCCTCGAAAAAAATCTAGCAAGGGCACCTGTTTCTGATGAGGCAGAAAGTGATCCAGAAGCTGACATACTTACTCCCTCGGCAAGCGATCTCACTGTCTGCCCTGGACGTGAAGATGATGATGATGTATTTCTCAGTCAGAGTTCTAGCACCCAGTGCTCGACCTTTAGTCATCCAGCTGCCAGTGAGAGTCTTGAGGTGGTACACTCTTGTAATGCATCTACCGGTATAAACAACCCAAGCAATTACAAAACCTGGGAAGATGAATTTAAGGACGAATGTGATGATGAAGTCCTTGCTTGGGCCTTAGAAAGCTCTCAACAGGTAAACCAAGAAGTCAACACCAGTCACCCAGATCCACAACGGTTAAGTCTAACGGGATATGCTGATAACTACAAACCAAGTGGAAATGCCACGAAGGGGAGCTCCGAGTACCCGTGGGAACGTACTTGTCATAATAACGCCATCACTGGTGGTGATTTTCAAATAGCAAGAAGTAATTTGAACATTAAGAAGGAGAGTCGATACACAGTGGAGTGTGGTATGGAGGGAAGTTCTTATTCTTCAGTTGTGCATGACGGCGATCAGAGTGAAGTGCTTTCTGGAAATTTCTTTGCATCAAGAAATGGCGTGAGAGTGAAGACTGAGAAGCAAGATGAAGCAGAACGTGATATGGTAGAGTGTTCAAATGGTCAGTTTTCTGGAAGTCTGTCTGCCCTGGCATTTAGTGGAATAGACACTTTCTCTTCTTCCGTTCATCAAGGCTCGCCAGTACCTAACAGTCCCAAAACATGTTCCAGGAGATTCTCGGATAGTTCTGGTTTTCCAACTCCTCCACAGACCCCACCCAATGCCATAAAGTCCCCAGCTCTTTCATCAAACCATCGATCGAACACCTTCCCACGTGACATTGTTTCACAAAGAACACAATTCAGGAAATCTGGAGGGACCCCAGCTAAAAGCAGAAGAAGATCATTTACTGCTAGATACAACACTTGGTGCGGCCTTTGCAAGAATTCAATTAGCGCTGGTGTCGACGAAATAACCCACCTCAACAATGGATCAACCAGTTCTTGGGTGCATCAAAAATGCATACAGTTCAAGTGAGATTGGTAGCCAAACTCAATTCAAACCTTATCAAGTGATTAGCATATGATATGTGATTAAATAATGACATCACCACTTAGATATGTCACAGATTCTAAGATACTTGCAAAGGTTTGTGCTACAAACTTGTTCCAGTAGCACCGTAGGGGCGTTTTAAAGCTTTTCAAATAAAACTCCGTCAGCCTGTAGAAGTACTTAAAGGCGCCATGAATTACACTTTTTTACGAGCTTTACAGAAACAGAAAAGCTGAATTTGAAGACTGTTATTAATTTAGAAGAAACGTTTAGGTATTTTTAAATCGTTACGTTGTCTGTTTTCTCAGCAAATCTTTTCGTTGTCATAAGAATTTGCTACTTTGAAGGTAATTTTTTTTTCAGAAAAACTCCGCAAATTTTTAAATTTTACAATTAATTATAATCAGAACCTTTCATGTGTTAAGGTGAATTATTTGGTAATGTGGTGAATTATTTGGTAATGTTTAAGCAAGAAAAAGAAAGAGTTAAAGTTTATATAATGAATTAAAAAAATCAAATGAAATTGTTATCGTGATTTATGTGTCAATATAATTCTTCGTGACTGATCTACACTAATACAAAGGACAACGGAAACTATAAACAGATAAATGACTTTATTGTTTGCCGGAAAAAGCCAAGCCGCAGCAAGGGGGGGGGGGGAGTGAAACCGAAGGCCTACCCCTTGATGCGGCTCGCGGGTGGGTGGGTGGGGATAACAAAAATACAAAGACGGCTCTGCTAGCTGAGAAAGACTGATTCGAATAATAATATATCGTGGGCTTTAAAGGCAAGCCCATGTCACGCACTGACAATGATTGACACTCGCTACTACGTATTATACAACCATTGGCCAGAGTCCAATACTTAACAATTATACGATATGAAATTCACTGTAAATATCTTCGAGTTATGAAAAAGAGCAATTTAATCCATGTGTTGGTGTTTATTTTATACCGTGTGATGGAGAACTGTTTCCTCTTATGCCTTGCAAAAAATGAAATGACCAGTTTTCAAAACAGCACAGGAAACTGGGGAAATATACCAGTGGGACGGAAATTCCCACCTTTGCGTTACAACCAGGAGAAGAGGAAAATGTAAATTGCGCAGTTTTCCCCAAATAATTTCAGTAAAACAATATTATTTTAAACTAAACCTTTCGGATATTTTTGGCGAAATGGTAAGCACCCTATAGCAACGGCATTTTAATATTGTAAACTACTGGGCCACCAGTAAACTATGTTACCCTCGTTAAATAAAGTCATTATTATCAGTCGTTATTATTATTATTATTATTATTATTATTATTATTATTATTATTATTATTATTATTATTATTATTATTATTATTATTATTATTATTTGCGTATTTTAATTTTAAATTCGGCGTGCGTGAGTATGCTGCGACAATACTGCTCAGGGTTGGATATTTAACCAGGCTAAACTAAAAATCATACAAGCCTCACAAATACCACATAAAAACCTCGAGGAAATTTCCTTCATTAAATCATCCTAATGCTTGTATCTGTTTCATTGAACTCGTAAATTATTTCAACTTTCTACCAGCTCATGCAGAGAGGCCCTTTAGTATAATAAGCAATGTTTATAGCCTTAAGCTTTAACTCATGTATGAGTCATTCCTGGGAGGTAAAAAGAAGGCATTGATTTAATAAATTTAACTGTTAAGCCTTGAATGTCCAAAACAAGTAATCTTCTACCAGCGTGTTCTTTTTGAATAGCAATTTTCTCACCAGAATAAATCTGTTTGAAAGCGAGCAAACCAATTTTTAACAAGAAGCGTTGTCGTTATTCTACAAAAAAATAACAGCTGTTTTTCCTTGCTATTGATTTGTACGAAAAAAGAATTGTTAAAAAATTGTACTAAAGTAAAAAGTTATTTTCTCTTAAGTTTAGACCCCTTAGAAAACCAAGTAAAGGCGATTAAGTGGCAGTTTCTCTTAAAGCGGTCCATCGCATTTCGGGTCGGAAAAAAGTTTTCCCTCAAACTTTGCCCAGTGAACTATCTTAGGTTGTAAGTAAATGCAACGACTTTAGTTTTTGGAAATACGTTAAAATATATATTTTTAGAGCTCTCAACAGTGAGAAATTTCATAAGTTGACGAGCTCGCCGCTCAAAAACAACCAAACGCACCAAATTATTATTATTATTATTCCTAAATTAAGGGGTCCTTCAAAGGTTGGAAACGCATGTTAATTTTGATACATTTTGATTTACGGGTCCGTGAAAATTTAAATATCAGCAACCGTTAGATCGCTTTTTGTAAACATGCAAAAGTATGGTGTATTCGCCGGCCTTTATTTCACGAGTCCAGACCAGACCATTCTAAATTCCAACTGAATCCTACTAAACAGATGTTAGGAAGCATAGAAATATAAAAATCCCTTGCACTTTTTATTTTCCTTTGCCACAGCGACTTCGAAAATTTCGTGCTTATGCGAGTATTTCATACACATTATGCAAATGACAATATTGTAAACAGTATTGTAATTCTTATGATTCCTCTCCGTTTTCTGTACAACACAAGTTTCTAGCGATACTTATAACACTATCTCTAATTTCCTTTATCCTCCGATAGTAAAGCAAGGGGTTAACAAACGACGAAAAAAACACAACGGCCAGGCAAGCATTGAAGGCCGCTGTCGATGATTTAGTTCCTAATTCGTCCATTATGATAACTATAAAAAGGCAACACACATACGGACCGTAACTCAGTAAAAATATTGCAAGAATATACAGAATTGTGAATACAGACTTTTGGTATTTTTCAATGTCAATGGAGTTTTGATTTGTTTGCACTTGACTTTGATGGTGACGTATGATTTGAAAAACTTTGAAATAGGCGAAGAAAGTGATAAAAATACAAAGTGCTGCCCCTAAAATGAAAATGACAGTAAATACACTAAAGAATCTTTTCGTATAATACCAGCTGTACACTTGACAAGCGAAAAACGAAAGAAGCAAAACTACAAATGTGATATAAATAATAACGACTCGACGCACTGTAAGAAGAGATCTTCGGCTCATATGCAGCCATCTTTCTACAGCTATTATTGTCATGACGATGACTGTTAGAGAGGAAAAGTAGAATCCAACGATTTGTGTTATAAGAGCAACAATGCAGATCATATTTCTGTTTCCAGCTAATAGCGCCAGTTGGTAGATAGCGAAAAGCGGCTGAGTTAGTAACCCAGTGCAAAAGTCTGTGAAGGCCAAACCAGCAAGAAGAACATAAGATGGACTGGTCTGGAGAGACGGGTTCTTCCAAATTGCCGCCATAATCAAAGCATTTCCCGCCACCGCCATCGGTGCTAGAAGTGTGGCAACAACACAGTTTGTAATAGTTAACTGATAGTAAACTGAAGTGCTTTTACTGAGATTTAAATGGTATGAAAACGAACACCATCTGTCCGGTAAACGAGAGGAATTGAAGGCCATCGCCGCGAGTTACTTTGATTCTTTGAAGGGATTCACTGGAAAGGACTTGCACGGTAACTGTTTGCCTAAGCCTTCCACCTTTTATAGTCCTTGCTAATTCCCTTTTTTCTGCCCTTCTCTAGCAGTTGAGTGAAGGCGTGGATCAGTCAGCCACCAAGTGGTTTGTGTTGGGAATTTAATCAGGTTGAACTAAGCATCATGCAAAGATCACAAACAACGCAACTCAACTTGGGGGAGTTCAATTGTATTGCCGGATTAAATCATTTCTATGGCAATATACTAAAATTTGTTTTCCCATTCATTTTCAAGTTGCTTTTATAAAAGAAGATTTGTTTAATGCTTCTTCCAGTGGACTAAACGGACAATCACACGGCATATTCCATTAACTTTCTTTTAACTTTCTTTTCCAGACGAGATGTTCTTCTTCTTAACGAACACCAATTAAAAAGGAACGAGAGCACTGCTGTGCTTTGAACCTCTCAAGGTAAAATACAGCACGTTTCATAAGTTGTTTATGTTTTTCTCCTATGTTTAATTAGCACATGAAAGGCTCCCATACACCCAGTGTTCTAAAGGAAAATACTTAAATAAATCTCTTAGTTTAATCTTAGGTGGCAAGTTATGGAAATGGGATATATTGCGAGGGGGTGTTACGCAGCAAAATGTAGTACTAACGCAAAATGTAATAAAAATCGCCGCAAAATGTAATAATAAATGTAATAACCTTTTAACGCAAAATGTAATAAATTTTCTAACGCATAATGTAATAACGCAAAATTTAATAACCGTTAAATAACATGTCTGTTTCATGAATTAAGCAAATTGTATTCAATAATGTACCTCGTTTAAGTTAACAAGGACCAAATAAGAACTGTCCTTCCCGAAGTCCTATTTCTTTCTGGCAGGTACTTATTGGAGTTAGGAATTTTGTACCTCCTCCAACCACGCTGTCCTTTTAGATCGGATTATGAGGAGTAGATGGAGCCTTTAATCTTTTTGTTAATAGGTTGGGTATGTTGGGGCAGATTAAAAATCCCCGCTCCCAATCCGCAATAATAGCAAAATAGATACAAGCAAATAGTCTTCGTTTTCAACGCCATTTTTTGCCACCCACCAAAACTAGCACTTTAAAACGCGTCAATATTTATATATTATCGCATTGAAAAAATGTGCTGTAATTGAGCAGTTTCGCAATATTTGGGAAATATACACCCACTGATTTCATAATATTATCGATTCAAGTGGCTAAAACCAATGTTTCATTTCAATCCTAAAATACTCTTCTTTTTGGTCTGTTTTGTCGAGGAATATCCTGTTGATTTCTTCGAAGGCGGATAATTAGTAGGTGAAGGATAAACTCAAACGAACGCTTAATAAAACATTCGCCATTTTACACCGAGCACATGGTAGGACTAAGTAGAGAGAGAGCACATAAGTGTCAGGAGGTTAAATTTAGAAGCATGCGCGAGCGTACTGGTAGCCCTGATAGCACTGATCAACATGCAAGTTAAGTTAGACCGGGGCTTTGTTAAAGCAAATCAGCGGTATGCCTATCGTAAAGTATACTTTCCTTCTTCATACATTCATACATACATACGAGATACGAGCAAAATTAAGGCTGGGAAATGGGAATTATAACCGCCCTGCCCCCTTAGGACTCTCTTTCTGCACTTTCGAAATTAATGAAAACATTTTTTTCAGTACTCTTTAGGTGGAAATTTATATCTGCCATGAAAACGCTTTATCACAAACCATCTCGTGTCAATGTCTGAAAAAAAAGATCACATTTCCGTTGAGATAAGAGGTGACTTCTACAGGAAAACAAAATAAATATAAATTAAATCCGGAAAATAGGTTTTTATTATTACGGGTCAAACGATCTTCATTCCTGTAATTAGTAAAATAACAATTACTAAGTAATGGAATATTGAAAGAATCATTTTATTTCTCATTGCGGTAGCCAAATATCCTGGCGCTTTCACTGATTAGTTCGTAAACGTTAATTACAAGTGGGTCGAGCGACACCTTAGATGCGTACGCCATACGTATTGTGCAGTTTTCTCCGCAATATTCGGAGCCAAACTCCCTGCTGAGGGTGGCGTGGCTTGCCCAGTTTCTGGTGCGGTGGTTTGCAAAGGAGTTTCCGCTTGTGCGTCCTTCGAGGACTGGTTGGCTTTGACTTGTTTTTTCAATGCATCGTGCTGGAGCTGTATGGTTTCTATCTGGGACGAAAGGCTTGGTATGGCCGCTAACAGCACGGATCACCTGACGGATGTTGAAGGTTCGTCTGAGGTGTTGTCCTCGTGCTCCGTATCATCGACTGGGTTTTGAACAGGACCAGGGCAATTTTTACCCAGCTAACCGATTTGATGGTTTGATTTTGGGGTTTCAGTCCACCCCGGGCACTTTCCTTTACGCGATGACATACCTTATTGTATATTTTCGCGGGACAACGGAAAATGGAAGGAAATCGCGAGACATCGCGAGGCCAAAAAACGTGAGAAAAAAAAAGAAATCGGACGGGCTATCGCGATGAAAACGCGAAAACGCCAATAAGCCCGCGAAAATAAGAACAATAAGATAATCCAAAAGAAAACTAATCCAAAATAAGCAGATCGAAAGATGCTACATGCGATAAGAAACGAATTGATCAGCGCGATCAAAGTTCAATGCGACTACGTAATACGAGATTGCAGACTGTCAAAGTAGTAGCTCACATTAACACAATTTAACTAGTTAAATATTACTCAAAACACAATTTACCTTTACGATCAGTCTGCCTAAATTCTAATAACTGCGTTTCAAATTGAAATTTGAAATTTAATTGTCACCGTTCCTCGACCACTGTTAATTTTTTAAAGTATCTCACAGGTATTTAAATTCTTATGATTCCTCTCCGTTTTCTGTACAACACAAATTTCTAGCAATACTTCTAACACTTTCTCTAATTTCCTTTATCCTCCGATAGTAAAGCAAAGGGTTAACAAAAGACGAAGAAAACACAACGACCACGCAAGCATTGAAGGCTGCTATCGATGATTTAGTTCCGAATTCGTCCATTATGATAACTATCAAAAGGCAGCACACGTACGGACCGTAACTCAGAAAAAATATTGCAAGAATATACAGAATTGTGAAAACAGACTTTTGGTATTTTTCGATGTCGATGGAGTTTTGATTTGTTTGCACTTGACTTTGATGGTGACGTATGATTTGAAAAACTTTGAAATAAGCGAAGAAAGTGATAAAAATACAAAGTGCTTCCCCTAAAATGAAAATGACAGTAAATGCACCAAAGAATCTTTTCGTATAATACCAGCTGTACGCTTGAAAAGCGAAAAACGCAAGAAGCAAAACTACAAACGTGATATAAATAATAACGACTCGACGCACTGTAAGAAGAGATCTTCGGCTCATATGCAGCCATCTTTCTACAGCTATTATCGTCATGACGATGACTGTTAGAGAGGAAAAGTAGAATCCAACGATTTGTGTTATAAGAGCAACAATGCAGATCATATTTCTGTTTCCAGCTAATAGCGCCAGTTGGTAGATAGCGAAAAGCGGCTGAGTTAGTAACCCAGTGCAAAAGTCTGTGAAGGCCAAACCAGCCAGAAGAACATAAGATGGACTGGTCCTGGAGAGAAGGGGTCTTCCAAATTGCTACCATAATCAAAACATTTCCCACCACTGCCATCGGTGCTAGAAGTAAGTGGAACAACACAGTTTGTAGTAGTTACCTGATAGTAAACTGAGCTGCTTTTACTGACATTTAAATAATATAGAAACGAACACCATCTGTCCGGTAAACGAGAAGAATTGAAGGCCATCGCCGCGAGTTACTCTGAATCCTTGAACGGATTCACTAGAAATGGACTTGCACGGTGAACTGTTTGCCTAGTTTTCCACTTTTATATTGTCCTTGCCTATTCGTTTTGTCCTACCTTTTCCTAGCAGCTGAGTTAAGTCTGCCTTGTGATAAATGGTACGTAACTAATTTTAATTCGACGTGGATAGTTCAGCCCCCTTGAAGAGTTTTGTGTTGGGAATTTAATCAATCAGGTTGAACTAAGCATCATACAAAGATGGCACAAATACAACGCAACTCAACTTTGGGAGAGTTTAATTGATATTGATTGATTAAAAATCGTTTCTAATGGCAATATAGTTATATTTGTTTTCACATTCATTTTCAAGTTGATTTTATAAAAAAGATTTGTTTAATATTTCTTCAAGTGGACTAAACGCGACAATCACGCGGCATATTCAATTAACTTTCTTTAAAAATTCCTTTTCCAGACGAGATGTTCTTCTTCTTAACGAACATCAATTAAAAAGGAACGAGAGCACTACTGGGCTTTGAACCTGTCAAGGTAGAATACAGCAAGTGTTTCTTAAGTTGTTTATATTTGTCTTCTATGTTTAATTAGCACATGAAAGGCTCCCAGACAACCACAGTTTTTATGAAATAAATAATTTTAATAAATCTCCTAGTTTAATCTAAGGATATGTTTACACGGGACCGGTTCCAAACGGATCCGGTCTTGTGTAAACGTAGCCTGAAGTGGCAGGAAATAGGATATATTGCTAGGGTCACTTTGCTTTCTTTATGATGTAAATTACAGCATTTCCAAGAGAGGAAAAACCATTGTGTTTGTTTAATATGTGATATCCATGTAAAGTTTACTCTCCTTCTTCATGCTGGAAATTCGAACATTTCTGTTACAGATCTAGAAAAGAGTATTATTTATAGTGTGCGATCTGTACAGGGAGGTATATATGAGAAACACCAGCGAACAAGTTTGATTAAGCGCTTTAATTCAATTCTTAATTCAGGTAAAATGCCTGAGACGAGGTGCCACGGTCTTGTTACACCAAAATATAAATCAGGAGGAGGAAGTGATCCATCAAATTATTGGAGAATTTGTGTTTCAAGTTGTCTGGGAAAATGTTTACGTTCTATTTTGAACCAAAGACTGCTTAAGCATGTCAACTCTTGTAATTTTCTCCACAATTCTCAGATTGGATTCCTATCAAATAATCGTATAGCAGACCATATTTTGCATTAAGAACGTTAGCAGATTAATGTGTGCATAACCATAACGAGAAAATCTACGCTTGTTTCGTAGATTTCAAAAAAGCTTTTGACTAAGTTTGCCATGATGGTCACTTATTAAAGCTATTAAAAATAAATGTCGGAGGTTGCTTTTACAGTTTAAAGTACATCTAGATTAAGCATTTACAACGAGTTCCTCTGCCTTTTCCCCTTGCCTACCAAGGACGTATATATACGTCCTCTCTAATGTCACGCAACGACCGAGGACGTATATATACGTCCTCAACCAAAAGACATCACTGAAAGCCTGGTTGTTCGCGATGCCTTGAATAAATCATCCCCGGTTGTTGAGAAGATCTAGCACTACTTTTGAAACACCGCTGACCCAATAAAATTGCTTTTTGCTCGGACAATGTACAAAATGGCGGCTTGTGTGCGTGAAGGCGGAATGGACACAGATGAAGCTATTGCTGAATTTTTTGCCGATCGCGACTCTGATGTAAGCGATTTAAGCCACAGCGAATTAATGCCAAGTGATTCTAAAGAGTATGAACAAAAAGAAGAAGAAGGTGGCGAAGAAGAAGCCTCGATCGATCGAAGAAATTGAACCTCCAAATGCACATGGTCAAGGAGTTCGCCGGGGAGCTGTACGAGTCAACAGTACAGTAAGAGAATGCGGAAAAGGCAGAGGAACTCGTTGTAAATGCTTAATCTAGATGTACTTTAATATTTTATCTGAAAAGATGCTATTGCTTAGCCAAATTTAGAATCTCATTAAAAATTCAATATGGCCGCCGGTAGCTTGGTGTGTTTGGCTCTGGTAGGCAAGGGGTTAAAAGTTTGTACTTGAACTCTAAATGTTCCATAAAAATTGGAAAAAAAAAAACGAAACACGATCCTTTCAATATGCAAGAGGGGTACGACAAGGTTGTATCTTAAGTCCGTTACTGTTTAACCTCTTTATTAATAGCACCACTTTTCTTTCGGAAATATTTTATCTGATCCTTTGTCCAACCAAACGGCGCAAAATTAGACTCACTTTTATATGCGAACGATTTAGTCATATTGTCAAATCTAAAACAGGATTGCAAAATTGTTATCTTCCTCTTGCAACTCATGGATGTTACGTATCAATCCTAAAAGGGGTATAGTTTTCATATAGACTGAATAAAGTCATCGAAAATGTTCAATGTTCTGGTAACCAGAAACCCTGGTTTCCACTGATTACTTCGTAAAGGTAATAACAATGGTTCTAGTAAGAATTTCTAAATGCAAAATATTTGTGATTAGTTGCTTAATTCTCATTACTGTTTGATTCCCGTTGTACTTATATCTTCAGGAGAAATTTTATGGTCATAATTCCCGATCCACCGTTTGTTTATTAACGTATCTAACAAGTGTAACAATATTGAAATTCTTATGATTCCTCGCCGTTTTCTTTACAACAAAACTTCCTTACGATACTTCTTACGCTATCTCTAATTTCCTTTATCCTCCAATAGTAAAGCAAGGGATTGAAAAACGATGAAGAAAACAGAATGGCCCCGCAAACATTCTGGGCTCCTGCTGCTAAGTTAGTTCCGAATTTGTCCTGAATGCTGATTACCAAAAGACAACACACGTAGGGTACGTAACTTAGTAAAAATATTGCAAGAATATACAGAATTGTAAATACAGATTTTTTGTATTTTTCGATGTCAATGGTGTTTTGATTTGTTTGCACTTGACTTTGATGTTCACGTATGATTAAAAAAAAACTTTGAAATAAGCGAAGACGGTGACAAGGAAACAAAAGGCCGCCCCCAGAACTAAAATAACCATAAATACACCGGATTTGTCATTCGTATAATACCAATTATACATGCGACATGCGTAGAACACAGTTAGCAAAACTGCAAACATGATATAAATAACAACGACTCGACGCACCGTAAGAAGAGTTCTTCGGCTCATATGCAGCCATCTTTCTACAGCTATTATTGTCATGACCAGACCTGTTAGGGTGGAAAGGTAGTATGCAACACTTTCTGTGATAACACCAGCAATGCAGTACATCTTTCTGTTCCCAGCTAATTCCATCAGTTGGTACACCACATAAAATGGTTGACTTAGTAACCCAGTGCAAAAGTCTGTGAAGGCCAAACCAGCAAGAAGAACATAGGATGGAGTCCTGAGAGACGGGTTCTTCCAAATTGCCGCCAAAATGAAAGCATTTGCTACCACTGCCATCGGTGCTAAAAGTGAGATGACAACACTGAATGTAAGAAGTACCTGATAGTAAACTGAGTTGCTTTTACTGGCATTTAGAGAAAACGGAAACCAACACCAGCTGTCCGGTAAACGAGAAGAATTGAAGGCCATTGCCGAGAGTTACTCTGAAGCCTCGAACGGATTCACTTTAAAGGATGTGCACGGTGAATTTTCGCTTTTCCACTTTTATAGCCCTTGCTAATTCGTTTTTTCCTGCCTTTCCCTAGCAGTTGAGTGAAGGTTGTCTTGTGATTTTTAAAAATTCGAATGGTACGTAACTGAATAATTTTGATTCGGCGTGGATAGGTCAGCCAATTTAGAATTTTATCAGGCGGAACTGAGCATCATGCAAAGATCACAAATAACACAAAACACCTTGGGAGAGTTCAATTGTATTGATTAAATCGGTTTAATTGCATAATACTAAGATTGAATTTCCTATGCATTCTCAAAGTTGATTTTATAAGAGAAGATTTGTTTAATTTCCATAAATGTTCGTTTAAATTCTCTTTCCAGACGAAATGTTCTTCTTCTTGACGAACATCAGTAAAAAATGAACAAGAGCACTGCTGGGCTATGAAACTTTTCAAAGTAGAATACAGCAACTGTCTCTTAAGTTGTTTACATTTGTCTCCTTTAGTTAATTTGTACATCCCCGAGACACCCAGTTTTCTAATGGAAGAACTTTTAGAAATCTCCCCTAATTTAATTAAAAGTGGCAATAAAAGTTATGAAAATTGGATGTATTGTTAAGGAAACTCTGCTTTCTTTATGATGGAAATTACATCGCTGTGTTTGTTCATTACGAGATATGCATGTAAAGATCACTTTCCTTCTACATGGTGAAAATTCGAGCATTTCTGTTAGAAAAAGAAGTCAATTTATAGTCAGTGATTTGTACAGGGAAATATTAAAAAAACCCAGCAAACAAGTTTGATTACAGATGAAACAATCTTTATTCATCTCACAGTGTCATTACTAATAGGAAATGGAATCTTAAAAGGAGTGTTGTCTCCTTCATAGCAACAGCCACAACCTGGCTTTCAAAGATTACTTCTAAACGTTACTTTCAAGGTTTCTATTATTGCTAAATGCAAAAAAGATCAGATAGTCATCACTAAACCATAATTTTTTCCATTAGCTAACAAGTGTTACAATATTGAAATTTATCATGATGCCTCTACGTTTTCTTTATAACATACCTTCCTTTCCATATTTTTTGCACTATCAGTCCCTTATTTACTTTATCCTCCAATAGTAAAGCAAGGAATTAAAAAACGACAAAGAAAACAGAAAGATAGCACAGACACGGCAGAGGTTGATTCGGATCTGCCATCCGCGCGCATAATAGAACTAGGCTGGTTTCTACTACTTGTAATTAAACATTACTTGCAAGATTTCTATTATTTCTGTTTTTGTTCAGTATCAGTGGCTAGAATCACATGACAGTAAGACTAACGTAGTACTGATATTTTGAGGAATAAGCAAGTAGTCATCATAAAACCACTGATTGTTTTTTGAATATGTAACAAGTGTTCCACTATAAGAATATGTCATGATTCATCTACGTTCTCTTTACAACATACCTTCCTAACCATAGGCCTTACACTATCTCTTATTTCCTTTATTCTCCAGTAGTAAAGCAAGGGATTGAAAAATGATGAAGAAAACACAATGGCCCCGCAAACATTCTGGGTTGCTACCGCGAAGTCAGTTCCAAATTTGTCCATAATTCTGATCACCAAAAGGCAACACACGTAGGGAACGTAACTCATTAAAAATATGGCAAGAATATACAGAATTGTGAATATAGATTTTTTGTATTTTTGGATGTCAATGGCGTTTTGATTTGTTTGCACTTGACTTTGATGCTCACGTATGATTCGAAAAACTTTGAAGTAAGCGAAGACGGTGACAAGGAAACAAGAGGCTGCCCCTAGAGCTAAAATAACCATAAATACACCGAAGTAGTCATTCGTATAATACCAATTGTACATGCGACAACTGTAAAATGCAATTAGCAAAACTACAAACGTGATATAAATAATAACGACTCGACGCACTGTTAGAAGAGATCTTCGGCTCATATGCAGCCATCTTTCTACAGCTATTATTGTCATGACGATGACTGTTAGAGAGGAAAAGTAGTATCCAACAATTTCCGTGATAACACCAGCAATGCAGAACCACTTTCTGTTCCCAGCCAATCCCGCTAAACGGTACATAACAAAAAATGGTTGACTCAGTAACCCAGTGCAAAAGTCTGTGAAGGCCAAACCAGCAAGAAGAACATAAGATGGAGTCTTTAGAGACGGGCTCCTCCAAATTGCTACCATAATGCATGCGTTGCCCAACACTGCCATCGGTGCTAGTAGTAAGGTGACAACACACGTTGTAAGGGTTACCTGATAGTAAGCTAAGGAACTGTGAGTAGATAAAATCGAACACCAGCTGACCGGTAAACGAGAGGAATTGACGGCCATTTCCCCGAGTATCCCTGAATCTTTCAACGGCTCCACGGAAAAGGACGTGCACAGTGATTTTTAGCTTTTAATCTTGTTTGTTGGTCTTGCAAATTTTCTTATTCCTTTTCTTCCAAGACAAGTCTGTGTGGACACTATCTTGTGATATCTAATTTCTTAAAGTGTGTGTATTTAATTCGGTTTGGCTCTGTGTGCCAACTGAACTGTATGGTGTTGAAAAGGTAACGTAGCTAAATTAAAAATTATACAAACATCACAAATAGCTCGAAACAACTTGGGGGAGCTTTCTAATCATATCACCTTTTAGTAAGCTCCTTCAATTATTTTGCTTTTGATTGTTTCTCAAATTGAAGGGTTTCTTCGCTAACTTTGTAATTTTTTGCCATAGGAACCCCTAACATACAATTTATTTTTTTTTTCTTTTTCAGCGCAATTCAATAGTAAAGAAATTGCAGCTGTCGGGTTTAAAACTGTATAATTACTTGAGACAAACCAGATTTTTATTAAATATTTTTTGCACACTTTCAAACAGAAATTGGGTCTGATGAGAAAATTGCTATTGAAATAAAGCACACTCGAAGGAAAGAATTCATTGTAGACACTTTTGGCATAACAGTTCAATTGGTATTGAAGACCATGGGGACAAACGAATCACTTGATGCCTTACTAAAAGCTGCTAAATAGTCTAAAAAGCTGCATGGTTGAAAATCAACCGCCATAATGAGAATGTTTCCTAGCACTGCCATCGGTGCTAGTGAAGTGAGGTGACAACACACGCTGTAAGAGTAACCTGATAGTACTGAGGAAATGGCATTTAGAGGAGTTATAAACAAACACCAGCTGTCCGGTAAACGAGAGGAATTAAAGGCCATTGCCGAGAGTTACTTTGAAACTTCGAAAATTAACAGCTTCACGGAAAAGGACATGCACTTACACTTGTTTATGGTTCTTGCGAAATTTCGTATTTCTTTTCTTCAAAGACAATCCTGTGAACTCTATCTTTTGACATCTAATTTCCTGAAGTGAGTGTATGTTTAATTCGGTTTGGCTCTGTATACCAACTGAACTCTTTGGTGTTGAAAAAGTAACGTATCTAAGCTAAAAATCATACAAACATCTCAAATAGCTCGAAACAACTTGGGGGAGCTTTCTAATCATTTTACCTTAATCTCCTTTTATTTGTTTTAGTAAGCTCCTTCAATTATTTTGCGTTTGATTGTTTCTCTAATGAAAGGGTTTCTTGGCTAACTTTGTAATTTTCTGCCATAGGAACCCCTTAACATACAATTCATTTTTTTTCTTTTGATAATTGATCTGATGAGAGCATTGCCCATTTAGCATACTTATGGCTAAACTGTTAATTTGGTTTGAGAGGGATAAACAAAGATCAATAAAATCTTTTTAACCTTACAAGAATGATTAATATTTAATTAAAAGCTATTCATGTTATGAACACTGGGTACTATTGTAAGAGTCTCTAGCTCTCTGCATGAGCTGGTGGAAAGTTGAAATGAAAATCTGGTGCTACGAGCTTTGCTCCTGAAGAAAATTCTAGCACTTCAAAGAATAATGAAATCCATTCTTTTACTTTTTAGCAGGAAAGTTATGACTGTCATGAAAACGCCTTATTACAAGTGACTTTCTTGTGGCAATGCCTTTGAAAGAAGATCAAATTCATAAAAAAAGTCTTGTTTGGGAAGACAAAATAGAACCAATTAAATCCGGGAAAATCACACGATCATCATTCCTCTTACAGTATCATTACAATAAGTAAGTAGTGGAATATAAATGGAGTCTTTGTATTTCTCATAGCAGTAGCCAAAAACCCTGCCTTCCACTGAATGCTTCCTTATGGAAATTACAAGGTTTCTATTATTTCTATTTGTAATTTTCATTTGCGATCACCCAGTAAAATCTCAGGACTACGTGACGCACGATGTTATGATATTTCGAGAAGACATTTAAGGGTCATCATTTTTCAACGTTGTTGTTTAAAGTATCTCACAAGTTTTACAATAGTTAAGTTATTATGATCCGTCTCCGTTTTCGTTACAAAATAAGTTCCTTAGGATACTTCTCACGCTATCTTTAATTTCCTTTATCCTCCAACAGTAAAGCAAGGGATTGAAAAACGACGAAGAAAACACAACGGCAGTGCATGCATTAATGGCCGCAACGTGCGATTTGTCGCCCTTATTTTCTAAAAAGTAGACTAGTAAGCAACACAAATAAGACATGTAACTCAACACAAAAACTCCAAGAATATAAAGAATTGTGAAGATAGACTTTTTGAATTTTTCCATGTTAATAGCGTTTTCATTTGTTTGCACTTGAATTTGATGGTTACGTATGATTCGAAAAACTTTTAAATAAGCAAAGACAGTGAGACCGATACAAAGTGCTGCGGACAAAAAGTAGAGAGCAAGCAATACATTTCTGATCCCTTTGTTTCCCCTCCAGTACATGCGAGCAGCTAACATGACAACTAGAAAAACTGCAAACAGAACGTAGATAATAACGACTCGACGAACTGTAAGAAGAGATCGCCGGCTCATGTGCAGCCATCTTTCTACAGCTACCATCGTGATCACGACGAACGTCAAGGAAGAAAAATAAAGTGCGACGCTTTCCGCGACTACTCCAGCAATGCAAAACATCTCTATGTTCCCTATTAATTCAGCCAATCGGTATATAACATAAAAAGGCTGACTTAGTAGCCCAGTGCAAAAGTCTGTAAAGGCCAAACCAGCAAGAAGAACATAAGATGGAGTCCTGAGAGACGGGCTCTTCCAAATTGACGCCATAATCAAAGCATTTCCCACCACTGCCATCGGTGCTAGAAGTGAGGTGACAACACAGGCTGTAAGGGTTATCTGATAGTAAACTGAGGCACCTTCACTGGCGTTATAAATAGGTGGAAACAAACACCAACTGTCCCGTAAACGCGAGAAATTGAAGGACATTTCAAGTTTCGGACAATTTCAAGGCAAAGGAAGAGGCTGAAGATTGCTCTTTTTGGTAAATTTGCGGCCTATGGTGATTTCTTCACTTCCACTCTCCCCTGGCCATTCAGTGAACACAATCGTGGTATTTAGTTCCAACTATGTATACTTTGAATTCGGCGTACAATATTATACCAACTATACTGCTTGGGCTTGGAAATTAAACCAGGCTGAGCTAAAAATCGTAAAAGCAAAACAAGTAACACAAAACAACTTGGGGGAGATTTCTTCATTAAATCAGCCTAATGTCAAATAATTTGTTTCATTGATCGTGTTTAATTATTAATTTGGCCTTCACTTGGTTTTCTTAAGGGTTCTTATTTCATGGAAAATATGTTTACAATTTCGTGCCAAAAGAACTCTTAACAATTCTTCTTTTGTTTTCGTGCAATTCAATAGGAAGGAAAAACAGCTGTCAATTTTTTATTCGTGATATAACGACCACGCTCCTAGTTAAAAATTTGTTTGCTCACTTTCAAACAGATTCATTCTGGTGAAAAAGCTGCTTTCAAAGAGATCCCACTGCTAAAAAATTACTCAGTTTGAACACTTGAGAGTTCCTTTGGCACGAAACTGTAAAAATATTAAATTGGTTTGGAAATCCATAAGGATAAACAATGATGAAATTGTTTTTAATCTTCCAGTAATGACTCATAGTTTAATTTAAAGCTAGATGTTATAAAAATTGGTTATTATAAGGATCTCTCTGCATTAACTGGTAGAAAGTTGAATTAAAGATCTACTGCTACGAGCTTTGCCCATAAAAGCAAATTCTAGCATATCCGAGATTAATAAAATCAATTAATTCATTTACTTTTTGCAGAAAGTTTTATGGCCGTTGTGAAAACTCTTTATTACAAACCATCTTGTGACAATGACTTTGAAATCAAAATTCTGTTGTGATAAAAAGTGACTTATACAGGAAAAGTAAATAAAAATTAATTCAATCAGACAAATAGGTTTTTATAATTACTGACCAAACGAGTCTTTATTTAAGTCACTAACCAACGAGAGGGAAAAAAATTAGACTTGACCCCGCGATCCAACAAAAAAAAATTCCGGTCAGCGGTTGACTTTAAAAAGAAAAACACTTGACCTCGATGAGTTTTATACCTGAGCCCGCGATATGGTCACGTGATACTGGTCAGCGGACACCTTGCATTGACAGCTGTCAATTGGCCATAACGTGGATGCCCAGTATCAGAGATTAGGGTTAATCTATTTCTGAAGTGGGCGACGTACGTTGGTACGCGCCCACGAGCCATGCTGCTAGCTATGATGACCATGAAAACTGAAGTTCTTGGTTTTCCTATTTCTGTGGATTTTCTATGGTTATGGGGCTCCGCTCTGCGGCCTTTTGGGCCGCTGTGGAGCTCCGTTATTATTATGCAAAGGAAATGACATCTTAAAAAGAACCGTCCGAAAAGCACGGGAAATTCAGTTGTAAGGTCTCAAACTGTAGAATAATAGCAATGCTTCTTGATAAAGAATAGTTTGCTTACTAATAAACAGAAACAACACTGATGAGAAAAATTCTATTGGAAAATAGTACAATGGAAGAAAATTATTATTTTGGACACTCTAGGGTCGTAAATAATTAAATTGTTTTGGCGGAAGCCCAACGAAAAAAAAAAACTTAAAATTTATCTGGACCTTCCAGGAATAACTCGCATTTTACTTAAAAGCTACATGTTAAAAAAATACGCCTATTTTAATCTAATGCCACTGTATTTGTAGTGAGCTTGATAAATTATTTTATTTTTAATAAAAGCGGTATGAAAAACCTCATTTTGACAATTAAGTTGGTTTGGAAGCCCATGGGGGAAAATACTCATCCAAAACCATTGTAATTAACCCTTAAAGGGACACTATCACGGGGATTTTACTGCTTTTGGTTAAAAAGTGCCAAAATTGGCAAAGTGGCCTTCTCGCATAGTAAATTCACCTAGTGCATCAAGATAATTGTTGTTGAAGGAAGAAGGGGGTCATAATAATGTCCAAAAGTTTTTCTAGTTTACAAGAGCAGAACTAGTCCACAAGAGCAGCCTGACTTATTCTAGTTGAGATCAAAAGTTCCTGATGATATCACATAACTACCACATGTTTTGAGCTTCAGTGCACTGGCATAGTAACTTAAAACAAAACTGGACCACTATTCGTAGGTTTCCATATGTCTTCAGGCTCTTGATTTTTTGAAGTGAAGCTGGTGACAGTGTCCCTTTAAGGAATTACTCCTTCTTTAATTGAAAGCTGTAAATTTTGGTATTATAACGGTGTCTCTACATGAACCTGAACAAGGCTAAATTGAAAAACGTGTGTTTTAAGGTTTGCTCAAGTTGGAAATTTTTTGCACTTCAGAGAAAGATGAAAAAACCTAACTTATTTATTTCATGGCTGCAGTTAAAGCGCGTTTACAATCCAATCCATCTTCCACTGAATATTTAATTGACTATAAGGGACGGACCATTATTTTTTTGGAGGGGGGGGGATGAAAAATATTGAAAACAATTGTTTGCAGGGCCTGGAAAGACAAAATAATTTGTTTGCAAACACGATATGTATAACAAAAAATAGTAAGAATTTCAAAAAAAAATGTTTGCAGAGGTGCATAAACTAAAAAAAAAAAGTTTGCAGAGGAAAATTTTTCTCTCTCCCCCCCCCCCTCCAAGAAAATAATGGTCCGTCCCTAAAAGTAAGCGAAATAAGACTCCGACGTTTTGAAGTCATCTTGACTCCATCATCAAGTAGAAAGAAAGATACCCGGGGGGTACCCAACAAAGTTTTGTACAGGGAGGCTCCGCCCCGAGCTCTTACCCCTTACCCTTTTATGTACCCCTTTCATATACCTGAAAGTCATGGTATAGACTTAAAACATGACGTTTTCTTGTCATTTTCAAGTAGCGCTTAATGAATTGAAATAATGCAGCCATAAATTCGAAATATTTTAATTAAAGGCCCTTTCAAAAACCTAAATGACAGATTTCCATACCCTTTCGCATACCTAAACTCGTGAAATACCTACTCTTTTATATATCTGAATCCTGAAAAAGGTACCCCTTTCGGGCGGAGCCTCCCCGAGAGGCCATTATAGGGAGTACCCCCCCTCCCCGGGGAAAGATAACGGTCGAGTTCCATTAAATACAAATAAAGGTGACAGAGTATGTTAGAATATTTTCGCGGTAATTAGCGTTCAAAGCGTACTGCATTAAAGTATATAAATCGAATATCGAAATGTTCTCTTATTAGAATTCTTCCAATATTGCTTTTAAGATCAAAATTGTTTTTAGACAAAGTGACGTGCGCCGAAAAGGTAAATAAAATTTATTAAATACGGCTTCTTATTATTTTTTTTATCACACTTCAAACCCTCTTCACCCATCTAACAGTATCATGACAATAAGTAAGTAATGCGGGAATATTAAAGAATCGTATTTTCCTTTGCGCTAGCCAATAAACATGGTTTCCACTGACTACTTTGTAAAAGTATATTACAAGGTTTCTTTTATTCCTAAATACAATTTCCATTTGCATTTCGTTACTATATATGTGATGCACGTTGTGCTGATATTTTGAGTAAAAATATGATGGTCATTATTCCTCGACCTTCACGTCCTTCACTGTAAAGGACTTGCACAGTGAATTTTGGCTTTTCCACTTGTTATGGTCCCTGCTCATTCCCTCATTTTTACTCTTCTCTGGCAATTCTGTGAAACTTATCTTATATTTAATTAACATTGATATTTAATTCTGGAGTAACGTGGCTACGTATGCCAAATGAAGTGCTTGGTAAATTAAACCAAGCTAAACTAAAACTCGTACAAACATCACAAAGAACAACTTGGGGGAGCCTTATACATCAAATTAACCTAATGGCATTGTATTTGCTTATCTGTGCTTGTTTAATTATTTTGCATTTAATTGTTTCTCTAATTGATGGGGTTCTATCTCACGAGTGTAATATAAGTTTGTGATATCCCGCCACGTGAACTCTTTACAAACCTTATTTTTTCGCTGCAAATCAATAGCAAAGATGATGTAGTTGTCAAGTTTCGGATTTTTTTGTGGCTTCCACAGGAAAACTAAATAAAAATGAATTAAATCAGAAAATAGGTTTTTATAAATACCCCCTCCTCTCCCCACTATTACCCTCTTCTAACACGTTTGAGATTAATCAAATCAGTTTTTTGGTACTTTTTAGCAGGAAACTTTAATGTCTGTCGTGAAAACGCTTTATTACAAACAATCTTGCGACAATGCCTCTGATTACAAGATCAAATAAAACTAATTACATTCGGTAAATAGGTTATGTTATTGCGGGTCAAATGATTTTTTTAGTACTTTTTAGCAGGAAACTTTATGTCTGTCGTGAAAACGCTATATTACAAGATCAAATAAAACTAATTACATCGGCAAATATGTTATTGTTATTGCGGGTCAAATTATCTTTTTTTATATAACAGTATAATTATATTAATTAAAGAAATTGAATATTAACATATTAGGTGTATTTACATTTGTGGTAGTCATTTATCCTGGCTTCCACTGATTACTTCGTAAAGTTATCATTTTTACAGTGGTTTTATTTAGTATTTCTAAATGCAATTTCTATTTTGATTTATTGCTTAGTTCGATTCTCATGACTATTTGATTTCCGTTGCACTGGTATTTTGAGTAGTAATGTGTTGGTCATCATTCCTTAACCACTGTTTGTTTTTTTAAAGTATCTGACAAGTGTTGCGATATTAAAATGTTATGATTCCTCTCCGTTTTGTGGACAACAAAAGTTGGTGACAATGCTTCTCGCACTATCTCTAATTTCCTTTATCCTCCAATAGTAAAGCAAGGGATTCACAAAAGACGAAGAATACACAACGGCCACGCAAGCATTTATGGCCGCTGACGATGATTCATTTTCGAATTTCTCCATAATGAAAACTACCAATAGACAGCACACCAAGGGAACGTAACTCAGTAAAAATATTGCTAGAATATACAGAATTGTAAATAAAGATTTTTTGTATTTTTCGATGTCAATAGCGTTTTGATTCGTTTGTACTTGACTTTGATGTTCGCGTATGATTTGAAAAACTTTGAAATAAGCGTAGATATAGAGAACGAAGCAGAGTACTGCCCCTAAAAGAAAAATAACAAAAGTTACACTTACGAGTTCGTTCATATAATACCTACCGTACAGGCGACAAGAAAAAAACACAATTAGCAAAACTACAAACGCAATATAAATAATAACGACACGACGCACTGTAAGAAGAGATCTGCGGCTCATATGCAGCCATCTTTCTAAAGCTATTATTGTCATGACGATGACTGTTAGAGAGGAAAAGTAGCTACCAACGATTTCTGCGATAACACCAACATTACAGAACAACTTTATGTTTCCTGTTAATTCCGCCACTCGGGAAATAACAAAAAATGGCTGACTTAGTAGCCCAGTGCAAAAGTCTGTGAAGGCCAAACCAGCAAGAAGAACATAAGATGGAGTCCTCAGAGACGGTTTCTTCCAAATTGCCGCCATAATCAAAGCATTTCCCACCACTGCCATCGGTGCTAGAAGCGAGGTGACAACAGAAACCGTAAGAGTTACCTGATAGTAAACTGGGCGCTTTTACTTGCATTTGGAATAAATAAAATTCGACACCAGCTGTCCGATAAACTAGAGGAATTGAAGGCCATCACGGAGAGCGACTCCGAAACTGCTTGAATAGCTTCACTGCAAAGGACGTGCACAGTAAATCTTAACTTTTCCACTATATTATTGTCCTTGCTAGAGTATAAAACAAAGTTCTTAAAGGTTGTGAAGTATTTTGTGGTCAGAATTTAACCAAACTGAACGAAAAAATCGTACAAACGTAACAAATAGCACAAAACACCCTGGGGGAGTCACATACAATTGATTACATCGTTCTAATGGCATAATACTTATTGGATTTTATAAAAGACGATTTGTTTAATATTTCTTCAATCGGGTAAAACACTTATTAGATTAATATGGTTTTTACCTGTCTTCCAAATGATTTGTTCTCTCGATGAAAATAAATGAAAAAAGACCGAGAACCCTGCTGGGCATTGAAACTGTCGATGTAGAATATAGGACATACTTTTTCTTGTTAAATTTTCTTCCCTAAATTTTAGGTAGCACATACTAGGTTCTCAAGCGTAGGTCAGTATGGGAACTGAATTATTTTATGTCAAAATTTTAACAGGCTAAGCTACCGATAAACCATTCAGACATACACGTTTCTATTATTTCTAAATGAAGAATTTGTTTTTGTGATCAGTAGATAAGTTCTCATGACGGTAACTTCGCGTTGTTCTGATATTTTGAGGAAAGATAAAAAATTCACAATTGAACAACGGATTGTATTTTTAATTACCTAAAAAGTGTTAGAATGTTAGAATTGAAATCAATGGCAGGAAAGAAGCTGCTGCCAGGATTGAAACTGCCAAACAAAGGCAATGCTTTTCGCAAAAATGTTCTTTGTTACCTTCAAATTACTCATTTCAGGCACTCGAAATTAAATATTTGTTCTAAGAGCCGAAGAGTAAAAGCACACAGCAAGAAATTTTGTGAACCCACAGAAATATCCGTAATATTTTTTTAAAGGGTTCACCGTGATATGAAAACGAACCACCATAAAGATCTCTCTGTACATGCTGGCGCAAAGTTGCACTGAAGGTGTTCTGTTTTGAGCTTATTTATGTTGGAAGTTCTACCATTTGGAAAAAAAATTAAGAAATAAATTAATTTACTTTATATCAGTACATGTTTTATTTTTTAAATTTATTCAAATATCTTCCAAACACGCTTTTAATCAGATGGTGCACAGGACAAATAAAATATATAGCCACTAAAAGTGCAGCAATAGTGCGGGTCAGAACTTCATTCACTACAGTATTACAACAATTATATTGGATTCGGTTTGTTGTGATATACAATCTAGTACTCAAAGGGCGAGGTAAGTGTTATCATCCGAGGCCGAAGGCTAACACCGCCAATTGGTTCACAATGTTAAAGGTTTTATCTCCTATTTGTATTGATCCTGTGGAATTAATAAAGATTTTTTCATTTGTAAAGAAAATTGTTTGTTGGTTTTAATTATTTTTTAGTTTTCTTTTGTAGATCACACACACAATAAATTAAACTGAAAAGTGATTTCTTTATCTCTTAAAAATTCTGCAATTTCAATCACGAAGAAAGCAGAGCGACCTTTACAATATATCCCATTTCTTATAATATGCCACTTTAATTAAACTAGGAGTTATTTCTAAAGAGTTTTTGTTTCAGCAAACTGAGTTTCTGAGAATTTATTTTGTGCAACTTAAATCAGAGAAGATTTCAAAGCCCAGCAGTACGCTCGTTTTCTTCTCTCTTGAACATAGCGAAAAACGGCTGACTTAGTAACCCAGTGCCGAAGTCTGTGAAGGCCATGCCAGCCAGCATGCATGCCGGCCAGAACATAAGATGGAGTCCTTAGAGACGGGTTCTTCCAAATTGCCGCGATAATCAAAGTATTTCCCACCACTGCCATCGGTGCTAGAAGTGAGGTGACAACACTGGTTGTAAGAGTTACTTGAAAGTAAACTGAGGTGTTTTTACTGACTTTTAAAAGAAATAGAAACGAACACCAGTTGTTCGGTAAACGAGGGGCGTTGAAAGCCATCGCCGCGAGTTATTCTGAAGCCTTGAACGGACTCACTGGGAAGGACATGCACGGTGGATTGTGGCTTTTTCACTTTTTATAGTCCTTTCTATTTCGTTTTGTCTTGCCTTTTCCAAGCAATTGAGTGAAGGTTGTCTTGTGATATTAAATTCTGAACGTTACGTAACTAAATAATTTTAATTTGGCGTTGATAGGTCAGCCAACAGAAGTGTTTGTTGTTGATATCTTAATCAGGCTGAACTAGGCATCATGCAAAGATCACAAAGAACACATAACGCCTTGGGGAAATTTAATTGTATTGATTTAATCATCCTAATGGCCTTATTCTTATTATTATTATTATTATTATTATTATTATTATTATTATTATTATTATCATTATTATTATTATTATTATTATTATTATTATTATTTATTACACTTCAAACGATGTTCACTCATCTAACACTATCATTAAAACTAATAAGTAATGAAACATTAAAAGAACCGTATTTTTCATTGTGCTAGCCAATAAACATGGTTTGCACTTTGAAAAAGTAAATTACAACTTTCCTTTTTTTCTTAATACAATTTCTATTTCCGATCAGTTGCTAACTTTTCGTTAACATATATGTGGCTCATGTTGTGCTGATATTTTGATAAAATTAATGATGGTCATCATTCCTCGACCTCTTCTTGTTTCTTAAAGTACCTAACAAGCATTACAATATTAACATCATTATGAATTCTCTCCGTTCTCTTTACAGCGTAACTTCCTTACGATACTTTTTACACTATCTCTGATTTCCTTTATCCTCCAATAGTAAAGCAAAGGATTCAAAAACGACGAAGAAAACACAATGGCCGAGGAAGCATTGAAGGCCACTGCTGATGATTCATTTCCGATTAGGTTCATAATGCTAAATACCAAAACGGAACACACGAAGGGAACATAACTGAGAAAAAATATTGCAAGAATATACAGAATTGTGAATACAGACTTTTTATATTTTTGGATGTCAATGGCGTTTTGATTTGTTTGCACTTGACTTTGATGCTCACGTATGATTTGAAAAACTTTAAAATAAGCGAAGAAAGTGATAAAAATACAAGATGCTGCCCCTAAAATAAAAAGGACAAAAAATGCATTGGACGTTCTTTTTGTATACATGTTGTACACACGACTAGCGAAAAACACAATATTCAAAACTACAACCGTGATATAAATAATAACGACTCGACGCACTGTAAGAAGAGATCTTCGGCTCATATGCAGCCATCTTTCAACAGCCATTATTGTCATGACAATGACTGTTAGAGTGGAAAAGTAGTATCCAACGATTTGTGTGCTAACACCAGCAATGCAGATCATCTTTCTGTTCTCAGCTAATTCCGCTAATTTGTGCATAACGAGAAACGGCTGACTTAAAAACCCAGTGCAGAAGTCTGTGAAGGCCAAACCAGCAAGAAGAACATAAGATGGAGTCCTGAGAGACGGGTTCCTCCAAATTGCCGCCATGATCAAAACATTTCCCACCACTGCCATCGGTGCTAGAAGTGAGGTGACAACACAGGTTATAAGAGTTGACTGATAGTAAACTGGGCTGCTTTTACTGACGTTTGAATGAAATAGAAACAAACACCAGCTGTCCTCTAAACGAGAGGAAATGAAGGCCATTGAAACTTTGAAGGACTTCCACTGAAAACACGTACGTATTGAATTCTGGCTTTCTCGCTTTTTTATGGTCCTTGCTAATTGCCTTAGTCCTACTCTTCCCTTGCAATATGTTGAGTGAACACACTGACTTGATATTAAATTCTGGAAGGTACGCATGTGTGTATTTTAATTCGGCGTGGATCAGTCGGCCAACCGAAGTGTTTGGTGTTGATAATTTTATCAGGCTTAACTAAGCATCATGCAAAGCAGAGCGACCTTTACAATATGTCCCATTTCTATAACATGCCACTTTAATTAAACTAGGAGCTATTTCTAAAGATTTTTTGTTTCAGCAAACTGGGTTTCTGAGAACTTATTTTGTGCAACTTAAATATTAGGTTTCAAAGCCCAGCAATTATACGCTCGTTCTCCTTTTATTCATTTTAATTAATAAAAAAGAATACCTCGTCTATAAAAAAGAATTAAAAACAATACTTTCCTAAGGAGTTCTAAACTTATTCATTTTAATTAATAAAAAGAATATTGTTAAAAATAAAATCTAAGGAGTTCTAAACTCAGCAGGGGAAAATTACTTTGTGATTTTCTACCATAGAAACTCTTTACAATTCTGCCCTTGTTCTTTTTTTTTTCGATACAAATTAATAGCAAAGAATATACCGCTGCTAGGTTTTGAACAGCTGTAGATCACAATACTGTAACTTAAGACAAAGATTTTTGTTAAAAATGCGTTTGCTCACTATCGAACAGAAATATGAATATTCTGGTGGAAAATTGCTTTTAAAAAACTAGCTGATTGGTAAAAAAAGTCATTTTTGGACAATCTAGTATAAAAAATTAAATTGGTTTGGAGCCCATGGCGACAAACAAACATCAAAAATTACTTTCAAGGTCCCAGGAATGACTCATTTTAATTAAAAGCTAGGTGGTATAAAAATGGTATATATTATTATTGGTATTTTTATGGGCCCTCTATCGATCTATGCATGAGCTGGTAGAAAATTGAATTATAAGTAAATAGTAAAATTTGAAGCACACAGGTACAAAAAAGAACCAAAAATCACTTTCCCTTCGAGAAATGACTCTTATTTAAATTAAACAAACAATCATTAAAAATCATTTTCAAGGTTCCGGGAATGACTCATTTTAATTAAAAACTAAATGGTATAATTTTGGTAACATAAGGGCCTCTTTATCGATCTCTGAATGAGCTGGTAGAAAGTTGAATTAAACAGCAAGTCGTACGAGCTGTTCTCTTGAAAGGGATGCAGGTGCGTTTCCGAAATTAATAAATCGATCTTGTTCCCCTTTATCACCAGATATTTTAACTGCAAAAAAACGCTCAACTGCCGCCCCCCTTGTGACAATAAAAATTATGCTGAGGCAAAAAGTGGCATACAGGAAAGCAAAATAATAATTATACGTAAATAAATAAATTTTAAATTGGTTTAATTTGGAGCCCACAGGGACAAAAAAGAACCAAAAATCATTTTCCCTTCGAGAAATGACTCTTATTTAAATTAAACAAACAAACATCAAAAATCATTTTAAGGTTGGGAAGATTTAATTAAAAGCTAAATGCTACAGACACTGGTATAATAAGAGCCTCTCTCGAACTCTGCATGCGCTGGTGGAAAATTAAATGAAAAGGAGTGTACGAGCTGTTCTCTTGAAAGGAATGCTGCGTTTGATTATAATCGTTTTTTTTGGGCAAAAGTGGATAAAAGAAAAAAAAATTATTATTTTATAAATAAATAATAATTTTGGGCCCAAGAAAAAAAAAAAAAAAATAAATAAATTCAAATTTACTGTTACGAGCTTTGCTCATGAAGAAAAATCAAGGAGGTGCCTGAAGGGTTAAATGGAAACTAAGATTTTCCTATATTTTACGGGGAAAAGGGGAGGGGAATCATTATCATCATCATCATCATCATCTTATCATCATCATCATCATCAGTCCTTGTTGCGCCGATGGACGCATAAGGCCTGGGAATTGAATCACAAACCAAAAATTGGGAATGAGACTGAGATTTTGGCAGAAAAGGGTTAGGAAACGGGATTTGAGTAAACATTGGGCTGGGAAGTGGGATTAATACCCCCTCCCCCCCCCCTGACTCCTCACCGGCTCCCCAGGACCCTCTTCTAGCATTTTCCAGAAATATGAAATCAACACCTTTGGAAATAAGATCGAAATTCTGTTGGGATAAAAAGTGACTTATACAGCAAAAAAAAAAAAAAAATTTAATTGCAACTGGCAAAAATATTTTTGTTATAACGGGTCAAACGATTTTCTTCGTATAACAGTGTTTAGTAGGTAATTAAATATTAACACAATCGTTGTATTTCTTATTTTGGTAACTAGAAACACTTACAATGGTTTACAATAGTGTTTCTAAATACAATTTCTATTTCTGTTTTTTGTTTTGTTTACTTGTTAAGCTTAAGTCTTATGGCTGTTTCATTCCCGTTGTATTTATATTTTAAACTGAAATCTGATGATCATCATTCCTCGACCACTGTTTAATCTTTTAAGTATCTCACAAGTGTTGCAATATTAAAATTGTTACGAATTCTCCACGATTTCTTTGCAGCATAACTTCCTTACGATACTTCTTACACTATCTCTGATTTCCTTTATCCTCCAATAGTAAAGTAAGGGATTCATAATAGAAGATGAAAACACAACGGCCGTGCAAGCATTTAAGGCCGCTGTCGATAATTTAGTTCCAAATTTTTCCATAATGCTTAATGCCAAAAGGCAACACACGTAGGGAAGGTAACTCAGTAGAAATATTGCAAGAATATACAGAATAGTGAAAACGGATTTTTTGTATTTTTCGATGCCAATGGCGTTTTGATTTGCTTGCACTTGACTTTGATGTTCACGTATAATTTTAAAAACTTTGAAATAAGCGAAGACAATTAGAACAAAACAAAGTGCTGCCCCTAAAATAAAAGAGACAAGAAATGCACCAAAGATTTGGCTCTTATAATACCAGTTGTACACGTGACAAGCGAAAAACGCAATAAGAAAAACTACAAATGTGATATAAATAATAAAAACTCGTCGCACCGTAAGAAAAGATCTTCGGCTCATATGCAGCCATCTTTCTACAGCTATTATTGTCATGACGATGACCGTTAGAGAAGAAAAGTAGTAAGCAGCACTTTCTGTGATAACAACACCGATGCAGAACATCTTTCTGTTTCCTGATAATTCCGCCAACTTGTTCATAACAAAAAATGGTTGACTAAGTAACCCAGTACAAAAGTCTGTGAAGGCCAAACCAGCAAGAAGAACATAAGATGGAGTCCTGAGAGACGAGTTCTTCCAAATTGCCGCCATAATCAAAGCATTTCCCGCCACTGCCATCGGTGCTAGTAGTGATGTGACAGCACAGGCTGTAAGTGTTACTTGATAGTAAACTGAGGTGCTTTTACTGACGTTTGGAAAAAATAGAAACGAGCACCATCTCTCGGGTAAACGAGATGAATTGATAGCCATAGCCCAGAGCTTCTCTCAAATCTCGAACAGCTTCTATACAAAATACGGGTGAACAGTAAGTTTTTGCTTTTTCACTCTTATGGTCCTTGCTAATTTCGTTATGCCTTTTCTTCCCTTACAATTCTCTCAACGCTTTCTTGGGACCATTTAATTTCTAAAAGTCTGTGTACTTTCAATTCGGAGTGGGTCTGTATGCCAACTGAACTGTTTCGTGTTTAAAATGTAACCTAGCTAAAGTAAAAATCATATAAACATCACAAATAGCTCGAAACACCTTGGGAGAGCTTTACTCGTTATATCAACTTTATCTCATTGTGTTTGTTTTAGCTAGCTCGTTTAATTATTTCGCGTTAAATTGTTTCTTCAATGAAAGGAGTTCTTAGCTTACTTTCTAATTTTCTGCTATCGGAAACCTAAACAAACAATGTAATTTCTTTCTTTTTCGGTGCTATTCAATAGCAAAGAAATTACAGCAGTTAAGTTTGAAACTTTAGAATAACTTATAACAACGCGGATGTTTGTTAAAAATTGTTTGCTCGCTTTCAAACAGAAGTTGCTTTTGATGTGAAAACTGCTATAGAAAAAAAAAACATTGGTAGAAAACAGTTTAATTGGTTTGGAAGCCCATGGGGACAAACGAACAAAAAACCGTTGTTACTCTTCAGGAATCACTTCCTTTTTTCACTAAAAGCTGCATGCTATAAAATCGATTAGTTATATAAATTGTTCTATCGGTGTCTCTGCATGAGTATAAAGCTAAATTGCAGAACTTTTGTTCTGAGCTTTGCTCAAATAGACTTGGATTTTTTTTTTCATTTCGGAGAAATAGTGTGAAATAACTATTACTGAAAATGAGTGAAATAATGGCTGCCATAAAAACGCTTTACATTCAAAACTTTTTTCGATATTGCTTTTTAAAGTCTAATAAAATAAAAAAAGTATTTGTATATTGACACAAATTGTGTGGAAGGAAGCTAAAATTGATTAAATCAGGCTATTTTTTCTTTACAAGACAAACGACCCTCACTCATCTAGCAGTATCATACAAGACTGAAGTAGGTAATAAAATATAAAAGAATCGTAATTTTCATTGCGCTGACGAAAAAGCTTGGTTTCTACTGATTACTTCATGAAAGTTAATTACAAGGTTTCTTTTATTTGCAATAAGATATTCGATAAAAACATAACGAACTCCGTTTAAATATTTTTAAAAGACGACGACGTTTCCACGTTGACTCAACGTCATTATCAAGTCAAGAAAATATGCGATAATAAGATATAAATACTAAAAATAGTCAATAGGAATTAATTAATAAAAGTTTGTGAAGAAAAGTAAAAAGGAAAAATGTTCAGTGTGTCAAACAAAGAGTTTAGCATGTATGGAGTCAGTCTGTGTATTCAAATTTGGTCGAAGTTTCTTTATGAATAGCATCTCGTAAAAGAGGCAATCAAATTTTCCTCGGCATTTTTTCAGGACACGAAATTGGTTTTCCTTTAGGAGGTTCACATCGCAATGAGCTTCTTTGAAACGCTTTCGAATCGCCGATGATTTGTGTTCAGCAATGCGTTTGTGTAGGATTCGCGCTGTGTACCCGACATAATCCGCATGATGATTGACAATCGCCTGCTTGAGTTCCTTGTCTTGTTCCAGTTTTTTGCTGACGAAAACTGGTTGCACGGTGACGTTGATCTTGTGACTTAGATCGCATAATTGCCGTCTAACTGCATTGGCAGATGTCTGATCTTTGAATGATAAGACGGCAATTAAAGTGTTTTACAAAATCGCTACTTATACGTTTCTTTTAGTGCTAAATAAAATTTCTATTTCCGAACAGTTACCAAATTGTGTGAATGACGCTCTACTCTCTTGATGGTCATAATTTCTAAACAACTGTTTGTTTTGAACTGAACAAACCTTACAATATTAAAAATATTAAGATTCCTGTACATTTTCTTTACGACATAAATTCCTTATGATGCTTCTTATACTGTCTCTAATTTCCTTTATCCTCCAATAGTAAAGCAAGGGATTCACAAAAGACGAAGAAAAAAGTACGGTCGCGCAAACATTCATGGCCGCTGACGATAATTTAGTTCCGAACTTGTCCATAATGCTAAATACCAAAAGTCAACACAAGTAGGGAACGTAACTCAACAAAAATATTACAAGAATATGCAAAATTGTGAATACAGATTTTCTGTATTTTTCGATGTCAATGGCATTTTGATTTGTTTGTACTTGGTTTTGGTGGTGACGTATGATTTGAAAAACTTTAAAATAAGCGACAACAGTAATAACAAAACAAATTGCTGCGCATAAACTAAAAGTAACGCTATATATACACCCAAGAATTCATTAATATAATACCATATGTACATATAACAAGCAAAAACCGCAGTTTGTAAAACTACAAAAGTGATATAAATAATAATGACTCGACGAACTGTAGGAAGAGATCTTCGGCTCATATGCAGCCATCTTTCTACAGCGATAATTGTCATGGCAATGACTGTTAGGGAAGAAAGGTAGTATCCAAGACTTTCTTTGCCATCGGCACTAGTTTGATTACAGATCAAACGATCTTTATTCATCTTACGCTTCATTATTGTTATCAAAATTATCATCATCATCATCATCATATCATTATCATTATTATGGTCACTTTTTAAAGCTATTACAAATCAATTTCGGAAGTTGCTTTTACAATTTAATAAAGAGTTTGTACTTAAACTCTACATGTTCCCAAAAAAATTGAAAAAATTTAATCACGACCCTTTCGATATGCAAGAAGGGTACAACACTGTGGTATCTTAAGTCTGTTACTGATTAAATATATAACCTCTTTTTATTAATAACACTATTTTCTTTGGGAAAATTTTTTATCTGATCCCTTTGTCCAACCAAACGGCGCAAATTCACTTTCATATGTCAAATCTAAAACAGGATTGCAAAATTGTTATTGCAATTTATGGATGTTAAGTATCAATCCTAAAAAGGGTATAGCTTTCATATACACAATGAAGCCATCGAAATTGCTCAAAACTACACTTATTTTGGAACAATAAACTCTTCAACGGGTAACTTTTCATTTGCGCTTGACAAGTTAAAACAGAAGGCCCTTCACGCCCTTGCATGTACCACTGTGGTAGCCAGAAACCCTGGCTTCCAATGATTACTTCGAAAAAGGTAATAACAATGGTTCTAGTTAGTTTCTCTAAATGCAAAATATTTGTGAATTGTTGCTTAATTCTCGTGACTGTTTGATTCCCGTTGCACTTATATTTTCAGGAGAAATTAATGGTAATAATTCCCGAACCACAGCAGCTGTTTGTTTAGAAAAGTATCTTTCAAATGTAACAATATTGCAATTCTTATGATTACTCCCGATTTTCTTTACAGCATAACTTTTTAAGCATTGGCCTTACACTGTCTCTTATTTCCTTTATCCTCCAATAATAAAGCAAGGGATTGAAAAAAGATGAAGAAAAAACAACGACCGCACAAACAGTCTGGGTTCCTACCGCCAAGTCAGTTCCGCATTTGTCCATAATGCTGATCACCAAAAGGCAACGCACGAAGGGAACGTAACTCAGTAAAAATAAAGCAAGAATATACAGAATTGCGAATACAGATTTTTTTGTATTTTTGGATGTCAATGGCGTTTTGATTTGTTTGCACTTGACTTTGATGTTCACGTATGATTCGAAAAACTTTGAAGTAAGCGAAGACGGTGACAAGGAAACAAAAGGCTTTCCCCAGAACTAAAATAACCATAAATACACCGAAGTAGTCATTCGTATAATACCAATTGTACATGCGAAAAGTGTAAAACGCAATTAGCAAAACTACAAACGTGATATAAATTATAACGACTCGACGCACTGTAACAGGAGTTCTTCGGCTCATATGCAGCCATCTTTCTACAGCTATTATTGTCATGACCATACATGTCAGTGTGGAGAAATAGTATCCCACATTTTCCGTGATAACACCAGCAATGCAGAACATCTTTCTGTTCCCAGCCAATCCCGCTAAGTGGTACATAACAAAAACTGGTTGACTAAGTAACCCGGTGCAAAAGTCTGTGAAGGCCAAACCAGCAAGAAGAACATAAGATGGAGTCATTAGAGACAGGTTCCTCCAAATTGCTACCATAATGGTTACGTTACCCGCCACTGCCATCGGTGCTATAAGTAAGGTGACAACACACGTTGTAAGGGTTTCCTAAAAGTAAACTAAGGAACTGTGAGTAAATAGAAGCAAACACCAGCTGTCCGGTAGGCGAGAGGAATTGACGACCATTTCCAAGAGTTACCCTGAAACTACGGACAGCTCCACGGAAAAGGACGTGCGCAGTGATTTTTGGCTTTTACTCTTGTTTATGATTCCTGCTAATTTTCTTATTCCTCCTTCCTCCAAGACAAGTCTATGAACACTGAAAGTGTGTGTATGTTTAATTAGGCGTGGCTCTGTATGCCAACTAAACCGTACATGTGGTGTTGAAAAGGTAACGTAGCTAAACTAAAAACCATACAAACATCACAAATAGCTCGAAACAATTCGGAGGAGCTTTATAGTTATATCACCAAAAAACTCCTTTTATTTGTTTTAGTAGCTCTTTCGATTCGATTATTTTGCGTTCGATTGTTTTTCCAATGAAAGGGTTTCTTGGCTAACTTTGTAATTTTCTGCTATAGCAACCCCTAACATACAATTTATTTATTTTTTCTTTTTCTGCGCAATTCAAAAGTAAAGAAATTACAGCTGTCGGGTTTCTAACTGTAGAATTACTTGAGACAACCAAGATTTTTATTAAAATTTTCTTTGCACACTTTCAAACAGAAATTGCTTCTGACGAAAATATTGCTATTGAAATAAACCACACTGGTAGGGAAAAAACTCATTTTGAACTCTCTCGACTTAACAGTTTAATTGGTTTTATAGCCCATGGGGACAAACGAATAACTGCTAAATAGTCTAAAAAGCTGTATGGTTTTAAAATCGGGTATTATAACGATGTCTCTGCATGAGCGGGTATAAATTTATATCAAGCTGTTGGTTCGAAATAAACTTTTTGCATTTCGGAGAAGGAGTGAATAAACTGGATTTATATGTTTCATGGCTGCCCCAAAAACGCTTTACTTTCCAAACCGTCGTTCAATATTGCCTTAAAAATCAAATTTGTTTTGAGCCAAAGTGACGCTTTAAAGGGAAGCTAAATACAATTTCTTAAATCCTGGTGTTATAAATGGGTATAAACAAACACCAGCCGTCTGGTTAACAAGAGGAATTGACGGCCATTACGACATTTCGAACAGTTTCACTGCAGAGGAGGCGGCTGAAGCTCCTGCTCTTTTTGGTGATTTCGTTTTCTTTGCTGATATCTTTATTCACACTTACTCTTGGCCATTCAGTGAATTCAAACGTAATATTTAATTCCGAATTCGTTTATTTTGAATTCAGCATCCATGAGTAGGCCAACTAAGCTGCTCGGGGTTGGAAGATTAAAAAGGCTGAGCTAAAAATCATAGACGCATAACAAGTAAGACAAAACACCTTGGGCGAGTTTTCTTCATTCAGTCCGCCTAATATCAATGTATTTATTTCATTGAACTCTTTTAATCACTTCGCCTTCACTTGGTTTTCCAAGGGGTTCTAAACTCAGGGTAAAATAAGTTTGCAATTTCGTGCCATAGAAACTCTTAACAAAATCAATTGCCACTTATTTTTTTTGGTCGGGCGCCTTTCCCGGTGCGGAACACAGTGGCTTGCTTATTTTTATATAAAATCCCTTTTTTGTAAATTTTTAACATTTTTTTTTTTTTTTTTTTTAAAAAAACAAAAAAAAAAAAAAAAAAAAAAAAAAAAAAAAAAAAAAAAAAAAAAACTCTTAACAATTCTTGTATTTTTCGTGCAAATCAATAGCAAGGAAAAACACCTGTCAATTTTTTATTTGTAGAGTAACGACAAGGGTCCTTGTTAAAAATTGGTTTGCTCACTTTTTTAAATGATTGTTTCTGATGAGAAATAATTATGCCATTCAAAAAAATCAAACTGGCAGAAATTTTGGACACTATTGGCTAAAAAGTTAAATTGGTTTGGAAGTCCACAGGGACAGACAAATGACTCATATTTTATTAAAATTGGGTTTTGCAAGGGTCCCTCTGCATTAGAAGATAGAAAGTTAGATAAAACTTCTAGTGTTATGAGCTTTGCTCATAAAGGGAATTCTAGCATTTCGAAGAATAATTAAATCAATTTATTATAATTTTAGCAGGAAATTGTATGGCTGTTGTGAAAACGCTTTATTACAAACCATGTTGTGACAATGCCTTTGAAATCAAATTTTCTTAACTTTCACAGGAAAACAAAATAAAACTAATCAAGTCCGGCAAATTACTACAAGTCAAACGATCTTCATTTAACTAACAGTATAATAAGTAAGAAATGAAATATTGAAATAATCGTTGTATTTTTCTTTGCGGTAGCTCGAGAACCTGGCTTCCACTGGTTACTTTGCAAAAGGCAATTACAAGGTTTGTTTTATTCTACAATGAAATTTCCCTTTGCGATCAGCTGCTAAATTCTCATGACTTCGTGACTCACGTTGTACTGTTGTTTTCAGTAAAAATTTGACGGTGATCATTCTTTAACCACTGTTCTTTGAAGTATTTAACAAGTGGTACCATAGTTTAATTATTATGGTTGTAACTATGATTTGAGTTACATCCGAATTTCCTTACGATATTTCTTACACTATCTCTAATTTCTTTTATCCTGCTATAGTAAAGCAAGGGATTCAAAAACGATGAAGAAAACACAACTGCCAAGCAAGCATTTAAAGCCGCTGTCGATGATTTACTGCCGAATTCGTCCATAATGCCAATTACCAAAAGGCAGCATATGTAGGGAACGTAACTCAGTAAAAATATTGCAAGAATATACAAAATTGTGAATACAGACCTTTTGTATTTTTTAACGTCAATGTCTTCTCGATTTGTTTGCACTTGACTTTGATGGTGACGTATGACTCGGAAAACTTTCAAATAAGCAAAGATAGTGACAAAAAAACAAAGTGCTGCCCCCAAAACGAAAATAACAATAAATGCACTAAAGAATTTATTCGTATGATACCAATTGTACATGTGAGAAGCGAAAAACGCAACAAGTAAAACTGCAAACGTAATATAAATAATAACGATTCGACGGACTGTAAGTAGAGATCTTCGGCTCATATGCAGCCATCTTTCTACAGCTATTATTGTCATGACGATGGCTGTTAGAGAGGAAAAGTAGTATCCAGCGCTTTGTGTGATAACACCAGCAATGCAAAACATCTTTCTGTTTCCAGCGTATCTCGCCAATTGGTAAATAACAAAAAACGGTTGAGTAAGTAAGCCAGTGCAAAAGTCTGTGAAGGCCAAACCAGCAAGAAGAACATAAGATGGAGTTCTGAGAGACGGGTTCCTCCAAATTGTTGCCATAATCAAAGCATTTCCCGCCACTGCCATCGGTGCTAGAAGTGAAGTGACAATACAGGCTGTTAGAGATACCTGATAGTAAATTGAGGTGCTTTTACTGTCGTTTGATAAAGCCAGAAATAAACACCAGCTATCCTCTAAGCGAGAGGAATTGAAGGGCATTGCCGAAAGTTACTCTGAAACCTGGAACAGCTTCACTGAAAGGGACGTTAACAGTGAATTTTGGCTTTTCCAGTTTTCTATGGTCCTTGCTGATTGATATTCTTCCTTGGCAATTGAGTAAGCACTGTCTTGTGATATTAAATTCTGGAAAGTACGTGTCTGTGCCTTTTTCGGCGTGGATCAGTTTGCCAGCTGAAGTGTTTGGTTTGAGAATTTAATCAGGTTGAATTATGCAAAGGTCACAAATAACACAAAACAACTTGGGGGAGTTCAATTGTATTGATTAAATTTGCCTAACGACATAACCCTATTTGTTTTTGCATTCATTTTAAAATTGGATTGTTTCTTAAAGCCGGGTAAATTAAATGGGTAAACGGAAAAAGTTGCTTTTGACTCTTTTCAAGGCAAAATGTTCTTTTTTTCGATGAAACTCGGTAAAAACAACCAAGAGTATTAAATGTTTAAACCTTCTAGGGATGACTCATATTATAATTAAAAGCTACACGCTATGAACATTGGGTTTTATAAGGTTCTATCTGCATGAGCTAGTAAAGGCTGTGCCAGGCTCTCGGTCAGTGGAGCGATGCGCGGAAAAGAAGAAAAGAGGGGAAAAGAGGGGAAACTGAGAAACTGGGAGAGAGAATTGTTTCTATAGTCGAAGGGGCTCTTTCCCGACACATGCACATGAACTCTTTACAAATCTTCTATTTTTGCGATGCAAATCATTAGCAAAGAGGATACAGCTGTCAGGTTTCGGATTTTTGTTAAAAATTTGTTTGCTCACTTTTAAACAAATTGATTCTGATGAAATAATTGATAATGAAAAAAGCACCGTGGTAGAAAATTGCTCATTTTGCACACTCTCGGCTAAACAGTTAAATTGGTTTGGAAGTCCGTAGGGAAAAACAAAGATCAACGAAATCTCTTTAATCTTACAGAAATGACTCAATTTTAATTAAAAGCTACATGTTATGAGCATTGGGTATTTTAAAGGTCTCTCTGCATGACCTGGTGGAAAGTTGAAATGAAATCTGGTGCTATAAGCTTTACTCATGAAGGAAATTCTAGCATTTCTGAAATTAACGAAATCAATCTTTTTACTTTGTAGCAGGAAATTTATGACTGTCGCTTTATTTCAAACCATCTTCTGACAATGCCTTTGAAATCAAAATTACGGTCTTCATTCAGCTAACTGGTGTAATAACAATTACTAAGTAACGGAATATTAAAAGAATCATTTTATTTCTCATTGCGGTAGCCAAAACACCTGGCGCTACCACAGATTACTTCGTAAACGTTTATCACAAATTTTCTATTTTTTTCTAAACTCAATTTCTCTGCGGTCAGTTGATAAATTCTCATAACTGTCCGTTTCATATTGTACTGATATTTTGAAAGAAATTT
Organism: Oculina patagonica; assembly: GCF_052425735.1. Taxonomy (NCBI): domain Eukaryota; kingdom Metazoa; phylum Cnidaria; class Anthozoa; order Scleractinia; family Oculinidae; genus Oculina; species Oculina patagonica. Next base: position 14,085,236 of record NC_135763.1, read on the forward strand.
GATGGTTATCGTTTTTAATTCGACCACTGTTTGTCTTTTAAAGTATCTTACAAGTGTAACAACATTGAAATTCTTCTGATTCCTCTCCGTTTTCTGTACAATACAAGTTCTTGCGATACTTCTTACACTCTCTATAATTTCCTTTATCCTCCAATAGTAAAGCAAGGGATTCACAAATGATGAAGAAAACACAACAACCATGCAAGCATTGAAGGCCGCTGTCGATGATTTAGTTCAGAATTCGTCCATTATGATAACTATCAAAAGGCAACACACGAAGGGAAGGTAAATCACAAAAAATATTTCAAGAGTATACAGAATTGTAAATACAGTCTTTTGATATTTCTCAATGTCAATGGCGTTTTGATTTGTTTGCACTTGACTTTGATGTTTACGTATGACTTGAAAACTTTAAAATAAGCGAAGAAGGTGATAAAAATACAAGATGCTGCCCCTAAAATGAAAATGACAACAAATGCACCAAAGATACATCTCGTATAATACCAGTTGTATACTTGACAAGAGGGATTGATCCTGTTGAGAAAATTGCTGTGGGCACGGAGCACACTGGCTGATCTCTTTTTGGATACTCTATACCGGGGGGTGGGGGGGGGTGATATCTTATAAGGGCTTAACGGGGACGTGCGGCCCGATAGGGTATGGTTTCCAGGCTTTTTTGCCTTGAGCGGGTGATTTCACCCCTTTTTGTCTTAAACGGGGTATCTTTCCATAGACCAATGTCAAACATAATAGACTTATATGCCTGCAGAGGTGTAAATTTATACAAACTTAGCCACAAACCAAATTTTCACAAACTTTTCTGTATTGCTGACTTACGTTAATCTCGGCATTGATACTTAGCTTAATTCACGATTACAACAAAGCCAGTGAGGTACTTGATTATGTCTTAGACGGGGCATCAAAAATTGGCATTCTGTCTTAAAAAATTTACATCCTCTGGGAATTAACAGACGTGACGAAACACGTCATTGACACTTGTTAGAACCAATCATTCTTTAGTATTTTATTTAAAATGTTTCTATTTGTAACGATCCTTTTACTTTTCTCATTTTTTTATTCTTCGCCCAGCCCCTGAGGAAGGTTTGTTTTGCAAACCGAAATATAGGGCAAAGTTTTTTCAATATATTCTAGTTTTTTATTTTTATCCACTTTGTTTATTTTTGACCGCTTTAGCCGTCAGGATCAGTTTGCCGTCTATATTTTCTGTCTTAAACAGGGTAGGAAAATCAGAGGTTCGTGTCTTAAACAGGGTCAGGGTTTGGGAGGCCGGACCGCACCACCCTACCCGAGATTATGTCGAGTCCTCCCCCGGGACTCTATATGTTTACCAGTTAAGTTGGTTTGGAAGCCCCTGTGAAGCCCCTGTGAAAAACAAACATCAAAAACGATTTTACCTTTTCAGGAATCACTTCTTGTTTAAATATGAGCTGTATGATATAAAAATCGGGTATAATAACAGTGTTGCTGCATGAGCTTGTATAGCTTTGAGCTTTGCTTGAGATGGAAATTACTTGTACATCGATAAAAAGGGTAAAATAACCGGATTTATTAATTTCATGGATGGCGTAAAAACGCTTTATATTCCAAACCATCTTGCAACAATGTCTTTAAAATCGAAATTATTTTGAGACGAAGTGTCCTGTACAAGAAAGCTAAATAAGAGTTAGATATTTTTTAAAACACGTAAAACGATCTTTACTTCTCTGACAGTATCATTAAAATTAGTGCTGAGAAATGGAATATTATAAAAATTGTTCCATTGTTCATTGCGTCAGCCAAAACCGGACTTCAAGTAATTACCAGGTTTCTATATAACACTGCCATCGGTGCTAGAAGTGATGTTACAACACAGGTTGTAAGAGTTTCCTGATAGTAAACTGAGGTGTTTCTACTGACGTTTGGAAAAAACAGAAACGAGCACCAGCTCTCCGGTAATCTCGAACAGCTTCTATGCAAAGTACGTGAACAGTAATTTTTTGGTTTTTCACTCCTATGATCCTTGGTCATTCCGTTATGCCTATTCTTCCCTTATAATTCTCTGAACGTTGTCTTGTGACATTTAATTTCTAAAAGTCTGTGTAATTTTAACTCGGTGTGGGTCTGTATGCCAACTGAACTGTTTCGTGTTGAAAATGTAACCTAGCTTAACTAAAAATCCCACAAACATCACAAATGGCTCGAAACGCCTTGGGAGAGCTTTACTCGTTACATCATCTTTATCTCATTGTGTTTGTTTTAGCGAGCTCTTTTAATTATTTCGCATTAAATTGATTCTCCGATGAAAGGGGTTCTTAGCTAACTTTCAAATTTTCTGCCAAAGGAAATCTAAACAAACAATGCAATTCTCTTCTTTTTCGGTGCCATTAAATAGCAAAGAAATTACAGCCGTCAGGTTTCGAACTGTCGAATAACTTATGACAACGCGGATTATTGTTAAAAAATCGTTTGCTCACTTTCAAACAGAAATTGCTTCTGATGAGGAAATTGCTATTGAAAAAAACCCACATTGGAAGTAAAAAATTTACTCACACTCGAAGCTAAACAGTTAAATTGGTTTGAAAGCCCATGAGGACAAACGAACAAAAACCATTATAACTCTTCAGGAATCACTTTTTGTTTTACTAAAAGCTGCATGCTAAATGCTATTGTAACGAGGTCTCTTCTCATGGGCCTATATGAAGCTAATTTTAAGAACTTTGGCTTCGAGCTTTGCCCAACTGGAGATGTAAATTATTGCATATCGGAAAAAAGTGAAATTAATGATTTTTTTTGGTTTAATGGCTTCCCTAAAAATGCTTTACATTCCAAACCAACTTCCAATATTGGTTTTAAAATCAGTACTGCTTTTAAAACCAAGTTGTTTTAGACAACTGGAAAGTGACTTGTGCAGAGAAGCTAAATAAGATTGATTAAATCCGGCTAATTTTGATACAGGTCAAACGACCCTCACTCATCTAGCAGTGTCATACGATAAAATAATCGTATTTCTCGTTGCGCTAGAGAAAAAGCCTGGCCTCCACTGATTACTTCGTTAAAGTTAATTACAAGGTTTCTGAACAAGTGTTACAATATTAAATTTCCTTTATCCTCCAATAGTAAAACAAGGGATTAAAAAAAAGATGAAGACCACGGAATGGCCGCGCAAACGTTCATGGCTGATGATTTAGTTCCAAATTCGTCCATAATGCTATTTATAAAAATATATTGCAAGAAGATATAGAATTGCGAACACAGAATTTTTGTATTTTTTGATGTCAATGGCGTTTTGATTTTTTGCACTTGACTTTGATGTTCGCCTATGATTTTAAAAAGTTTGAAATAAGCGAAGAAAGTGACAAAAAACCCCGCAAATTGCTGCCCCTACAATGAAAATGAAAATAAATGCACCAAAGAATATTTTCGTATAATACCAGGTGTACATATGACAAGCAAAACGTGACTTAAATAAAAACAACCCGACGCACTGTGAGAGGAGATCTTCGGCTCATATGTAGCCATCTTTCTACAGCTATAATTGTCATGAGGATGACTGTTAGAGAGGAAAAGTAGTATTTAAATTGTATGATAACACCAGCTACGCAGAACATCTTTTTATTTTCACCTTACCGCGTTAAATCATTCCTCAACTACTGTTCTTTTGTTTGAAGTATTACAGCTTCTTACAGTGTAACAATGTTGTAACGGTGTTACAATATTAACATTATGATTCCTCTCCGTTTTTTTTCCAAATCAAGTTCCTTACGGTACTTCTTACACTGTCTCTAATTTCCTTTACCCTACGATAGTAAAGCAATGGATTCACAAACGATGATGAAAACACAATGGCCGCGCAAGCATTCATGGCTGTTGAATATGTTTCGGTTTTGAAATCATCCATAATAATGCTAATTACCAAAAAGCAACACACGTAGGGAACGTAACTCAGTAAAAATATTGCAAGAATATACAGAATTGTGAATACAGATTTTTTGTATTTTTCGATATCGATGGCATTTTGATTCGTTTGCACTTGATTTTGATGTTCACGTATTATTTTAAAAACTTTTAAATAAGCAAAGAAAGTGATGAAAAAACAAAGTCCTGCAGCTATTATGAAAATAACAATAAATGCACTGAAGAAATTATTCGTATAATACCAGTTGTACATGTGACCAGCGAAAAACGCAATAAGCAAAACTACAAACGTGATATAAATAATAACGACTCGATGCACTGTAAGAAGAGATCTTCGGCTCATATGCAGCCATCTTTCTACAGCTATTATTGTCATGACGATGACTGTTAGAGAGGAAAAGTAGTATCCAGCGCTCTGTGTGATAACACCAGCAAAGCAGTACATCTTTCTGTTCAGAGCTAATCTCGCCCATTGGTACATAACAAAAAATGGTTGACTCAGTAATCCAGTGCAAAAGTCTGTGAAGGCCAAACCAGCAAGAAGAACATAAGATGGAGTCCTGAGAGACGGGTTTCTCCAAATTGCCGCCATGATTAAAGCATTTCCCACCACCGTCATCGGTGCTAGAAGTGAGGTGACAACACAGGCTGAAACAGTCACCTGATAGTTAACTGAGGTGCTTTTGCTTGCGCTAGAAAAAGGTAAGAACAAACACCAGCTGTCCTGTAAACGAGAGGAATTTAAGGCCATTTCTCTTTGTGAAGTTTGGAAGAGCTTCACGGCAAAGAATTTGCGCTGACTGTTGGCTCTTTTTTGGCGATTTCGTCAGTTATCTTTGCCGGTTTTCTCAATCCCACTCTTTCCTGAACACAATCCTAACATTTAATTCCTTATTGGCGTATTATTAATTCGGCGTGGGTCATTATGCCCACTGAATTGGTTGCTGTGTTGAAAAGGTAACAAGGGATACAGACCTCACAAGTTAACGGCACAAAACACCTAGGGGGAACGTTTTTATTAAATTAATTAATGTAATATCACGGTATTTTTTCTGTAGGCACCTTTATTTTGCACTTATTTGTTTCTGCAACAGATTTAAACTGGAAGGAAAATTAATTTGTAATTTTCTTCCAAAGCAATTCTTGACCATTCGCTTTTTTCTATCGGTTTAAATCAATAGCAAGGGGAAAACAGCTGTCAGGTTTATTGGTAAAATGTAGAATACAGAAAACGCATCTTGTAAACAATTTCTTCGGTAACTTAACGACACGAATTTAATCTCAAGAAAAACATTTTTGTTAAAGTGTACACTGGTAGCGAATTGCTCATTTTGGACACTCTAGGGTAAATAGCTGATTTGGTCGGCAAGCTCAAAAGAAAAGCACAGAGGCACTCGTCAGACAGTCTTTGTAACTATTTGGGAATCATGCTTAAAAGTTTTTCAAATGACAGTATAAGCCCCTTACCTTAATATCAAATCCAACCGCCCGTGTTGACACCTTACTTCTTACACCGATGGCAGTGGCGTGAAATGCTTTCATTATGGCGGCAATTTGAAGGATCCCGTCTCTCAGGACTCCATCTTATGTTCTTCTTACTGATTTGGCCTTCACGGCCTTTTAAAACTGGGTTACTAACTCACCCATTTTTTGTTATGTACTACTTGTCGAGATTAGCTGGAAATAAAGAGATTTTCTGCATTACCGGCGTTATCAATGGGGCCAGAGAAATTACTACTTAAAAGTAAATGCACTTTCAAATTTGTTTATTTCTCCAAAATGCAAAAATATCCAACCTGAACAACCTGCGCAAAACGCATTTATGTTCTTCGATTTGGTTTACCTTATTATAGAAACTTAACGCCTCATGAAATTAACGCGAATTTCAAAAATTCGCGTTAATTTAAGTCGCGTTAATTTTTGTAAACATTAATTTCCGCGCCATTAATTAAGTAGAGAGTTAATCAGTTCCGCGACCTTAATTTCCATTATTTTGGCCCAATTTCTCGATACAGTCCAGACGTTCTTATCTCCTAGGAAAATTATTCTTTCATCAGGGTGGACGCTCGAAGCGGTCAGATTCCTTCGCTTGTCCGATCTCATACGTTTGGGTTAAGTATCACGAACATTGTTTCCGACTCGGATAATTATACACCTAGTGTTGAAATAAACTTGTTCATGTTGTCTCAACAAGTGTTTTTCTTTGTGTACGTCGCGTTAATTTCCTTCATTTTGAAATGTTACCCTCTCTTTCGCGTTAATTTCCTTTATTGGGAAGTAATTTTTTCTTCGACTCGCGTTAATTTCAAATACATTACTGTGCCTGATGAGAGGCCTTTACAATGTCCCATTTTTGTAGCATGTACCTTTTAATTAAAATAGCTGCTTCTTTTCTTGTCATTGATTTCAATCAAAAAAGGGGAGAATTATCGAGAACTACCGACAAAAGACCATAGATTTATTTTCTTTTGTTGTCAGCCCTCCACAGTGAAACAGGTGGATGCGAAATAATTAAACGAGCTCACTGAAACAAATAACTTGAAATTTGGCCGATTTTATAGATAAAACCCTCCCCCAAGGTGTACCATTGTTAGTTTTGATGTTCAAATGATCCTCAGTTCAAAAATGAAATGGTGCCCTGCGTTATCGGTTATTTCCTCAGTTCTTTAAGCATATGCCGGACTCACACCAACGTTAAAATACACAAACTCGGAATTTAGAATTAAATATGGCATGTTTTTGTTAACTCAGTGGCCCCTAAAAAGTGGGAATAAGCAAATAAGTCCAAATCTTGGAAATAACTTACTTATTGAAATGCCAAAATTTGGTACATCTCCTTAACATCTCGCTTGACGGATGCAGTTCGCGATTGGACACTAAGCAATGACCTTAATTCCTCTCGTTTGCCGGAAAGCTGGTGCTCCTTTCTAATTATTTCAAACGCCAGTAAAAGCAGCTCAGTTTACTATCAGGTAACTCTTACATCCTGTGTTGTTACCTCACTTCTAGCACCGATGGCAGTGGTGGGAAACGCTTTGATTATGGCGGCAATTTGGAGGGAACCGTCTCTCACGACTCCATCTAATGTTCTTCTTGCCGGTTTGGCTTTTACAGACTTTTGCACCGGCTTACTAAGTCAACCATTTTATGTTGTGTACAAATTGGGAGAATTAGCAGGAAATAGAAAGATGTTCTGCATCACTGGTGTTATCACACAAAGCATTGGATACTCTTTTTCCTCCCTAACAGTCATCGTCATGACAATAATAAGTGTAGAAAGATGGCTGCATATGAGCCGAAGATCTCTTCTTACAGTGCGTCGAGCCGTTATTCTTTATATTACCTTTGTAGTTTTGCTGATTCTTCTTGTCGCCTTACACATGTATGGCTGGTATTATACGAATAGAAACTTCAGACCAGTCATAATTATTTTCTTGGTGGGGATAACACTTGGTTTTGTTCTTACTGTCTTCGCCTATTTGAAAGTCTTTCAAATCATACGTGAACATCAAAGTCAAGTGCAAACGAATCAAAATACCATTGACATCGTAAAATACAAGAAATCTGTATTCACGATTTTGTATATTCTTGTAATATTTTTACTGAGTTACGTGCCCTATGTGTGTTGCCTTTAGCATTATGGACAGTTTCGGGAATGAATCATGGTCAGCAGTCTTCAATGTTTGCGGTGTCGTGGTGTTTTCTTCATCGGTTTGCAATCCCGTTCTTTACTTTTTGAGGATAAAGGAAATTAGAGATGGTGTTAGAAGTGTTTTAGGGAACTTGTGTTGTAAAGAAACCTGGACGAATCAATAATTTTAGTATTGTATCATTTGTAAGAGAGCTGGAGAATAACGACCATCTAATTTCTCCTCAAAGTATCAGTGCAACGTGAGTCAGTGCAACGCAAAGTATCAGTGCAACGTGAGTCAGAAAACTAAGCAACTGATGATCTCAAAGAGAAATCAAATTTGGAAATTAGTGAGTAGAAACCTTATAAAAACTTTTATATAGTAATATGTGGACGTCAGGACTTTGGTTAGTGCAATACGTGTACATATGAGAAGACCAATGATTCTTTTTAAATTTTTATTTCCTTTTTAAAGAACTGCAATACATCTCTAAACTAATTGATACAATGAGTTGTTTGTCCCTTTATTTTAATTATCATAACATGCAGCTTTTAATTAAAGTAGTAGTTCATCCCTTGAAGTGACAAAGATATTGACTTGCGTTTGGCGCTTGGACTTCGAAATCAATTATTTATCTTTGCAAAAGCCATTTCAAATCACTATCTTATCAGAATTAACATTTATTTGATGTACGAAAACAGATAGCAGATGTTTGTTTTCTTGCTCAGTATTGCTTTGCTTTGAACGAAACGAGATGGTTAAGAGGAGTTATAACACCAGCTTATATAAATCCTCCCATGAGCTTAGACACCCTCGAACTTTGAGAAACAAATGAATGTAAAATATTTAAAGTAGATAACTTAAATAAATGCCTTAATGTTATGTAGCTTAAATGAATGAAACTGCCCCAAAATGTTATATGTTATCAGTGACGTTAATATGTTCTTCAGTTGAGCTCCGGTAACTTTTTTAACAGCAAACGGTTCACTCGACATACTGACGTTTCAAAAGGTCAAATGTCTTAATCGAGGAATAAGAAACCTATGTACTTCTTTGTCAAGGCCGCCGCACTCTCCACGACGCTGAGTTCACTTCAGTAAAACTGCTTTTGCTCCGCAAGGGTCTTTGCTTCATCATATTGGACTTACTACAGAAAACACTTGCTTGGCTTTCTTTCCTGGCGTCGTACTTATCACGTTACCGAGATAAGCAAACTCTTGAACATCATAATGTCTGCCTGGTCTAGACGAAAGACTTCTTGTTGGATGGTTCCAGTCGTATGATGGCACTGACCACATCACCGTTTTGCCAGGATTGGTCTTAAGGCCCACCCGCTGTGCAGTGGTTTTCATTCGCGCAATTTGGCTATTGACATTCTCAAGTCTATGTGCAAAATGTTGTCGGTAAAGTGTAATCCCAATATAACAGCTGATCGGGGAGGTGAAAATAGGCAACCCTGTCTGACCTCACACAGACCGAGTACCTCGACTTGTATTGCATCTTTCCATTCCTTTTGCTACTTGTGCTCATTTTTCTTGTTTGATAGACAGTGTGAACATTCAATCCATGCCGGGATTTTGTGAAAAGGAACCTATTAATCGGGTTTAACCATCGGCGAAGGAAAACATCTCCGCACACTCTGCCTTTCCTGAGTAGACAAACCCGACCTAGGGTGGTTTCTAGTTTCACAGAAGGACTAGTCGAGTCGAACCAACTGATGTATCATGAAACGACATTTTTCTGGGCCAACCAAGCGAGACTGTCTTTTTCATTGTACATTCCTTTCTCTAGTACTCTGCATCGGTCAAAATCTCGCCACTGAACCGAAGTAAGACAGCGAACTGGTTTGTCAAAACGAAACGGTTTATTTCGGCCAGGCCGATGAAAGTAGTCCACCTGTAGAGCTGGTCCGCTCTTTCCGTGAATGTTCTGCTTGGATCGTACCGTTTAATTTAATTTCCAAGCACAATCTCTGGGAATTTTTGCGTATAAAAATGACAGGGGTCATGGGTCTTTGTGAATCTGAAAAGGCGAACTTATTTAATTACCGCATTTGGTGAATTTCGTCCAATGTTGTTGCCAGGTTACATTGATATTTTTAATTTACTTCATGTATTATTCGAGTTTTCAAGAATATTGACCTCTTTTTGAACTATGTTCATTTTTTGCGTGGTATTCAAGTGCTATACAACATAATGGAATATCACCCTTGGCGGCCTTCATCTTCCTCCACGGCTGTGGTATTTTTTTCGTTTTTTTTGGTGTTCTTCGTCTTTTTTTAATTCCTTGATTTACTGCTGGAAAAGAAGAAAATTACATTGTAAGAAACTACCCGTGCCAGTAACAGTATATTATGCTATTACGAAAAAGAGGAAGAATCGTAACAATTTCGAGAAGGTTTGCTTATTTGGGGATATTTCCAATTAACATAACATTTTCCTCAAAAACGGCAACCTTTTCGCTGGCTTTACACTAGCTGCTAAACACGCCGTATTGCTTTTACGAAGAACTATAATCATTATCATTTTCTTTGCAGATTTTGATGAAATTCAAACTTTACTATTTTAAAATTTAGAAGACGGACCTTGTTGGTTTTTGCCGTTGAAGATGTCACGAAAGTTTTTAATAACTAACAATTTTAATTTCGTTGTGTTCTAGATAAACAAGTTTATTCACGGTAATAATTAGGACATCTGTTTAATGAAAATGCATGGTTTATCGAAGCAACGGAAGGTCACAGCCTTATCGTACAAAAGCTACCGGCGATTATATAATTATAAACAAATGTATACCTAAAAAGATTTATTTCACAATGTTTTCGTTTCAGTTCTGTTCATTCTGCAAATGTACTTCCGCTGCAGTGTGCAGAATAAAGCTGGGATACAATTGACCGATTGTAAATTAAATACACTTCAATAGAACTATTCTGACAGATTGAGGAGTTCATCCTCTTTGGATCAGAAAGCAGATGTCCTTGTATTTTTTTACTCAAGTCATCAAGAAAGTATTTGTACTTTTACGACAAAGTTCATTTTGAGAAGCTGTGTTCAGTTCAGTTTATCCCGTAAGAAGCTGCTAAAAACGCTTCACTGTATTAAAGCGATGTCCTTAAATTCCTCTCCATTGCAGGACAGCTGGTGTTCGTTTCTACCTGTTTTTAACGCCAGTAAAAGCACATCAGTTTACTTTCAGGTAACTCTTACATCCTGTGTCGTCGCCTCACTTCTAGCACCGATGGCGGTGGTAGGAAATGCTTTGATTATGGCGGCAATTTGGAGGAACCCGGATCTGAGGACTCCATCTTATGTTCTTCTTGCTGGTTTGGCCTTCACAGACTTCTGCACTGGGTTACTTAGTCAACCGTTTTATGTAATGTACCGATTGGCTGACTTAACTGGGAACGTAAAGATGTGCTGCATTGCTGGAGTAGTCACAGAAAGCGTTGCACTTTATTTTTCTTCCTTAACATTTGTCGTATTAACGATGGTTGCTGTAGAGAGATGGCTGCATATGAGCCGAAGATCTTTCCTCACCGTGCGTCGAGTTGTTATTCATTATATCACGGTTGCAGTTTTCCTTTTTTTCAGTGTAGGGGCTCGCATATATTGGGTCGGAAGGAAAGAAATCTCAAATGTATTGACTGCTCTCTACTTGTTAGCGGGAGCCGTAGGTGTTGTCTTAATGGTTTTTTCTTACTTTAAAGTTTTTCGAATAATACGTCACCATCAGTTTCAAGTGCAAACGAATGGAAACGCTATTAATATGGAAAAGTACAAAAAGTCTATCTTCACAATTTTGTATATTCTTGCAGTTTTTGTATTATGTTACGCTCCTTATTTCTTTTGCATGCTAGTCTTCCTTGTTTTACAAGACTACGGAAAATCGTCCATTGCGGCCTTCAATGCTTGCGCGACCGTTGTGTTTTCTTCGTCATTTGTAAACCCCTTGCTTTACTATTGGAGGATAAAGGAAATTAGAGATAGTGTAAGGCATATGGTTAGGAAGTTATTTTGTAACGAAAACGGAGGGGAAGCGTAATAATTTCAATATTATAACAGTGATAAGATAAAGAGATACCAAAAAATTTTATAAAAAAAGAAAGAGCAATGAGATATCTGTATCAGGAAGTAGTCAGACAGTCATGGACATTTTACCTCTGATCTTAAAAAACAGTTAAAGAAAAATGAGTCTAATAACAATCAAGTATTTGGCTAGCGTTGTGTTTTTGCCGTATCTGGTCTTCCTCATTCCGGTTCATGCATAGATCTAGACAGCTGTATAAAACACCTTTTTGGAACTATAAGCTTTTAATTAAATTTGTAATTGTCTTTGCGTTAACTTTTAATCGTACCCAGAATTCGAAGTACAAAGAAATTTATATGCGTTTCCTCTTGGGTTGCTAAAAATAATTAATTGATCTATGTAATACATTCCTTATATCATTCCTTATATCTTTCAGCTGAAAGATTTTCTCAGGAATCCACTACTCAGTGTTTGAGCGAAAGCAAACGCATTCATAGCATAAAGCGTCGACTTTCCTCCCCAGCTGTTTTAAGTGATTTTCTCTCTAAAATATGGGCTCTCAAAGAGGTGGTGGCTTTTACGGTTAATATTTTGGCTTTTTTTTTACCTCGTACAAGATTATTCTGTGTTACTTGGGTGGTCAGTTCCTTATGGAAGTGATGTTATCTGAGGTCAGCATATTAACCCTCGGAAAAAAAACCCATAAGGCTTTTTCGAAATTTTGAAAAGGGGATTTACTCAACAATGCTGAGATTTTCAGTAGCTGTTCATACATCCCTTGCAGAAATTGTGATAGTGTCAATCATGTGTCCATGATATTTGACGTTTCAATTTTAAGATTTTTCTTTATTTTTTCCAGTTTTTTTTTTTAAACAGAATTGTAAGATTTGTTTATTTTTACATTCCATAAGCATTCTGGCATGATTTTACATCAAATTTTGTTATTTTCTGACTTTCTAAGAAAATAGTGAAATCCAAGATGGCGGATCCAAGATTGCGGCTGTTATGACGTCAGAGCAAACCAAAAATATGCCATCTTGTAGAGTAAGCTAAGGGCTTTCTACTCAGTGTAAAATAATATTGCTGTGCCTTAATAGAATGAAAACTCCACTGTACGATGGTGGGGGTGTGAGTTTGCTTGTACGTCCGAGGGTTAAACTCGTGCTAGGGTATTATTCTGTTTTACTTTGGTAGTGAGTTCCTTATGGAACTCATGTTATCTGAGTGCAGCATCTTGATCTCATGCTAGATTATTCTGTCTTATTTGGGTGGGTGAGTTTCATATTGAACTCATTTTATCTGAGGGAATCACAATAACCTTCTGCTATATTATTATGTCTTACTTGATTGGTGAGGTCCTTACAGAATTCATGTTATCTGAGGGCAGCATAATGACCTCGTACTAGATTATTCTGTATAACTTGGGTTGTCAGTTCGTTATGCTAAGTGCGTTTTCGACCTAATAAACAAATTAGATGTTGCCAAGGCAACTGGATTAGATGGCATAACAAGTAAATTATTAAAGGAGGCTGCTCCTGTAATATCGCATTCTTTATGCTTAATTTTCAATGCTTCTATAACGAGTGGTATCTTCCCTGATCAGTGGAAGTATGCCAAAGTCTCCCCAATACATAAGAAAGATAACACTGATGATCTCAACAATTATAGACGTATATCGGTCATTTCTGTTATTGCTAAGCTTTTTGAAAGAATCATCTATAATCAGCTATATGACTACCTTAAGGTAAATTCCCTTTTATCAAATTGCCAGTCTGGGTTTCGTTCCCTGTATTCTACTCTTACTTCGTTATTAGATGCTACTAATGAATGGTTCTTCAATATTGACAATAGTCTCTTAAACTCTGTTGTCTTTCTTGATTTAGCCAAGGCATTTGACACAGTTGACCACAGCATTTTGCTTGCCAAATTAGAGATGTATGGTATCTCTGGAACAGCACATCAATGGTTTCATTCATATCTTTCTAATCGCAAGCAAAAATGCTACTTAAATGGCTGTCTATCAGAGTTCTCAGATATCCCTTGTGGTGTTCCTCAAGGATCTATCCTTGGCCCTCTGTTGTTTTTATTATACATCAATGATTTACCCAATTGCTTAAATTTCTCAACCCCAAGAATGTTTGCAGATGACACTAATTTAACCATTTCTGGTAAAAATTATTTTGAATTACAGAATGGTACAAATCATGATTTGGAAAATATTAGACAGTGGCTCTTAGCAAACAAACTGAGTTTAAACACCACTAAAACAGAATTTTTAATTATTGGCTCTAATTACAATCTTGCCAACCTTGGCTATTCTCCTGAGATCAGGTTAGGTGATACAAGTATAAAACGTGTCTACTCTGCTAAATCTCTTGGTGTTTATATTGATGATCGTTTATCATGGTCCACTCATATTAACCATGTGGCAAAAAAGGTCTCATCTGCAATCGGGGGCTTGAGACAAATAAGGCAATTCGTTAATGATGATACTCTTATAACTATTTATAATTCCCTTATCCAGCCATCTTTTGACTATTGTGATTTGGTATGGGATAATTTATCTAAAGGTCTAGCAACCAGATTACAAAAATTACAGAATAGGGCTGGTAGGGTTATTTTAAGGGCTACCTATGATGTAAGCTCAAAGGATGTTTTAAAGGAACTTGGATGGTCTGATCTAAAAACCCGAAGAGCTAAGCATAAGGCCACTCAAATGTTTAAAATTTCTACTGGTGAAGCCCCATCCTATTTAACTGACAGATTTTGCAAAGTCGAGGCAAGAAATCCTTACAATATTAGGAACAGTGAATTAAATATTAATTTACCATTACCGAAAACTGATTTTTTAAAAAAGAGTTTTCTTTATGCTGGTCCTAAATTGTGGAATTCCTTGCCTAATTCAATTAAGTTAGCTAAATCTCTTGCAGCCTTTAAAAGAGGACTGGAAGATATTGACTTTGATATGTTACTATCTTCTTAGTGATAGCTTGTCCCACTCTAATATTTATGTGTTATTTAACTCTATTTAAATTTTTAAATCTCACTCGGCTTTCATGAAAACCAATGTAATTGATGGAATTCCGAGGTTAAATAAAGTATCACTCACTCACACTCACTTATGGAACTCATGTTATCTAGGGCAGCATATTGACCTTGTACTGGATTATTCTGTCTTACTTGGGTTGTGAGTTCCTTATGGAACTCACGTTATCAGAGGGCAGTATATTAACTTTCTGCTATGTTATTATGTCTTACTTGATTGGTGAGGTCCTTACGAAACTCATGTTATCTAAGGGCAGCATATTGACCTCGTACTAGATTATTCTATATTACTTGGGTGGCGAGTTCCTTATAGAACTGATGATAGCTGAGGTCAGCATATTGAACTCGAGAGCAACTCAGTTATCGGCTATATCCATCGGTAAGGAACACATCTTGGCAACTCTGCCTTCGCTGAGGATAAAAAACCAGGGGTGCTTTCCAGTCTCACAGAGGGACTAATTGACATTTTCCAATTAAATTTGGCCATCCATGCGGAATGGTCCTTTCCACTGCGCATTTCTCTCCCTAGTCACCCGCATGTGTCAAAGTCTCCCCACTGCATTGAAGTAGGACGACGAACTTAACTGTCAAAATGGAACCGTCAATTTCGGTCCCACCAGTCAAAGTGGTCCACTTCTAGGGCTGGCCACTCGTTAGAGGAATTTTCCGCTCAGACATTGCCATTTAATTTAATTTTCAAGCCAAATCTTTGGAAATTTTTGCTTAACATGTGAAGACGCAGGCGGTGTCAACTGTGAGTACTTCAGAGGAATGCTAGGATATTATCCTAGCATTCCTAACATACCTCACACCAGGTTCCTTCGCTTGAGCCGCGAAAGGTGTCATAATCTGTTTCGCTGTCAAAAACATTATTTAATCTAATGAAGACCAGAAAAAGATGATCATAATACCGTCGACTAATAATTTTGTGATGTTGTGATAACAGCGCGCTGTGATTTCGAGTTTTTAAAATGTTGTCGATGAACCCTGGCAAAATCGGAGAAACAAGGAACCAGTTTTAAAGATGATTATTGAAGAAAGCGAGAAAATAAACAAATTTTTAAACTAACAACGAAAATGCACAGCACATTTTATAATACCGGGGAGGCTGTTAATAAAATACAGCCGGACTGCTGTATCGGTACACCTTGTTCGATTTTCCTGATCGAGCCTATCAAAAAACTATAGAATTTTCAAACTGACGAGTGCATATTGTAGCCGCAAGTAACTTACCAAACTGAATTAGCTGCATAATGAGCGGCCGACAATAATAGAAAGGAATTTTCCTATGATTTTTTTTAAAGGCCAAAGCAGTTTAATTCTTGAACTGCGAGAGTAGCGGCCTTTTGCGTACTAGACTCGTACTGGTAACAGGCCAGTAAAATCACGAAACTGAATCTTAAAGATTTATCGAAGCAAAGCCTTCAGAAGAAAAACGCATCCAATGGAAAACAATGCTAAATAACGCCGCACTGTTTCCATTTTCAGCATTTTGTACAATGTACAAGTGTTGTCGCAAGCATATGTGTGCAGCCGTCTTCAATAGAAACATGCATGCACATAAAATTATTTTTTGCAGTTGTTCCATGACGCTGCGCCACCAAACAGACAAAAACAACGTTGCCAGCTAATGATTAGTTACTCTTGATTATGTATTCCATTGGGAGAACAGACTTAAAAGTATATATTGTAGCTCGATGATAAGTATCTCCGTGTTGCGGTCTAAACTATATGACCCACCAGTTGAAGGAAAGAACATTGACACAATTTTAAAGAGGAGAAGTATTAGAATTGCAGGTTACATCGGACTGTATGAGGCGCGCCGCCCGCCAGCTCCGATGGAGAAAATATTTTAAAGCGGTGCAGTATTAGAATTGCGGGTTACATCGGACTGTATGAGGCGCGCCGCCCGCCAGCTCCGATGGAGAAAATATTTTAAAGCGGTGCAGTATTAGAATTGCAGGTTACATCGGACTGTATGAGGTGCGCCGCCCGCCAGCTCCGATGGAGAAAATATTTTAAAGCGGTGCAGTATTAGAATTGCAGGTTACATCGGACTGTATGAGGCGCGCCGCCCGCCAGCTCCGATGGAGAAAATATTTTAAAGCGGTGCAGTATTAGAATTGCAGGTTACATCGGACTGTATGAGGCGCGCCGCCCGCCAGCTCCGATGGAGAAAATATTTTAAAGCGGTGCAGTATTAGAATTGCAGGTTACATCGGACTGTATGAGGCGCGCCGCCCGCCAGCTCCGATGGAGAAAATATTTTAAAGCGGTGCAGTATTAGAATTGCAGGTTACATCGGACTGTATGAGGCGCGCCGCCCGCCAGCTCCGATGGAGAAAATATTTTAAAGCGGTGCAGTATTAGAATTGCAGGTTACATCGGACTGTATGAGGCGCGCCGCCCGCCAGCTCCGATGGAGAAAATATTTTAAAGCGGTGCAGTATTAGAATTGCAGGTTACATCGGACTGTATGAGGCGCGCCGCCCGCCAGCTCCGATGGAGAAAATATTTTAAAGCGGTGCAGTATTAGAATTGCAGGTTACATCGGACTGTATAAGGTGCGCCGCCCGCCAGCTCCGATGGAGAAAATATTTTAAAGCGGTGCAGTATTAGAATTGCAGGTTACATCGGACTGTATGAGGCGCGCCGCCCGCCAGCTCCGATGGAGAAAATATTTTAAAGCGGTGCAGTATTAGAATTGCAGGTTACATCGGACTGTATGAGGCGCGCCGCCCGCCAGCTCCGATGGAGAAAATATTTTAAAGCGGTGCAGTATTAGAATTGCAGGTTACATCGGACTGTATGAGGCGCGCCGCCCGCCAGCTCCGATGGAGAAAATATTTTAAAGCGGTGCAGTATTAGAATTGCAGGTTACATCGGACTGTATGAGGCGCGCCGCCCGCCAGCTCCGATGGAGAAAATATTTTAAAGCGGTGCAGTATTAGAATTGCAGGTTACATCGGACTGTATGAGGCGCGCCGCCCGCCAGCTCCGATGGAGAAAATATTTTAAAGCGGTGCAGTATTAGAATTGCAGGTTACATCGGACTGTATAAGGCGCGCCGCCCGCCAGCTCCGATGGAGAAAATATTTTAAAGCGGTGCAGTATTAGAATTGCAGGTTACATCGGACTGTATGAGGCGCGCCGCCCGCCAGCTCCGATGGAGAAAATATTTTAAAGCGGTGCAGTATTAGAATTGCAGGTTACATCGGACTGTATAAGGTGCGCCGCCCGCCAGCTCCGATGGAGAAAATATTTTAAAGCGGTGCAGTATTAGAATTGCAGGTTACATCGGACTGTATGAGGCGCGCCGCCCGCCAGCTCCGATGGAGAAAATAGAATTGAGCAGAATTAGAATTGCAGGTTACATTGCTAATACGCTTGTACTGGTTTAGTTTTAAAATTAATCTTTACTTCGACGATACGGCTGTATATTTTAGAGAACGAATAGAAAATGAATGTAGCGAAACATAATGTATCGCAAATAAAATGAGCTCGCTCAAATCTGTGTTTTTGTAACAAGAGTCTGACCAAATGTTACAACAAGATGGAATCTTCAATTTACTGACCATAACCTAAAAATAGGTTATGGTCAGTTTACTATCAGGTAACCTGTGTTATAAACTCACTTCTAGCACCGATGGCAGTGGCGGGAAATGCTTTGATCATGGCGGCAATTTGGAAGAACCCGTCTCTCAGGACTCCATCGTATGTTCTTCTTGCTGGTTTGGCCTTCACATACTTTTACACTGGGCTAATAAGTCAGCCTTTTTATGTTATATACCGATTAGCGGAACTTGTTAATAGGAAACATAAAGATGTTCTGCATTGTGCTGGAGTAGTCACGGAAAGCTTCGCACTTTATTTTTCTTCCTTGACGTTCGTCGTGATCACGATGGTAGCTGTAGAAAGATGGTCGAAGATCTCTTCTTACAGTGCGTCGAGTCATTACTCTTTATGTTCTGTTTGCAGCATTTCTAGTTGTCATGTTAGCTGCTCGCATGTACTGGAGGGGAAACAAAGGGATCAAAAACGTATTGCTTGCTCTCTACTTATTGGCCACAGCACTTTGTATCGGTCTCACTGTCTTTGCTTATTAAGAGTGTTTCGAATCATACGTCACCATCAAATTCAAGTGCAAACAAATGAAAACGCCATTGACATGGAAAAATACAAAAAGTCTATCTTCACAATTCTTTATATTCTTGGAGTTTTTGTGTTAAGTTACATTCCTTTTTTGTGTTGCTTACTTGTCTTGTTTTTAGAAGATAAGGGCGACGAATCGTCCGTTGCGGCCGTTAATGCATGCGCTGCCGTTGTGTTTTCTTCGTCGTTTTTCAATCCCTTGCTTTACTGTTGGAGGATAAAAGAAATTAGAGATAACGTGATAAATATCGTAAGGAACTTATTTTGTAACGAAAGCGTAGACGGACCATAATAACTCAACTATTGTAACACTTGCGAGATACTTTAAAACAACAACGTTTAAGAATGATGACCATCAAATGTCTTCTCAAATTAAAATAACAGCACAACGTGAGTCACGTAGTCCTGAGATTTCAGCGGGTGATCGCAAATGGAAATTACAAATAGAAATAATAGAAACCTTGTAATTTCCTTAAGGAAGCATTCAGTGGAAGGCAGGGTTTTTGGCTACTGCAATGAGAATACAAGGGCTACTTTAATATTCCACTTTACTTACTTATTGTAATGATACTGTAAGAGGAATGATCATCATGTGATTTTGCCGGATCCAATTGGTGTTTTTTGTTTTTGCTACAAGTCACTTTCAATCTCAACAGATTTTGATCTTTTTTGAAAGGCAATGTCACAAGATGGTTTATAATAAGGCGTTTTCACGACAACCATAACTTTCTTGTCAAAAGAAAACGAAGTGCATGATTTCAGTAATCTCAGAAATGCTAGAATTTTCTTCATGAGAAAAGCTCGAAGCACCAAATTTTCATTTTAACATTCTACCAGCTCATGCAGAGGGCTAAAGACCCTTATAATAGTACCCAATGTTCATAACATGAACAGCTTTTAATTTAAATATAAGTAATTCCTTGAAGGTTAAAAAGGTTTTATTGATCTTTGTTTATCCCTTCCAAACCAATTTAACAATTTAGCCATGAGTGTTCAAAATGGGCAATGTTCTAATCAGATCAATCATCAAAAGAAAAAATAAATTGTATGTTAAAGGTTCCTATGGCAGAAAATTACAAAGTTAGCCAAGAAACCTTTCATAACAGAAACAATCGAGAGCAAAATAATTGAAGAAAACAAACAAAAGGAGATAAAGGTGTTATAATTATAAAGCTCCCCCAAGTTGTTTCGAGCTATTTGTGATGTTTGTATGATTTTTAGTTTAGCTGCGTTAGCTTTTTAACGCCAAACAGTTCAGTTGGCATACAGAGCTAAACCGAATTAAATACACACACTTTAAGAAATTAGATATCACACGATAGCGTTCACAGAGTTGTCTTGGAAGAGAAGGAATAAGAAAATTAGCAAGAACTAAAAACAAACGTACAAGCCACAAATCACTGTGCACGTCCTTTTCGTCGAGCCGTTCGAAGATTCAGCGTAACTCTCGTGAATGGCCGTCAATTCCTCTCGCTTACCGGTCAGCTGGTGCTCGATTCTATCTACTCACAGTTCCTTAGTTTATTATCAGGTAACCCTTACAACGTGTGTTGTCAACTTAATTTTAGCACCGGTGGCAGTGGCGGGCAACGCAACCATTATGGCGGCAATTTGGAGGAACCGGTCTCTGAGGACTCCATCTTATGTTCTTCTTGCTGGTTTGGCCTTCACAGACTTTTGCACTGGGTTACTGAGTCAACCATTCTTTGTTATGTACCAAGTGGCGCAATTTACAGGAAACAGGAAGTTGTTCTGCATTGCTGGTTTTATCACGGAAATTGTTGGATACTACTTTTCCTCCCTGACAGGTATGGTCATGACAATAATGGCTGTCGAAAGATGGCTGCATATGAGCCGAAGATCTCTTCTTACATTGCGTCGAGTCGTTATAATTTATATCATATTTGTAGTTTTGCTAATTGCGTTTTACACTTGTCGCATGTACTATTGGTATTATACAAAAAACTACTACGGTGTATTTATGTTATTTTTACTTCTGGGAGCAGCCTTTTGTTTTCTTGTCACCGTCTTCGCTTATTTCAAAGTTTTTCGAATCATACGTGAACATCAAAGTCAAGTGCAAACAAATCAAAACGCCATTGACATCCAAAAATACAAAAAATCTATATTCACAATTCTGTATATTCTTGCTTTATTTTTTGTGAGTTACGTTCCCATCGTGTGTTGCTTTTTTGTAGTTAGTATTATGGACAAATCCGAAGCTGACTTAGCAGTAGCAGCCCAGAATGTTTGCGGGGCCATTGTGTTTTCTTCATCGTTTTTTAATCCCTTGCTTTACTATTGGAGGATAAAGGAAATAAGAGATAGTGTTAGTCCTCTGGTTAGAAAGTTTTTTTGTAAAGAAAACGGTGAGCAATCATAAAAATTTCAATGTTGTTGCACTTGAAAACTACTTTATTAAACAAACAGTGGTTGAGG
The DNA here is from genome assembly GCF_052425735.1 of Oculina patagonica. Classification (NCBI taxonomy): domain Eukaryota; kingdom Metazoa; phylum Cnidaria; class Anthozoa; order Scleractinia; family Oculinidae; genus Oculina; species Oculina patagonica. Next base: position 14,106,442 of record NC_135763.1, read on the forward strand.
AATTATGACCATTAAATTCCTCCTGAAAATATAAGTTCAACGGTAATCAAATTCTACCTAGAACCATTGTCATCACCTGTTACGAAGCAATCAGTGTAAGCTAGGGTTTTTGGCTACCACAATAAGAAATACAACGGTTCCGTCTGTTAAATATTCCATTACTTACTAATTGTAATAACACTGCTATTTAACGAAGAAGATCGTGTGCCCTGTAATAAGTTAAAACCTTTTTTACTGGATGTAGTCAGTTTTATTTAAATTTTCAATTCAACTTTTTAACGATTCATGCAGAGAGATCCTTCTTCCTGCAAGGGAAAATGATTTTGGGGTTGTTGGCCTTTCTCTGTGGGCTTCAAATCAATTTACCATTCGCCGTATTTAATTAATTATTTCTTTAAAAGTTTCCAGCATGTCGCGTTTAACCACAACAGACTGCCACAAGGAGGTTTGTAACAGAGCGTTTTCATCGCTAATTCATAAAATCTCGTACTTAAAAGTTGAAAAAAAGTCAATTCATTACCTTATTATAGGAAATTAACGATACACGTTATTAACGCGAATTGCAAAAAAAGAACAGTGGTCGAGAAACGGTACATTTCAGTGCAGTTATTAGAATTTTACAACTGATCGCAAAAAGAAACTGTGTTTTGAAAGAATAGAAACCTTGTAGTTAACGTTTACAAACTAATCAGTGGAAGCGCCAGGTTTTTTGGCTACCGCAATGATAAATAAAATGATTCTTTTAATATTCCATTACTTATTAATCGTTTATATACTAATTACATGAATGAAGATCGTTTAACCCGTAATAATAAAAAACAATTTTCAGGATTTTATTAATTTTCATTCAGTTTTCCTGTAGAAGTCACTTTTTATCTAAACAGAATTGTGATCTTTTTTCAGACATCGACACAAGAGGTTTGTGATAAAGCGTTTTAAGATAGATATAAATTTCCTTCTAAAGAGTACTGAAAAAAAAACATGTTTTGATTAATTTCGAAAGTGCTGGAAGAGAGTTCTAAGGGGGGCAGGACGGTTATAAATGCCATTTCCCAGCCAAAATTTCGCTCAAATCTCGTATGTATGAATGTATGAAGAAGGAAAGTAAACTTTACACGGATATTATTAATCGGGCGTGGCCGATTTAAGGTTTACCCTTTGGTCGTCCTAGAGCGTAGTCTCCTGGCGCGGCCAAAAAGACGGGGATAGCTCGGGGTTGCTACAAAACCGCTACGGGTGACGCATACCGCAATGGTTTTCATTTTAGTTTTGACAGGAAATCGTTGCAGGCACACTTGGTCGACTTTTGGGTTAATGTGTAATCAGGTTGTGTTTTTTTGCTTCGGCGGAAGGACAGAGAAAAAAGCTTACGGGGCAAAGTACAGTATGGGGCCCAGTTCTCGGCCACTTTTGACGTAAACTTGTATTTCTTACCTCAGAAGAATCGCAGGAACTTAAAATTTCTCCCAGAGCTAGCTACATTATTCAGCTTTTTGGTGTAAAGCTATCGACCGGTCAAAAATTAATTTGCCCGAGCAATAATAAAAATAAAAGCTCCATTTGTGGGCCCAGTTCTCGGCCACCTTGGCCCAGTTCTCGGCCACTTTTGACGTAAACTTGTATTTCTTACCTCAGAAGAACTGCAGGAACTTGAAATTTCTCCCAGAGCTAGCTACATTATTCAGCTTTTTGTTGTAAAGCTATCGACCGGTCAAAAATTAATTTGCCCGAGCAATAATAAAAATAAAAGCTCCATTTGTGGGCCCAGTTCTCGGCCACCTCGGCCCAGTTCTCGGCCACTTTTGACGTAAACTTGTATTTCTTACCTCAGAAGAACTGCAGGAACTTGAAATTTCTCCCAGAGCTAGCTACATTATTCAGCTTTTTGGTGTAAAGCTATCGACCGGTCAAAAATTAATTTGCCCGAGCAATAATAAAAATAAAAGCTCCATTTGTGGGCCCAGTTCTCGGCAACCTTGGCCCAGTTCTCGGCCACTAAAAAGCTTGTCCGTAATTATCTGTAAAAAATGCTCAATTAATTTTCACAGTCATAAAATCACTCTGTAAACCTATTTATACTATATCGATCCCAAATTATTTTTATGATGCTTTGTTTTACTTTAGAAAAGAAGGATTTTAACGCGCCTAGTTGCCTATGTGCAGGTTCTGGCAAAACCGCATTGTGTGACCCGTGCATTTAGATGGTTTATTTTGCAGTGAAAAGGTCTTGAAAGATTTAGGTGTTGTAGAAATAATAGACAAGACAAGAGTCAGCTCAAAACTTAGAGATAAGATTGAACTTTATTTTTAAAACATTTATTTCTTTCATTCTGGCAGCAGCAGATGAAATTATATTAAAAACCAAGCGCTAAGCTGTGATAGCGAGCAGGGTGGCCGAGAACTGGCAAATACGCAAACGTCGCAAGAAAAAATTTCGAAGTAAATTAAGACCAAAAAATACAACGGTTCAACGAAAAGTTAACTAAAGCAGAAAGCTGAATTATTCTACGTTTCACATGCCAAAAATTAGCTCGTATGGTGGGGGCTTTTGGATAAAATACGAATTTAACTACATCCATGAATTTGGAGCCGTAAACAAACAACTTTTTTGGGAATGCAAATTCACCTACCTCCGCGTAAACTCGACGTGTGAGCTTTCTATATCGAATTGAACGATCAAACTCAAGATACTTAAAGCACATGAATCAGTCTATCGTTTGAAGGAAATACCTTTTTCTTTTGATTCAACTGGAGTGTGAAAAAACGCGTTAAACACAAAGTGGCCGAGAACTGGGCCCCATACTGTACTGATATTCACCATTGTGAAATTGCACTTACTTTGACAAGTTAAAGTTATTTTTGTAAATGAAAAAGGTAACGTCATTGATGTCACGCAGTGTTTTTTTTTTTTAGCAAACTAGATGGTTTGCTGGTTTCTGACTATGAATGGGGGTGTGATCTTGCGGTATATTTTTTGAGCCTGACTCCGCCGTAAAACTTTTTTTTTATTTAGCAAGAACTGTGTCGATTTTCATTTCTGAACAATTGGTCGTCAAGTCGTTTGTCACAAAGAGTAGAATGTTTGTACAGCATGTTTTGGAATTATTTTAGATTTGGTTAGTAAGACGCTTCTGAAGACCTGAGCAAAACATTGGGAATGTACAGTATTAATAGGAACTTGAATGGAATTTTTCACAAGTTGGATAAAGGTATCAACTGAAAAAAATGGAATTCAAAATGAGAACTTGGATTTTGTTGTGATTAAATTTTATCGCGGATTGGATGCATAATATCACGGCTTTGAAAGTCTTCAAATAATTAGAAAGGTTCCTTTCTTCCTTTTGATCTTATTGTTATTTTCATGTATTGATTATTCGAAAGTGGTTTTCGTTGATACGAAAAAAAAAAACGGGTTTTCACTGAATTGCTTGAAGTATTTTTAGACGTGATAATATTGGCTTAATCAAATTACATTGTGCACGAAATATTTGTTATTCTTTTGTCTTGAAACTTTGAGGAAATTGAAATTTTTGTTTGACAGTAGTGTATGAAAGGCATTTTATAGAACTGAATAAAAAATTAGAAACTTTGATAAAGGTTATTTCAAAGATTTATTTTGCCTGATTTTGAAGGGTTTCAGGAGTTTTAAAGAGTGCTGGTAAACGGCTGTATGTTGTTTGTGATTACGGATCTTATTTAGTTTCGAACGCTCTAATTTTTGAAAGGTTAAAACAGGTTAAAACCGGGCGGTTTCATGAGTTTTTTGGGTAGAAAGGTACGGTGGTGGTCAAAAAAAAAATGTTTAGAAAGGAATGACTGTAGTAGCACGTAAGTCGGAGGTTTGCGTGAGTCACGGGGTATAGTATGCGTGAGCTGGATTTCCGGCGTCACAACGGCATGTTTTGTTTACTGAAAGATACACTCGACGTTTAGTTAGCTTAGTCGGCTTGGGAAACTATTTTAAAAATGAATGTTGTAATAGTTAATTAATAGTAATCTAGAATTAACCCACTCTCGATTGGAGTCTGTTCTGGATTCGCGCTACCTTTTCGCCGCGAAGGAATTTTGTAAAATTTCGCTAGTGGAAAGAGGTACTGTAAGAACAGTATCAATAACTCAAAAGGAGGAACTTCTTTGTAGCTCTGAATTAAGACGTATGATAAAATTTTAGAATAAGAAACTTTCGATATATGGTTTTCATATTGTTTTTGTCAATTTCCTTTTGTGGCAGATTTTTTGAGAATCAGCTTTTCTTTCGTGTGATGACAGACACAGGACAGAACGAGAGGTGGATGAGAAAGATGCCGAAGATGAATATATAGGCACCGAAAAACGACAAGAACCGTCAAGGACTTATCTTTAGAGGGCGGGGAGTTTTGGCATACTGTATTTTGAGGACTGGACTGGACTAGTAAAACGCGGACTAGTAAAACGCGGAATTGTAAAACGCGGACTAGTATAACGCGGACTAGTAAAACGCGGACTTGTAAAACGCGGACTAGTAAAACGCGGACTCAGGTAAAACGCGGACTTGTAAAAGGCGGACTAGTAAAACGCGGACTAGTAAAACGCGGACTTGTAAAACGCGGACTTGTAAAACGAGGGCTTGTTAAGCACGGACTTGTAGAGCGCGGACTTGTAAAACAAGCGCTTGTAAATCGGATAAAACTAAACGGTTTAGCGAGCGAAACAATTTGTGTTTGAAGCTCTTGTGTGTTTCTTCGACGGCATATTTCTAGCTTTTTTGAGCACTCTATGGTCTGTTTTAGCGTGGAGATGTTTTTGCAGTATAGCACATGTTCGTTCTGCAAACCCCTACTAAAACAACGGGATTGATGCTATGAGTTGTGTGCATATGTTTCTTTCTTTCCACTACTTGACGTCTGTTGAGTGCAGTCGTTTTTATTGCTCGCACGAGGTAGAACGGGGCCCGTCCAGAAATCAACAGTCAATCGTAAATAAAGGTGACGGGCCTACACGACTCCTACGTTCGTGACATTAGAATATTTGCCGTTAAATGTTTAAATTCGGTCTTTCGACCTTATTTGCTTCTGACTTCTTTCTGAGGGTACTGTTTTAATTTGGGGGCAGTATGTGGTAAATAAAGGTGACGGGCCTACACGACTCCTACGTTCGTGACATTAGAACATTTGCCGTTATATGTTCAAATTCGGTCTTTCGACCTTATTTGCTTCTGACTTCTTTCTGAGGTTACTGTTTTTTTGAGACATTATGTATTGAAGAGAGCCGTAAGATGATTGTGGCCAAGGAATTCGAAGTGTCTAGAGGCGTTTTACAAGTCCGCGTTTTACTAGTCCGCGTTTTACTAGTCCAGTCCAGTCTACAAGTTAAAGACACATCAAGACCACCCCACTGTGAATTGCCATAGCACAGACAAAATTATAGTCAATATCTTATGTGTTTTTAAGAGAATTACATAAGAACCAAGGCATGTCTTGTCTTGCCTTACATTGACATGCAATAATTTGGAAATACTAAGCTCGTAACAGTTTAAGACAGAATCCATCAGGAATTTGAGTAACATTAATTTTAGTTACGCAAAAATTGAGCACCAGAATAATTTAAATCCTTGTGTTCTTTCATACCTTGTTAAAGGCTTGACATGTGATAACACCAACATAACACCAACAACAGTTCTTTATCAGTGGGGATTGAAGAAAAAAATGGAAACATCATCACACAGTTGACCCCCATGCAAAAACACTCCAGGATGTCACGGGGCTGTTTGGTGTCCGTCTGCCAATTTCTAACTTCAAATTCCAATGTTAAATTCACATTAAATTTTCAATATTTCTTAGTTGTCTAAATTTTACTAATTCTTTTAAAAAAACTATCACCTGCCAAACATCCCCAAAAATCACTCAAAAAATTACAAAATACCGCAATACATAGATACATGGGATGAGTGAAGTTTCCTTGGATTCCTTGAAACACCAACAAGATATTTCCGTTTAAGGTGGCTGATAATGGGTTTCAGTATTTCCCAGTCCTTATACTTTGGTTCAGGACTAAAAGCCTTCATCAATTGCTATTACAGTAATGGTATGAAACAAATGTTCAATCATTCATCAACAAGTTGTGATCATTTTCTTGACAATAGTAGTTCCCCGGTAAACAGTTGTAGTACTGTCCCATCAAAGTGCAATGCCTGGAAAATACCGAAAAGCACACGACCTTCAGGTGAAACCGCACCTTACAGTATTACCAATACACTGCACTTTGCTAAGTCTTAAAACTTTACATTGTCTATTCGTCTACTTCAATCGTTTATTTGTATTGTGTGAGATACATTTATAAATTGAAACCATCATGTCTTTAAGTAATAATGCAATCTCGACAACGTTCTAGATATTATATTATGCACACTAATACAGCTCATGCAAGCCCTGTGACTTACACAAACACAGTCGGACTGAGTGCTTAACTTAAGTAACTGCTTCGTGGTTTCTGCTGTACTGAACCCTGCCTTTCAAGGCAAAGCGCCCGATTTTAAGCTTCTCAAGCTTCTCAATGTTCTTGTTTGATAAACAAACACAATGATTTTTTCTCTCTCGGAAAAGCTTTAATTTACATCATAAAGAAAGCAAAGTGCCTCTTGCAATATATCCCATTTCAATAACTTGCCATTTTAGATTAAACTGAGAGATTTATTAAAGTTTCTTCTTTCAGAAAACTGGGTGTCAGGGAGCCCTTTTTGTGCAAATTAAACATAGGAGAAAAACTTAAACAACTTAAGAAACACTTGCTGTATTTTACCTTGAGAGGTTCAAATCCCAGCAGTGCTCTCGTTCTTTTTTATTGATGTTCGTCAAGAAGAAGAACATATCATCTGGAAAAGAAAGTTAAAAGGAAATTAATGGAATGTGCAGTGTGATTGTGCGTTTAGTCCGCTGGAAGACGCATTAGACAAATTTTCTTTTATAAAAGCAACTTGAAAATGAATGCGAAAACAAATTTTAGTATATTGCCATTGAAATGATTTAACTGAATACAATTGAACTCCCCCAAGTTGAGTTGCGTTGTTTGTGATCTCTGCATGATGCTTAGTTCAGCCTGGTTAAATTCCCAACACAAACCACTTGATGGCTGACTGATCTACGCCTTCACTCAACTGTTGCCTAAAAAGAATAAAGACACCCTCCTTCTCAAAAATTGGCGGCCAATCACGTTGTTGAATATTGACTACAAAATGGCAACGAAATGTATTGCAAAACGATTAGAGAAAGTCTTACCAACGTTGATAAATAATGATCAAACAGGGTACGTTAAAAACCGCTTTATAGGAGAAAATATTCGGCTAATATCTGATGTAATTGAGTTTTATGAGAAAAAACAACTACCTGGCATGTTACTTTTCATAGATTTTGAAAAAGCATTTGATTCCCTAGAGCGGAAGTACCTGTTTAAAGTCCTTGAATTAATGAACTTTGGGCCAATTTTCCAAAAATGGATCCACACCTTCTATTCCAATATTACCAGCTGTGTGATAAATAACGGATTTGCGTCCGATTTCTTCCAGCTTCAAAGAGGAGTCCGACAAGGATGCCCCTTATCGGGGCTCTTATTTGTCCTGGCAATTGAGGTACTTGGCCAAGCGATTAGGAATAATGAAAATATCAGTGGTTTGAAAATTAACGACACCGAATTAAAATTAAGTATGTACGCGGATGATATCACAGCCTTTATAAAAAATGATCGCTCAGCTAATCACTTGTTTAATCTTTTAAATGATTTTGGAGGCTGTTCAGGTTTAAAAATAAATACTTCTAAAACGGAGGGAATGTGGCTGGGCATTCTTAAATGCAACTTGGGTCAACGTTCTAAATTTAATATTTCGTGGCCGGAAAAATATGTAATCGCGCTAGGTGTGGCCTTCGCATATGATCAGTCTGTTAGTTACAAAATTAATTTCGAGGAAAAACTTGTTGCGCTAAAGAAAATTTTAAACCAATGGACGACCAGAGGCTTAACTTTAATGGGAAGAATTTGTATCATCAAAACCCTCGCTATCTCCAAGCTTGTTTATAATACCTCCGTTCTTACAACACCACCAAATTTTTCTAGTGAAGTTAATGATATTTGTTTTAAGTTCATATGGAACTTTAAGCCTGATAAGGTCAAACGTAACACGCTTATTGGTCCTATAGAGAAAGGTGGCCTTAACATGGTAGATTTCAACATGATGAAAAAATCTTTAAAGGGAGCATGGGTTTAACGTTTATATGAAGCTGGTGATAACAAATGGTGCTCCCTCTTCTCATCTGCTACATCCCAATATGGTGGTTCGTTTCTTTTGGAATGTGATTTTAATGTATCTGATCTTAATTTCGTCTCGTATGTACCGTCCTTTTACAAGGAAGTATTGAATGTCTGGCAGGAGCTACATTCTAAAGACCCTTCTTCTGCTAAGGAATATGAAAACGAAATTATTTGGAATAACCGCTATATTAAAATAGATGGTAAATCAGTCTTCTATCCATCTTGGCATAGAAAAGGAGTTATTAAAATCGGTCATCTGCTAAATGAGAATAGAACGTTTTTATCCTGGTCTGAGTTTCAACATAGATATGGTATGACGGTAAACTTCTTAACGCATTACGGCCTTCTCACCGCGATCCCTGAAGAATGGAAAAAATCAATTTTAAATTCCGAACGAATGCTTACCGATGTTGACAGTAATGAGCTTCCTCTTGCGAATGTCACCGCCAAATCTGCTCGCGAACTGCTTGTTATGAAAGTGTTTAAAGCCCCAAACAGAAACTAAGCTTATAGAAAAACGTCTTCCTGCTAAAGCCATTTATGAATTGCCATTCAAAGTTACAATAGAAAATAAACTCAGATGTTTCCAATACAAGGTCATACATAACATTCTACCCACTAATAACAGACTTTACAAAATGAAATTGAAAAGTTCTCCCAGTTGTGATCGTTGTAGCTCTTCATACGAAACTTTACCTCATTTGCTGTATGAGTGTCCGACGGTACAATTATTCTTGAAAAAAGTTATTGCATGGTGGAATGAAAAACGTTCAGAAAATATCACCTTAATTGACACAGATATTTTTTACGGTTATAAACCAGATTTAAGTAATTTTTATGCCCTGAATCATTTCCTCATCATCGCCAAGTATCACATTTTTCTCTCCTGGTTGAATTCAGCATATCCGAATCTAGATATCTTCCTTCTCTTACTCAATCAAAAGATTCTCTATGAACGCACAATCGCTGTTAAAAATAATAGTTTGACGAAATTCAAAGCAAAATGGACTACACTTTGCCCGAGTTCCCCCAAGCTACCCCGCCCCCTGCCCAGAGGTTGTGCCGCAATCTATTTATTTATTTATTTATTTATTTATTTATTTTTCGTTTCATAGTAAAATACAATACATACAGTTAGTATTAGAGTTAATAGTAAAAAAATTGAACTTTGTAAATAGATTGTAACTTTAAAATGTAATAGTAATATAATGTAATATTTTTTGTAAGAGCGCTATTTGTTATAGTAGGTATTGTAAGGCGTGTTATTGCGATATTATTATTTAAAAAGAAAATGTATATTAAATAATGTAATAAGTAATGTCTTGTAATTAGCATCGTAAGTAGTGTATGTATTTGTTAAGTAAGTAGTGTTCTTTGTGTGTCAATAAATAAATTAAAAAAAAAAAAAAACTGCTAGGGAAGGGCAGATAAAAGGTAATTTGCAAGGACTATAAAAAGTGGAAAGCTAGGCAAACAGTTACCGTGCAAGTCCTTTCCAGTGAATCCCTTCCAAGCTTCAAAGTAACTCACGGTGATGGCATTCAATTCCTCTCGTTTAGCAAACAGCTGGTGTTCGTTTTTATTTCATTAAAATCTCAGTAAAAAAAAGCACCTCAGTTTAAGCGAATTTATATGGAATATAAATGCCAATTTATATGTAATATAAATTTAAGTTAATGCGATAACCATGAAGGGATTTTAGAGAAGTTAAAAGAACGCTCCGGTCAAATATACAGATCTGTCACCCAATAGGCTGCAAGACTAACACTCTTGCATTACATTCAAAGGTCAAATTCACTTCTGTACCAGTATGATACGCAATTTCGGGCTGGCCAATCATATTGCCCCTATTCTATCATGTCAATCAAGACCATGCGGTTTTATCTAGACATCATTAATTTTACTTCAAATTCACTGAGCTCTATACCCTGGGTGCCAGAGGTTTTTCTTGCGCGGTTTCCGGTGTCAGTCATGTCTTTCTTCGGCCGCCGAAGTATTCACCGGGCGCGAGAAAAAATCCTCTGGTACCCAGGGTATGAGCTCTAAAGTGGTTCTCACAATAATTCCCACCCACCCAACCCTCTTTGCTTTTCTTTTAGCATAGTACTCGTAGACATTTAGGCAATATTGAAATTCTACACACAAATACTTCTATGTTGAGGGTTGTCCTTTATTACGATTATGAGGATTATTATTTTCAAACATTAGCCAGTGACTAGCGCGCGCGTCACACTTCATACCCACGAGTCACGCGCGAGATTTGAAAAGGAAAACAAACATGGCGGCCAAGTGCGAGGTTGCTTTTCTTGAGTTTAAGAAAAAATTCCGCGTTCAAATGAAGTTGTTTCAACAAGAACATTTTAAATAAACTTAATGTTCGTCAGTCAAAATGTTTTCGGATCTCTCTCGGTTTTTGCACTGATGACGTAATTATTGGTATTTTGGAACAACAACGCAATGGGTAATTTAATCATACAAAAATTTTGTTACGAACTTTAATTGATTTTTTGGCCATTTTCTTCCAAAGGTCGCACAGTCAAAAACCTGAAAACTAGTACGAGCCACCTTAAGCAGCATGCCTGCTTATAGAGACATTGTTGTTTCTAGTGCGAAGCGCAGACACTAAGCTATAACGCTAAAATTTTTCAGTAAGTACTTCATATACGGCAAATTATGACGTCATACTAACCAAATTCCACTGAGGTTTCTAATACGTGACAGCGTACACGAAGTATTTTACAGAAATGCTTCTCTGCATAATAGTAATCGATAATCACTCGTTTTGCCTTCGTTACCCCTTCGTTATTCCTTCGTGAACAACTGATGAAAACGTAGAACAAACGAAACAAGTCTAATTTGAGATAATTAAGACATTAATTACGTCAACAAACGTCAACACAATGTATTGCGCTAAAAATAATAAATTCTCGAACGTTTGAAGACTTTTGTCTCTTCATTAACGTTAAAACTGCCGTTAACAGACAGCACGCGCAAGACCCTGCATTCAAATGGGATGAACGTTGACTTTGCTTTCTTGTGACAGTGCAAGCGCGCGCTTGCGGCGAAGATGCATTTTAAAATTAATTTAAATGTACACGCGCGTGATGTCTGTTAACCGCATTTTTTACACTTACGAAGACGCGCGTGACGGTATTTTTAACGCTCACGAAGAGACAGAAGTGTCGAAACGTCCGAGAATTTATTGTCTTTTAGCGCATCGACAATACTTTTGTTCAGATGTACGCAAGAGTAATTTATTTAAATCTCTTAATGTACAAATTGCTTCTCTGATCATGGCGCGTGCCCGATATCTTACATTGTGACAATTCGAGCGCGTGCTAATGGCGAAGACGCGTGCTGTCTGTTAACGGAATTTTTACGCCGATGAAGAAACATCACCTTGCACTTGTTGATAACTTCTACCCATATTTCTTCACTACACTGTTGAAGCTAGAATCCTCTACAACTATAGTCTATGCCGACAAAAACGTAATAAATGCACTACCGTGACCGAGCAATACAGTAATGCACAAAGCTCAATAAAGCTCAGCACTAGACACATGTTCGCAGTGCGGACCTATTGTTTTTATATTGTTACCATTTTGAATGCTAACTCAGGCTTAGAGCTTATAGACTGAAGCAGCATGACTGCTTATTAAGATGTTGTTATTATTGTTAACATTTTGTATGCCAACTCAAGCTTACAGCTGTTGGCCTTGAGCAATATCTCTTCTTCTTGGGACATTGATATAACTGTTACCTTAAGTGTTAAGTTGGCATATACTAACTCGACCATTCTGTTATTCGTTTACTGACTTTCATTCCTGATCTTCTTCAATAGATTTAGACCATCTTACCTAAGTGTTGTTTTTCTTAAAGTAAATAAACCACGGAAAGGGAAGAAGTGCTCCATACAATTCGCCCTTTTGCCCCATAGCCTCACAGGGTTAGCTTTCCCTGTAGAGTGGGCCCCCCAGTGTTGCTGTTGTTGGCTGTTGTGTTTGTTCCCAAGGGTCCTGGAGATTAGGACCCCAGTTTCTTGGGAACCAGGGAATGTTGTTGTGTTTGTTCCCAAGGGTCTTAGGACCCCAGTTTCTTGGGAACCAGAGAATGTGGTTGTGTTTGTTCCCGAGGGTCATAGGACCCCAGTTTCTTTGGAACTGTTCCCAAGGGTCTCAGGACCCCAGTTTCTTGGGAACCTGGGAATGTGGTTGTGTTTGTTCCCAACCTCTCGTTTCCAACCAACTAACCTGTGATACCCTGCCTGATTCCTATTGGCAACTCGAGCACTTCATCCCTTACCCCTTTTCTCCCACTGAATTTGTTGTCTTGTTTTCATTTCATGGGTTGGGAGCATTAACTATCAGGTGTCTATTACAAACTGTGTTGTCACCTCACTTTTAGCACTGGGGGCAGTAGGCAATTTAAGCCGAAATGCCTTGATTATAGCGGCAATTTGGAGGAACCCGTCTCTCAAGACTCCATCTTATTCTCATCTGGCTTCACAGACTTTTGCACTGGGTTACTAACTCAGCCGCTTTTTCGCTATCTACCAACTGGCGCTATTAGGTGGAAACAGAAATATGATCTGCACTGTTGGTCTTATAACACAAATCGTTGGATTCTACTTTTCATCTTTCATCGTCCTGACTGTTTCCCCCAGTCGCGTGTTTCACCAAGACTTCAAATTGTTCAGTTCTTGGACAAGTAAAATTCGAAGTCTGTATGAAAATAAGTATCCGTTAGTAATATATCGATCGAAAATTAACATTGAAGTAAGAGAAAAGCAATATTTACCCATTGGCGTCTCTATTCGGTGCGCGGCTAAGCGAAATGTAGTTCAGATCTTATCAATTAGAGAAAGTACTGGTTTGTTACGTCATAAGTGATGCGATATCACAATGAGTTATTATTTGATTCTTGCCTTATCATTTCCGACGAATAAATTAACTCAAAACTTTTTCGGCCAGAAGAAATGATACGAAGAGTAGAAAGTAACGGGATAAGAAACCAGAAAAAAAAAACCGAAGTTAAAGGAGCAAGAAAAAAACATCGGAACTGGTTCAGCAAAAACAAAAAAAGAAAAAAAAATTGGCTTATGCGCATGCACCAAAGTAGAATATTGTACATTTTTACGTGGAATCTTTATGAAAATGTTGCTGCAGTGTGAAAAAGTGCTTTTCTAGCAAAGTTTAGTTAAATTCAAGATTATAGCATCAAAAATTCACTTTAACGGTTAAAAAGCGTTTTTGGGGGGAAAATTCGCAAATGAAAGGTTTAAAAAAGCACCCACTTATGTCCAGAAATGCACGCAACGCCGACGAAATTAACGGCGAATATAATTGCGAATATAATTGGCGAATATAACGAATTTGACGAAATTTCCATTTCAATTTCGTCAAACCAGCAATATCAATAACCTCAACTGATGCACTGCTGACGGATTTGACAAATTTGACGAATTTGGAGAATATGACGAATTTGACGAAATTTCAATTTCGTCAAACCAGCAAAATTATGTCAATTACCTCAACTGATGCACTGCTGACGGATTTGACGAATATGGCGAATTTGACGAAATTTCGGCAAACCGGCAAAATTATATCAATAATCTCATTTGATGCACTGTTGACGGATTTGACTAATTTGGCAAATATGACAAATTTGACAAAATTTCGTCAAATTCGTCAAGCCAGCAAAATTATGTCAATAACCTCAACTGATGCACTGCTGACGGATCTTACAGTTTGGCGAATATTTGTATGTCTTGTTCTTCAAACAATACTCAGGTAAAGTAATATGCCACGAATTTGATAAATATGATAATTTACGTAAAATGAGAACATGCTTTTTTAGAAATTATAAACAACTTAAATTTGACTAAATATACAGCTACATAAGTACATACATGTATGCTACGTTCTTTAAACATGACACATGATAAAACATTGCAACAAACAACAATTTGAATTGGTGTCTAATTTTAATGTAGGTGTTCCATACAGTATGTACCTGTATAATCTGTAGTATCTTTGCTAGGTTAACAGATGTTTTCAGCTGTGTGTGTGAGGCAACTTGCGGTCGCCTGAATATAAATTTAGAAATATTTTTGATTTTCTCAAATAACTTACACATCATGAGCTCCTCTCAGTCCCATTTTTCATCATTAGTCTTTGGAAGTCACAGACAACATAGTTCTTCAGCCACGAATTGAGAGCTACACTGTCGTTTCAACAATAGCCAATTCCAACGTGAACTTTTCGTTTTGTAGCTTTTAGTATGCAATGTAATACACCTTGAATGTATCACACCTTTTAGAATTTCTTTGATTCCCTTCTGAGCACGAATACATATACTCGAATGACCCGTGCCGTCTTTTGAGAAACGAACGCGGAAATTTTAATATCTATGCTTTCTAAGACACCATGAGGTGACCAACAACAGAAGAAAGAGATGGTTGGATAAACAGCAGTAAAAAAAGACCGTTTATAAAGGGTTTTTAATTCAATTTCTCAATCTTCAATGCTGTAATTCTTTCTTTTTTTATTTTTTTCTGTTGTTCTAGGATTATTGTCTTAACATATAGAGGTAACAGCAAAGATGATGCAGTTGTCAAGTTTCGAATTTTTGTTAAAAAAATCGTCTGCTCACTTTTACACAGAAATTGATTCTGATTAAACAATTGCTATTGAAAAAATGCACCCCGGTAGAAAATTGCTCATTTTGCACAATCTTGGTTTGAAAGTCCATAGGGACAAACAAAAACCAATAAATTATCTTCAATCTTCCAGAAATGACTCATATTTTAATTTAAAGCCACAAGTTATGGACATTGGGTATCATCCATAAGGGTCTCTCAGCATGAGCGAGTGGAAGGTTAAAATGAAGATCTTGTGCTATAAGCTTTGCTCGTGCAGGAAATTCTTGCATTTCTGAGATTAACGAAATCATTTTTTTTACCTTTTTAGCAAGACATTTATGGATGTCGCTTTATTAAAAACCATGTTGTGACCATGCCTTTGAAATCAAAATTCTGTTGTGATAAAGTGTGGCTTCAACAGGAAAAATATAAATAAAAATTAATTAAATCAGACAAATACCCCCTCCCCCCACTTTAGGGTCCTCTTCTAACACGTTTGAGATTAATCAAATCAGTTTTTTAGTACTTTTTAGCAGGAAACTTTATGTCTGTCGTGAAAACGCTTTATTACAAACAATCTTGCGACAATGCCTTTGATAACAAAATCAAATAAAACTAATTACATTCGGCAAATAGGTTATTGTTATTGCGGGTCAAATGTTTTTTTATATAACAGTATAATTACATTAGTAAGAATTGGAATATTAACATATTAGGTGTATTTACATTTGTGGTAGTCATAAATCCTGGCTTCCACTGATTACTTCGTCAAGGTAACAATTATTAGAGTGGTTTTAGTTAGTACGATTAATTGCTTAGTTCGATTCTCATGACTGTTTGATTCCCGTTGCACTGGTACTTTGAGTAGTTATGTGTTGGTCATCATTCCTTAACCACTGTTTGTTTTTTTAAAGTATCTGACAAGTGTTGCGATATTAAAATGTTATGATTCCTCTCCGTGTTCTGTACAACATAAGTTCGTTACTATGCTTCTTACACTGTCTCTAATTTCCTTTATCCTCCAATAGTAAAGTAAGGGATTCACAATAGACTAAGAAAATACGAGGGGCCCAAAAGCATTCATGGCCGCTGACGATGATTTATTTCCGAATTTCTTCATAATGAAAACTACCAAAAGACAACACACGTAGGGAACGTAACTCAGTAAAAATATTGCAAGAATATATATAATTGTAAATAAAGATTTTTTTGTACTTTTGGATGTCAATAGCCTTTTGATTTGTTTGTACTTGACTTTGATGTTCGCGTACGATTTGAAAAACTTTAAAATAAGCGAAGATATGAAGAACGATGCAAAGTGCTGCCCCTAAAAGTACAATAACAGTTGTTACGCTAAAGAGTTCGTTCATATAATACCAACTGAACAGGCGACAAAGAAAAAAAAAACACAAGTAGCAAAACTACAAGCGTGTTAAAGATAATAACGACTCGGCGGACTGTAAGAAGAGATCTTCGGCTCATATGCAGCCATCTTTCTACAGCTATTATTGTCATGACGATGACTGTTAGAGAGGAAAAGTAGAGTGCAACGCTATCTGCGATAACACCAGCAATACAGAACATCTTTCTGTTTTCTGTTAATTGCGCCACTTGGGTCATAACTTGAAATGGTTGACTCAGTAACCCAGTGCAAAAGTCTGTGAAGGCCAAACCAGCAAGAAGAACATAAGATGGAGTCTTGAGAGCCGGGTTCCTCCAAATTGCCGCCATAATTAAAGCATTTCCCGCCACTGCCATCGGTGCTAGAAGCGAGGCGACAACACAGCTTGTAAGAGTAACCTGATAGTAAACTGAAGCATTTTCAGTTAGGTTATAAAAAGGTAGAAACAAACACCAGCTGTCCTGCAAACGAGAGGTATTGAAGGTCATTTCTTACAACGAAATTTTAAACAGTTTCACGGTAGTTTCTTTTTGGCGCTTACGCTGTCTTTGCTGATTTGTTTATCTGCGCTCTATCCTGGCCATTCCGTGAGCACAATCATGAAATTTTATTCCAAGTTTGTGTATTTTGAATTCAGCGTATGCTACTATGCCAACTAACCCGCTTGGGGTTGAAAATTTAACCAGGCTGAACTTAAGAATCATAAAACCAAAACAAGTAACATATTTATGTGTTAAATCAGCCTGAAGTCATTGTATCTGATTTATTGAACTCGTTTAATTATTTGCCATTGCCATTGTAAAAAGCACACTGGTCCTCTCTTGTTGAAAATTACTCATTTTAAGCCCTCTCGGCTAAACAGTTAAATTGTTTTGGAAGTCAATAGGAGGAAACAAAGATTAAAAAATATTTAAACCTTTCAAGAATGCTCATATTTTGTTAAAACCTACATGTTCGAAAAATGGGTATTGTTAGGGCCCCCTGCATGCGCTGATAGAAAGTTGAATCAATGATATAGTGCTGTGAGCTTTGCTTATAAATGAAATTCTAGCTTTTACAAGATTTATGGAATCAATTTGTTAGTTTAACCTCTAGCAAGAAATATTATGGTTCTCGTGAATACCCTTTACTACAAACCATCTTGCGGCAATGTATTTTGAAAAAGATCGCAATTCCGTTGAAATAAAAAGTGACATGTGCAGGAAAAATAATAACCTGAATACGGCAATTGGTTTTTATTATTACGGTTCAAACTATCTTTATTCATCTAACAATATAATTACAATTAGCATAACCAAGCTGCCGTCTATTGGCAAAACGTGCGATCTGATTGGCTACACAGGTACCTTCTATCGATCATTAGACGGCTCTCGGAGCTCACACTTAGTTTTTCGCTGAATTTTTTCAACAAATCCTTCAAATAATCAACCCTAGCGATATCGCGTATTTAACAGATCAGCCACTGGATTATGCTTAAACAATTAGACGGCTCGCTTTTGGATTATACCGGCTTTTGATAGTTGGCCCAGGGCTATCAGCCGGTAGAAACCAAGAGCGAGCCGTACACTCCAGAAACAGTCTTTTGTTCTTGCTGCTTACACGAATTTGTTTCAAGAATTGTGTAAGCAGCAAGAACAAAAGACTGTTTCTGGAGTCTTTACATTCTTTCCTCGACAAAAACACTATAAACGAAAGAGCGCCCTTCCCAAGGGTTTACGCATCGCTAGTTGCTCCCCAGGGGGGCAACGAACAATAACGTCAATGCAACTTATTAGAATTATGCGAACCTTGCAAAATCCATCATTCTCTGAAGGAGACCGCAGAAGGCGATCGAAAATTTAGAGTATCCTTTTTATATTTTTAGATCTGTTTAAACCATTTTCATATTTTAAGCTATGACCACAGATCGCTCCAGCAGTTTTATTAATTATTCATATTTAATTGTTCCTCTAATTGAAGGGGTTATATCTCACGAGTGCAAAATAAGTGTGTGATATCCCGCCACGTGAACTCTTTACAAATCTTATTTTTTCGATGCAAATCAATAGCAAACATAATGCAGTTTTCAAGTTTCGAATTTTTGTTAAAAAATCGTCTGCTCACTTTTACACAGAAACAGGAGCCCATCAACTGGAGCCTCCATACGTACTGTACCCTTGAGTCAACCCTTTCCCGTATATTTTTATTTTTAGAAACACATTTCCCGCGAAAACATTGCTCCTGCGGTCAGACCACATGCAGCGCAGCGAGGGCGACGATGTAAAAAAAAAAAAAAATGGCGGTCAATGTCGTACGCACATTCCCTGTCTGTTTTCCTTTATAATTTTATCTACTTTCCTGATTTTACAGCCGAGAGAGCCTGGTTTACTCGTGAATGAATAACGGTTAAAAGTTAATTAATAAACCACTTTTTTGTCCTTGAAAATGAAGTCAGTTTAGTCATGGCGTTGATCGGAAATGTGTTTTTGCTTCAGTTGCTTGTTTGAATCTTTCCGATTTCTGGTTTGCACGGACTTATTACATGCAGTGTTAGACGTAGACAGTACTGTGAGATTTGACGCTGGATTTGTAAGATCTATTCCCGAACGAAAGCAGAAATAATTTAATATGGCCGAGCTGTAGCGAACGCGTGTTCTTTGATACGGCGACAAAGTTTCACTATAAACGTGATGACTTCGATGCAAATTTTGACTATCCGTATGCTCCAAGATCCAGCCAATATAAGATCATCATGCTTCGAATAAAACCTCAGGAAAATGATGTGTTTGTTTCTTCTAAAGTTCAGCAACTGGAGTTATGGCAGAGATCGTCGAGTCGCTGTTGCAGAGGTGAGATATTGCGCATGTTACAATTTTAAAATTGTACGCGTATAGGCCAACGGCCTGAATGTTACATCTTTCTTCGGTTAGAGACCGTGTGATCCGCTTATTTCAATCCCCGTACATTTATTTCGCTTTGTATGTTTCCAAAGAGAACTCTATGCCTGTACTATCTGGAGAATTCTAAAGCCGAACGGGTCGTTTAGCCGGAACGGCTGTTTAGATTCTAATGTTTGTCTAGTGCCTTCGCCACGAAGGACCAAACCTGTCAACCCTAAGCGTTCACAAGCTAGCGCTTGTCTGAATTATTGTCACTCAGAGTTTTGAATGCCTTGTAGAATTTGATTTGCAATGTGTTGGTACAGGCCAAAGCTGGCCAAAGTGCGTACCTTGTTTATAAATTTATACCATTGTTACGTTCGTTTGGTGTGAATGTTTACAACCCAGTAAAATTTATTGTTCGCAACAACGATTAGAAATAGAATCGATCAAGCTTTTATCAAGCTGCCTTCTTATCAGAAGAATTACACGACAAATAATATTGACCGATCTGTTACGGCTACCCATCATCTTTTCAAAATATATTCGTAATTTCGCAGTTGCGAGATCGGTCTCGGCGCTTTTCGATTCGAATAATTGCTCTTACTTTTTTGACAGACCCGTACAAAATTCCGCAGTTTTTTTTAGTCATAGCATTACTTGATGTCATCCTTTGAAGAAATACTGAATTCAGACGACGAAAAGGAACATCATTCATCGTTCTTATTTCGCCATTGTTTTAGATATCACAGCTTGCGTAGCCACAGCGGAATGCAACAAATGATTGACAGAGGTGCGAAATCTCCCGCGAGAGACCCCGGGAGATTAGTTCTAAAAATAAATTAATACGGGAAAGGGTTGACTCCAAGGGTTAGTATGGGAGACGAAGGCTCCAGTTGATGGGCTCCTGGTCACAGAAATTGATTCTGATTTAACAATTGCTATTGAAAAAATGCACCCCGGTAGAAAATTGCTCATTTTGCACAATCTTGGTTTAAAAGTCCATAGGGACAAACAAATACCAATAAATTATCTTTAATCTTCCAGAAATGACTCATATGTTAATTTAAAGCCACAAGTTATGGACATTGGGTATCATCCATAAGGGTCTCTCAGCATGAGCGAGTGGAAGGTTGAAATGAAGATCTTGTGCTATAAGCTTTGCTCGTGCAGGAAATTCTTGCATTTCTGAGATTAACGAAATCATTTTTTTTACTTTTTTAGCAAGACATTTATGGATGTCGCTTTATTAAAAACCATGTTGTGACAATGCCTTTGAAATCAAAATTTTGTAATGTTAAAGTGCGGCTTCAACAGGAAAAATATAAATAAAAATTAATTAAATCAGACAAATACCCCCTCCCCCCACTTTAGGGTCCTCTTCTAACACGTTTGAGATTAATCAAATCAGTTTGTTAGTGCTTTTTAGCAGGAAACTTTATGTCTGTCGTGAAAACGCTTTATTACAAACAATCTTGCGACAATGCCTTTGATAACAAAATCAAATAAAACTAATTACATTCGGCAAATAGGTTATTGTTATTGCGGGTCAAATGTTTTTTTATATAACAGTATAATTACATTAGTAAGAATTGGAATATTAACATATTAGGTGTATTTACATTTGTGGTAGTCATAAATCCTGGCTTCCACTGATTACTTCGTCAAGGTAACAATTATTAGAGTGGTTTTAGTTAGTACGATTAATTGCTTAGTTCGATTCTCATGACTGTTTGATTCCCGTTGCACTGGTACTTTGAGTAGTTATGTGTTGGTCATCATTCCTTAACCACTGTTTGTTTTTTTAAAGTATCTGACAAGTGTTGCGATATTAAAATGTTATGATTCCTCTCCGTGTTCTGTACAACATAAGTTCGTTACTATGCTTCTTACACTGTCTCTAATTTCCTTTATCCTCCAATAGTAAAGTAAGGGATTCACAATAGACTAAGAAAATACGAGGGGCCCAAAAGCATTCATGGCCGCTGACGATGATTTATTTCCGAATTTCTTCATAATGAAAACTACCAAAAGACAACACACGTAGGGAACGTAACTCAGTAAAAATATTGCAAGAATATATATAATTGTAAATAAAGATTTTTTTGTACTTTTGGATGTCAATAGCCTTTTGATTTGTTTGTACTTGACTTTGATGTTCGCGTACGATTTGAAAAACTTTGAAATAAGCGAAGAAATGGAGAACGATGCAAAGTGCTGTCCCTAAAAGTACAATAACAGTTGTTACGCTAAAGAGTTCGTTCATATAATACCAACTGAACAAGCGACAAGAAAAAAACACAAGTAGCAAAACTACAAGCGTGTTAAAGATAATAACGACTCGGCGGACTGTAAGAAGAGATCTTCGGCTCATATGCAGCCATCTTTCTACAGCTATTACTGTCATGACGATGACTGTTAGAGAGGAAAAGTAGAGTGCAACGCTATCTGCGATAACACCAGCAATACAGAACATCTTTCTGTTTTCTGTTAATTGCGCCACTTGGGTCATAACTTGAAATGGTTGACTCAGTAACCTAGTGCAAAAGTCTGTGAAGGCCAAACCAGCAAAAAGAACATAAGATGGAGTCTTGAGAGCCGGGTTCCTCCAAATTGTCGCCATAATTAAAGCATTTCCCGCCACTGCCATCGGTGCTAGAAGCGAGGCGACAACGCAGCTTGTAAGAGTTACCTGATAGTAAACTGAAGCATTCTCAGTTAGGTTATATAAAAGGTAGAAAAAAACACCAGCTGTCCTGCAAACGAGAGGTATTGAAGGTCATTTCTTACAACGAAATTTTAAACAGTTTCACGGTAGTTTCTTTTTGGCGCTTTCGCTGTCTTTGCTGATTTGTTTATCTGCGCTCTATCCTGGCCATTCCGTGAGCACAATCATGAAATTTTATTCCAAGTTTGTGTATTTTGAATTCAGCGTATGCTACTATGCCAACTAACCCGCTTGGGGTTGAAAATTTAACCAGGCTGAACTTAAAGAATCATAAAACCAAAACAAGTAACATATTTATGTGTTAAATCAGCCTGATGCTATTGTATCTGATTTATTGAACTCGTTTAATAATTTCACCTTCACTTGGTTTTCCAAGGGGGTTCAAAACCCAGGGAAAGATAAGTTTTCAATTTCCTGCCATAGGAACTCTTAAGAATTCTTTTTTCGTGCCAATCAATAGAAAAAGCGGCTGTCAATGTTTTATTTGTAGAATAACGACAACGCTTCTTGTTAAAAATTTGTTTTTTTTTTCACTTCCAAAGAGAAACTGATTGCCATTGTAAAAAGCACACTGGTCCTCTCTTGTTGAAAATTACTCATTTTAGGCCCTCTCGGCTAAACAGTTAAATTGTTTTGGAAGTCAATAGGAGGAAACAAAGATTAAAAAATATTTAAACCTTTCAAGAATGCTCATATTTTGTTAAAACCTACATGTTCGAAAAATGGGTATTGTTAGGGCCCCCTGCATGCGCTGATAGAAAGTTGAATCAATGATATAGTGCTGTGAGCTATGCTTATAAATGAAATTCTAGCTTTTACAAGATTAATGGAATCAATTTGTTAGTTTAACCTCTAGCAAGAAATATTATGGTTCTCGTGAATACCCTTTACTACAAACCATCTTGCGGCAATGTATTTTGAAAAAGATCGCAATTCCGTTGAAATAAAAAGTGACATGTGCAGGAAAAATAATAACCTGAATACGGCAATTGGTTTTTATTATTACGGTTCAAACTATCTTTATTCATCTAACAATATAATTACAATTAACATAACCAAGCTGCCGTCTATTGGCAAAACGTGCGATCTGATTGGCTACACAGGTACCTTCTATCGATCATTAGACGGCTCTCGGAGCTCACACTTAGTTTTTCGCTGAATTTTTTCAACAAATCCTTCAAATAATCAACCCTAGCGATATCGCGTATTTAACAGATCAGCCACTGGATTATGCTTAAACAATTAGACGGCTCGCTTTTGGATTATACCGGCTTTTGATAGTTGGCCCGGGGCTATCAGCCGGTAGAAACCAAGAGCGAGCCTGTAATGGTTTTTTAAAGGAATAGTTGTATTACTTATTGCTCCGCTGAAAAGGTTTTGCTTTCACTGATTCCTTTGTAAATGTTAACTACATTTTTTGTTTCTAAACCCAATTTCACAAACTTTGTGATCAGTTGCTAAAATTTCGTAACTGTGTGATTCGCGATGTGCTGATATTTTGACTACAAATTTGATGACGATCATTTTTCAACCAGTATCTAGCCAATGTAACAATATTAACATTTCTTTGATTCCTGTTCGTTTCATGTACTACACAAGTTTTATGATACTTCTTGCACCGTCTCTGATTTTCTTTATCCTCCAATTAAAAAGCAAGGGATTCATAAACAAGGAGGAAAACACAGCGGCCACGCAAGCGTTGAAGGCCGCTGTCAATCAATCAATCAATTAGTCAATCAATCAAAAAAAAATTGAAAAAAGAGTACATTGGAAAAAATGACTCATTTTGCACACTTTAGGTTAAATGATTTAATTGGTTTCGATGCCCAAGGGATAAACAAACATCAAAACATATTTTTGACCTTCCAGAAATGACTCGTATTTCAATTAAAAATTTCGTGTTATTAAAATGGCCTATTTAAATCTAATTCGTGTTAAAAATTTGTTTACTTACTTTTAAATTAAAATTGATTCTGATGACAAAGTTGCTGTTGAAAATGTGCACGCTGGTAAAAAAGACATAAATTTTGGAAACTATTGCCACAGCAATTAAGTTCAGTTGGTATGGAAGCCAATGGGGAAAACACTCATTAAAGAACATTGTTACCCTTAAGGAATCACATCTGTATTACACGGTATAAAGCTAAGTTGAGGAACTTTTTGCTTTGGGCTTTGCTCAACTAGACTTGGCAATTTTGCATTTCGAAAACAAAAACAGTAGTGACAAGAAGTGAAATTATAACAGAAAGAAGGCAAGGCCGAGAAGTGTCATCATTGTAAAAACCAAGTTTTGTTTATTGCAAGAAATATGATACAGTTCAGAATCATAGTCGAATGTTAAATTTACAAGAGCAACTTAAATATCTAAGGATAGAATTATTGGTAATCTGAGAAAAATTTCTAATTCTACTGAGGCTTTGAGTCCTTCATTAATGCTAGGCTTAAAATTCTTAATATGAAAGGCTTCCAGAAACGCTTATTGTGACCAATTGTAATTATAAAAAATTAACTCGTAGTTGTTATAAACTGCATTAAGAATATGGTCTTAAAAACTAACAAAGGGCGGCCGTTGGATTGTCATTAAAACAGTCAGGTAGTCCATGAAAGCTGACCAATTAATATTCAAAGCCGTTGCAATTAACAAGATGGTGATACATAGGTTGGTCTGGCCTTGTGGTGTGCTCATGGAGCTCAAAAGCCAAAGAGCGATCAGTTTTGCCTATATATTGTTGAGAATAACCAGGCCAAGAGAGTTTATAAATAACGCTAGATTTCTGCAATGTAGGAACTGGGTCCTTAATAGAACAGAAATGTGAAATTTTGGTGGTCTCATAACGTATTATAAACTTAACCTTTTTCCTCTTGACACATTTGTTAACTAACCCTTCGCCTGTTTTGGTGAGTAAAATTATGGATGCCCCAAAAATGCCTTACATTTAAAACGATCTTCCGATATTGCTTTTAAAATCAAAGCAAATAAAAAACATCATTTGTATTGACACAAATTGTGCCGTGTACAAGGAAGCTAAGAGTCATCTAACAGTATCATACAATAAGTAAGTAATGGAATATTAAAAGAATCGTATTTCTGATTGCGCTAGCGAAAAAAACATGTGTCTTTAACTGATTACTTCGTAAACGTTAACCACGAGGTTTCTTTTATTTCTAAACAAAATTTCTATTTGCGAACAGTTCCTAAACTGTGTGACCAACGTTCTACTCATTTGATGGTCATTATTTCTCAACCACTGCTTGTTTTGATCTGAACAAGTGTTAAAATAATAAAGTTATTATGATTCCTATACATTTTCTTTACAACATAAATTCCTTACGATACTTTTCACACTTTCTCTAATTTCCTTTATCCTCCAATAGTAAAGCAAGGGATTTACAAAAGACGAAGAAAACAGTACGGTCGCGCAAACATTCATGGGCGCTGACGATGATTTAGTTCCGAATTTGTCCATAATGCTAAATACCAAAAGGCAACACAAGTAGGGAACGTAACTCAACAAAAATATAACAAGAATATAAAAAATTGTGAATACAGATTTTCTGTATTTGTCGATGTCAATGGCATTTTGATTTGTTTGTACTTGGTTTTGGTGGTGACGTATGATTTAAAAAGCCTTAAAATAAGCGACAACAGTGATAACAAAACAAATTGCTGCGCATAAACCACAAGTAACGGTATATACACCCAAGAATTCATTCATATAATACCAAATGTACATGTAACAAGCAAAAACCGCAGTTTGTAAAAATGCAAAAATGATATAAATAATAACGACTCGACGAACTGTAAGAAGAGATCTTCGGCTCATATGCAGCCATCTTTCTACAGCTATAATTGTCATTACAATGACTGTAAGAGAGGAAAAGTAGTTTCCAACATATTGTGTGATAACACCAGCAATGCAGGCAATCTTTCTGTTCCCAGACAATACCGCCAATTGGAACAAAACAAAAAATGGTTGACTCAGTAGCCCAGTGCAAAAGTCCGTGAAGGCCAAACCAGCAAGAAGAACATAGGATGGAGTTCTGAGGGACGGTTTCTTCCAAATTGCCACCAAAATCAAAGCATTTCCCACCACTGCCATCGGTGCTAGAAGCGAGGTGACAACACAGCTTATAAGAGTTGTCTGATAGTAAACTGAGGTGCTTCTACTGGCGTTTGCATCAAATTGAAACAGACACCATCTGTCCGGTAAACGTGAGAAATTGAAGGCCATTGCAAAGAGAGTTACTCTTAAATCTAGAACAGCTTCACTGAAAAGGACTTGCACAGTGAATTCTGCCTTTTCCAATTTTCTATTGTCTTTGCTGACTCCTTCTTAGCAGTTGAGTGTACACTCTTTTGTGATATTTAATTCTGAAAGACCTTTACCTGTTGCCATCTGACGTGTTTCGTGTTGAAATTTAATCAGGATGAGCTAAAATCAAACAAGCAACACAAATAAGACAAAACGCCTTGCGGGGGTCTCAATAAATATCCCATTTCTATAATATGCCACTCTCATTAAACTAAAAGCTATTTTCTAAAGATTTTTTGTTTTAGCAAACTGGGTTTCTGAGAATTTATTTTGTGCAACTTAAATATAAGGTTTCAATGCCCAGCAATACGCTCGTTCTCTTTTCATTCATTTTAATTAATAAATAGAATATCTCGCCTAGAAGAGAATTAAAAACCATACTTTCATAAGGAGTTTTTAACTCAGCAAGGGAAAATTACTTTGTGATTTTCTACCATAGAAACCCTTAACAATATTGTATTTTGTTCTTTTATCGATATAAATCACTGAATAGCAAAGGACAAAGAAAATACAGCTGTCAGGGTTCGAACAGCTGTAGACCGAATACTGTATGTTACTTGTTTAATATTTCTTCGAGTGGGTAAACGCAGATGAGATAAATATGGTTTTAACTCTCTTCCATATGTTGTTCTCTTGATAAGGGAATGAAAAAGACAGAGATGGCTGCATTGCTTTGAAACTCTCGATGTAGAATATATGCATATTTCTTGTCAAAGTTTCACTCCTTTATTTAGGTAACGCATACTAGGTTCTCAAGCGTGGGTCATTATGCTAACTTAAATAATTTGTTTTGAAATTTTAATTGTTTTGATATTTTGAGGAAAGATCGAATAGTCACAATTGAACAACAAGTTGTGTTTTAATTATTTAACAGTAGTTACAATATTGAAATTAAAGTTAATGGTAAAGAAGCAGCTGTTAAAAGTTGAACTGAAGGTGTTTTCTTTCCAACTGAACTGTTTTGCGTTGAAAAGGTGACCAAGCTGAACTAAAAATCAGACAAACATCACAAATAGGACAAAACAATTTGGGACAGCTTTATAGTTACTTTAACTTTACCTCATTTTATTTGCTTTAGTGAGCTGGTTTAAGTAATTTCACATCCAATTTTCTGGCATAGAAACTCTTAAGTCTACATGCAACACCACACGTTTCAATTTACAATACCGTACAATTTTTTACAATTTCATTGAAAATTTAGATAATGTTTAGTATAGTAGGTCCACATCAGCCCTTTGGCTGCCTTTTACCCAACCTACTTATCAAATAAAGTATGTATGTATGTAAATTACAGCTGATAAGTTTCGAACTGTAGAATAACTTGGGACATCCCGGAATTTTATTAAAAACTTATTTGCGAGAAAATTGCTATTGACAAAAAGCAAATTGGTGGGAAAGACCTAATTTTAAACACCAAAAAAATCCAAAGAGTTAAAGTTACATTGCTTTTAAAGCCAATAGAGGCAAACGAATATCAAAATACCATTGCAACTTTTCAAGAATCACTCCTTGTTTTACCAAAAACTGCGTGCGAAAGAAAATGAGTCATTATAATAGTCTCTTTGTATATAAAGCTTAATGAGGAAATTTTGCTTCGAGCTTTGCTCAAGATGAAGTTTTTTTGCATTTCGAAGAAATAATGAAACACCTCAATTTATGTGATTAATTGCCCCCTAAAACGATTTAAATTTGATTTTTAATTTTCTAGAGAAAAAGTGACGCGTACAGGAGAATTACACTACGATAAAAGTTTATTACATCCACAAAGTCATTTTTCTTTATTGAGGGTCAACAATTCATTTATCGTTTTATTTACGGTTGTAATCAGAGTCAGACGGTCTAACAAGTAGGAAACCTAACATGAACTGGTTCCCTCGCTGAAAAAAATATGGAAGAATCATTAACAGTGTATAGCATACAGAAGATACAGTATTAACAAGAAGAAACACATTTTATGGCTTCCTGTAAATAAGCAGTAAAATGTATTAATTCACTAGCCAGTAAACTTATGTTGCCTTGTACAATATATTACTTTGTAAACGTTAATTACAATAAATTCCAATATTACTCTTAAAATCAAAACTGTTAGACAAAGTGACGGGCGCCGGAAAGATAAATAATAATTAATAAATCCTGCTATTTTTTATAACACTTCAAATGATGTCCACTCATCTAACAGTATCATTAAAACTAATGAGTAATGAAACATTAAAAGAACCGTATTCTTCATTGCGCTAGCCAATAAACATGGTTTGCACCTTGTAAAAGTATATAACAAGGTTTTTTTTATTTCTCAATAAAATTCTACTTCCGATCAGTTGCTAACTTTTCGTAAATATATATGTGGCTCACGTTGTGCTGATATTTTGAGTAAATATATGCTGGTCATCATTCCTCGACCTCTTCTTGTTTCTTAAAGTATCTAACAAGCATAACAATATTAACATTATTATGAATTTCCTCCGTTCTCTTTACAGCATAACTTCCTTACGATACTTTTTACACTATCTCTTATTTCCTTTATCCTCCAATAGTAAAGCAAAGGATTCAAAAACGATGAAGAAAACACAATGGTCGAGGACGCATTGAAGGCCACTGCTGATGATTCATTTCCGATTAGGTTCATAATGCTAAATACCAAAACGGAACACACGAAGGGAACATAACTGAGAAAAAATATTGCAAGAATATACAGAATTGTGAATACAGACTTTTTATATTTTTGGATGTCAATGGCGTTTTGATTTGTTTGCACTTGACTTTGATGCTCACGTACGATTTGAAAAACTTTAAAATAAGCGAAGAAAGTGATAAAAATACAAGATGCTGCCCCTAAAATAAAAAGGACAAAAAATGCATTGGACGTTCTTTTTGTATACAAGTTGTACACACGACTAGCGAAAAACGCAATATTCAAAACTACAACCGTGATATAAATAATTACGACTCGACGCACTGTAAGAAGAGATCTTCGGCTCATATGCAGCCATCTTTCAACAGCCATTATTGTCATGACGATGACTGTCAGAGTGGAAAAGTAGTAACCAACGATTTGTGTGCTAACACCAGCAATGCAGATCATCTTTCTGTTCTCAGCTAATTCCGCTAATTTGTGCATAACGAGAAACGGCTGACTTAATAACCCAGTGCAGAAGTCTGTGAAGGCCAAACCAGCAAGAAGAACATAAGATGGAGTCCTGAGAGACGGGTTCCTCCAAATTGCCGCCATGATCAAAACATTTCCTACCACTGCCATCGGTGCTAGAAGTGAGGTGACAACACAGGTTATAAGAGTTGACTGATAGTAAACTGGGCTGCTTTTACTGACGTTTGAATGAAATAGAAACAAACACCAGCTGTCCTCTAAACGAGAGGAAATGAAGGCCATTGAAACTTCGAAGGACTTCCACTGAAAACACGTACGTATTGATTTCTGGCTTTCCCACTTTTTTATGGTTCTTGCTAATTGCCTTAGTCCTACTCTTCTCTTGCAATGTTTTGAGTGAACACAATGACTTGATATTAAATTCTGAAAGGTACGTATCTGTGTATTTTAATTCGGCGTGTATCAGTCGGCCAACCGAAGTGTTTGGTGTTGATAATTTTATCAGGCGAAACTAAGCACCATGCAAAGCAGAGCGACCTTTACAATATGTCCCATTTCTATAACATGCCACTTTAATTAAGGTAGGAGCTATTACTATAGATTTTGTGTTTCAGCAAACTGGGTTTCTGAGAACTTATTTTGTGCAACTTAAATATTAGGTTTCAAAGCCCAGCAATACGCTCGTTCTCTTTTTATTCATTTTAATTAATAAAAAGAATACCTCGTCTATAAAAAAGAATTAAAAACAATACTTTCCTAAGGAGTTCTAAACTCAGCAGGGGAAAATTACTTTGTGATTTTCTACCATAGAAACTCTTTACAATTCTACCCTTTGTTTTTTTTTCGATACAAATAAAAATAAAAATTACAAATTAAAATCGAACAGCTGTAGATTACAATACTGTAACTTAAGACAAAGATTTTTGTTAAAAATGCGTTTGCTCACTATCGAACAGAAATATGAATATTCTAGTAGAAAATTGCTTTTAAAAAACTAGCTCATTGTTAAAAAAAGTCATTTTTGGACATTCTAGTATAAAAAATTAAATTGGTTTGGAGCCCATGGCGACAAACAAACATCAAAAATTACTTTTAAGGTCCCAGGAATGACTCATTTTAATTAAAAGCTAAATGGTATAATTTTGGTTATGTAAGGGCCTCTTTATCGATCTCTGCATGAGCTGGTAGAAAATTGAATTAAACAGCAAGTCGTACGAGCTGTTCTCTTGAAAGAAATGCATGGTGCGTTTCCGAAATTAATAAATCAATCTTGTTCCCCTTTAGCACCAGATATTTTAACTGCAAAGAAAACGCTCAACTGCAAACTCCCTTGTGACAATAAAAATTATGCTGAGGCAAAAAGTGGCATACAGGAAAACAAAATAATAATTATACGTAAATAGATAAATGGTAAATTGGATTAATTTGGAGCCTATAGGTACAAAAAAGAACCAAAAATCACTTTCCCTTCGAGAAATGACTCTTATTTAAATTAAACAAACAAACATAAAAAATCATTTTCAAGGTTCCGGGAATGACTCGTTTTAATTAAAAACTTAATGGTACAATATTGGTAATGTAAGGGCCTCTCTATCGAACTCTGCATGAGCTGGTAGAAAGTTGAATTAAACAGCGAGTCGTACGAGCTGTTCTCTTGAAAGGGATGCTCCGTTTCCGAAATTAATAAATCGATCTTGTTCCCCTTTAGCACCAGATTTTTTAACTGCATTGAAAACGCTCCACTGCAAACCCAATACAATACAATACAATACAACACAATACAATAAAAATTATTCTGAGGCAAAAAGTGGCATACAGGAAAACAAAATAATAATTAACCGTAGATAGATAAATTTTAAATTGGTTTAATTTGGAGCCGACAGTGACAAAAAAGAAACAAAAATCATTTTCCCTTCGAGAAATGACTCTCCGGGAGTTTAAATTAAAAGCTAAATACTACAGACACTGGTATAATAAGAGTCGCTCTGCATGCACCGGGAAAAAGTTGAATTTAAAATTTACTGTTACGAGCTTTGTTTATGAAGAAAAATCAAGGAGGTGCCTGAAGGAGTGAATGGAATCTAAGATTTTCCTATATTTTACGGTGAAAAGGGGATTTGGGTCACTGGCACTGGGAATCATCATCATCATCATCATCATCATCATCATCATCATCATCATCATCATCATCATCATCATCATCAGTACTTGTTGCGCCATCGGACGCATAAGGCCTGGAAATTAAATCACAAACCAAAAAATGGGAATGGACTGAGATTTCGGCGGAAAAGGGTTAGGAAATGGGATTTGAGTAAACATTGTGCTGGGAAGTGGGATTTATACCCCTTACCCCTTACCCCCCTGATGCCCCCGGTTCCCCATGAACCTCTTCTAGCATTTTCCAGATAAATGAAATCAATACCTTTGGAAATAAGATCGAAATTCTGTTGGGATAAAAAGTGACTTATACAGGAAAAATAAAACTAATTGCAACTGGCAAAAATATTTCTATTATAACGGGTCAAACGATTTTCTTCATATAACAGTGTTTAGTAGTGATGTAATGTATATGAAATGATTCATAGCGGAGCTCCTAAGCGTAGCACCATACCAATGAAAGAAGGAATACTATCGAAATGAGTTTTCATGGTCAACATGGATAGCGGCATGGTTCGCGGGCGCGTACGGCGTACATACGGAGTCGCGCAACATGGCGGCCATAGTTTGATGGTAGAAAGAGTGAAGCAAAAAGGCCGTATAAAGGCGGCCTTTAAAATTTAAAGAGGTTTGAAAAGAAAAAAAAGAAGCAATGAAACAAAATGTGGCTGAAAATTACGTGTAGAAAGTAATCGACCGCCAAAAAAGTGGACATTGAGAGCCATATTAAATCGATCGATGACTTTCGTGTCTATCTGTAAAGCCAGCATCGTACATAAAGGAGCATTCGAAAGCTAAATCGGGTTGATATAATAAACAAACCATTTTATTGCTACGGGGTAAAAAAAAAAAAAGAAAATAAAAATTGACCCTCTGGGATTTGAACTCACGACCTCCCGTTCCGCAGACTGGCACCTTACCGATTGAGCTAATCCGACAGACTCTGTAATGCACGTTGAATATATCCTATATCAATGTAATAGATATTGTGGAGTCTACTAAACTGCTGCGAAACTATAACAGGATCGCGAAACTATTTTCTATTGCTAGAAAGCAGAAAATTTACTGTACTCTAAAGTAATTTTTCGTGCCATGAGTAATGATTTTGCCCCGCTTTAAGATTATTATTTTTGTCGTACTGCTGACATTCAGTATAACCGCCCGGTATAACCGTGAGCTATTTAAATTTGTCTTGCACCTATAAACCGCCATAAACATTAGTACTTTGGCCGCTTATTCACAAGAATGAAAACATTGTAAACGCCAGTGAAAAGTAAATAAATGGGGAGCTCCGCTTTTAGGCGTGCCTAAATCTATATATTATTTATATATGAACTGCGGATGTATATGAAAGTGATAAATGATCGTCGCAGTGAATTTCCAATTTAAGCAATTGGAATAAAGAAGCCTGAAAAAAATTCAGGGCTTCAACGGGATTCGAACCTGTGACCTCCGCGATACCGGTGCGATGCTCTACCAACTGAGCTATTGAGCTATTGGGAATGTTTAGTAGGGAATTAAATATTAACACAATCGTTGTATTTCTTATTTTGGTAACTAGAAACCGTTACAATGATGTACAATAGTGTTTCTTAATACAATTTCTATGTCTGTTTTTTTTGTTTACTTGCTAAGCTTTAGTCTTATGGCTGTTTCATTCCCGTTGTACTTACATTTTGAACTGAAATCTGATGGTCATCACTCCGAAACCACTGTTTAATTTTTGAGGTATCTCTCAAGTGTTGCAATATTAAAATTGTTACGAGTTCTCGGCCCCGTTTTCTTTGCAGCATAACTTCCTTACGATACTTCTTAGACTATCTCTGATTTCCTTTATCCTCCAATAGTAAAGTAAGGGATTCATAAAAGAAGATGAAAACACAACGGCCGTGCAAGCATTTAAGGCCGCTGTCGATAATTTAGTTCCAATTTTTTTCATAACGCTTAATGCCAAAAGGCAACACACGTAGGGAAGGTAACTCAGAATAGTGAAAACAGATTTTTTGTATTTTTCGATGCCAATGGCGTTTTGATTTGCTTGCACTTGACTTTGATGGTCACGTATAATTTTAAAAACTTTGAAATAAGCGAAGACAGTGAGAACAAAACAAAGTGCTGCCCCTAAAATAAAAGAGACAAGAAATGCACCAAAGATTTGGTTCCTATAATACCAGTTGTACACGTGACAAGCGAAAAACGTAATAAGAAAAACTACAAATGTGATACAAATAATATATAGATTTAGGCAAGCCTAAAAGCGGAGCTCCCCAGTTAATTATTTTGCACTTTATTGAAACCTGAATTCAAGCCATTGTACAATTTTAAGGCTAAGAATATAATATTCATTTTATTTTTTTTTATAAATATTAATATTGTTACTTACTTTTTTTTTACCGTGTCCCGGGGGGGGGGGGGGGAGAGGTACTCCCTAAAATTTACTAAAGGGGTGTGCCACTGAGTCGCTGAGACTCTGGACCTGTTCCAGAGAAAAACGGCTCAATTTGCGACCCTGTTCCAGACAAACAGTGCAAAATAGGTACCCTGTTCCAGACAATATCCACAATGAAAAATATATGAAGATAGATATAAAAACACTAGCGTACATCACAAAGCGCTCACTTGACTTTGTCTGTGGCTTGGAGAAAAACCAATGAGAGGAGCGGAGTTTCATAGCTAAACTTGATAGTGTTCCACAGTCAAAAGGGTGATTTGTATACCCTGTTTCAGAGTCAGAGAGGCAAAAGGCATACCCTGTTGAGCAGCACATGTACCCGTATAGCCCTTATATGGGAGTACAGTAAAAACCCGCGTGTAAGAACCTAGGAATTTAAGAACCTTCTGGCAAAAATTTGCTTTGTTAATACCCCAAAATATAAGAACCTGTTTAGCCAAACAAATTCCAACAGGTTCTTATAAGTGGGGTTTAACTATTTAATTTATATTTTTTTACTAAAAAAACAGTTTTTGATGATCAATTAATGTTGTTGTACTTTTGGCAACATGGGTACATCAACAAATATTTATAATGAAGAACAGACCAGATTTTATACTATTTTCTGATAATCAACATCAATGTCTACTCTGTAGAAATTAATAACCTAATTAAGAACCTACTTAGCCTAAACTGTCAATAAGTACCCCATAATACAAGAACCTGTTTTGCCAAACTCTAAAAAAGTAGGTTCTTACACGCGGGTTTTTACTGTACCGTATACAGCAACACCAAATAAGCCGAGAACAAGCAAAATCAATCAAAACGTTTTAATTCCACCGAGAGCATTATGATCCAGAAGTCTGGATGGGAAATTATGCTGCAAAACGGGTAATTATGTAACCTTCGTGTAGATAAGGAGGGGGTAGTAGGGCTGCATGTTGGGGTAGATAGGCATATCACGTGGTAAATTAGCAAATCACTTAACATTTAGAGTATAAAGGAAATAATATACATCTACATTAAGAATATGGTTAATTTTCTTTTTTTCATTCATTCATTTGTTTTTATTTTCACTATTTGCCTATATTTTAATTTTGAATGGAAATGGCAGAGGTCATACATGTAGCAAAGGGTTTACAGCATATTGCCATAAGCTAATGCCAAGCAAACCGGAGTGAAAGCTAACCACAAGCAAACTAGAGTGAAAGCTAATCCCAAGCACACCGGATGAATAAAGCTAACTGCGAGCAAACAGGGGTGAACCTAACTACAAGCAAACCGGAGTGAAACTAACTGGAAGCAAAGAAGGGACATTCTGTAACCCCATCCCACCCCCCCCCCCCAAAAAAAAAAGGATGATAGCACCTTCTTTACTTTTACATGTCTTTTTGAGTCCCCTTCCTCTTAAGGGGTTTCACTTCACTCACAGAAATAAAAAAACAAAAATTCTGGGAAGATAGAATATTGTTTGTGAGTCTCAAACTCAGTTTTGTTCTTTGATTACGCAGAAAAAATAGAATCATGTTTGCTTGTGTATAACACTATGCAAGAAAAAAATATAGCATCAATACTTTGACTGCTCTTTTAAAAATTTGTATGCTTTATTGTACACATTTTTGTGGAGTCATGTTGCCCATTCGTCATGGAGTTCACAAAGTAAGCAAATGAGTCACAATTTGGTTGCTTCATGGTACCTAATGGATACTGCTAGTTTTATCTGGCTTTAGAATATTTCACTAATTTTAACATTATAGCTGTTCTTATAAATTGTACGCAGCAT
This sequence comes from Oculina patagonica, assembly GCF_052425735.1. Lineage (NCBI taxonomy): Eukaryota > Metazoa > Cnidaria > Anthozoa > Scleractinia > Oculinidae > Oculina > Oculina patagonica. The sequence goes on from NC_135763.1 coordinate 14,142,140, forward strand.
ACAACACATAAGAATGAAATTGGTATTGCATATTGCTTGCAATCACGATTTTAACGTCTATACTTTGGAATTACAGTACCACCAGTTTCAGCATTACCAATCCAAATTCAAATTATTACATTGCTTTTTAACTCCACTACCTCCCCCAAGGTCAACCAAAGATCTTATGATATACAGTAATTAGACAACTACATGTAAGTCCTGTGTAGTCGAGGGCTCAAAATATTTGGACACTTACAGGTCATGTTAACCGGCCAAAGAGATTTTAGCTTGGTCACATGTGGTTTCTTACCTTTCAAAACATTGAAAATAGCAATTTTAAACTCCCATTCATTTCTGCTGTTACTGTTTTGGCTGCATATTCTTAAAAAGATCACTTCATAATGCCCTTGTTACATCTAAAAAGATGTGAAAGAGACAGGTCAATCAAGAAGTTGTTTTCTGAAGTACACTGTAAATACGTTAACATTTAAAATATAAACTTTGCTCATTTGCAGCATTTCTTGATTTCAATTTACATGTAATTTACTAGTCTCTTGAAAATGGCATCATGAAGACACCCAAACATCAAGCTGGATAATCTTAATCCTTCCTGTTTTCTTTTGATGTCTTTGTCCACATTCTGTTTTTGTGTCTGTGGCTCTGCAAATTCTGAAACTCATGTTAACCCTGAAAAAAGTCAAATGCCACAGATTAAATTAAAATTGATTAATTGGCATGAATATCAATAATTTATAAAACAAAACACTTAACGCAAGCTTGTATAAAGTGAAGCAAAACCACTGGATGCGAAAGGATACCTTATATATTTAACAGAGATGTATCAGCACAGACTATTTTTTTTACTGATAACTGCGAAGTCAACTACAGAAAAAAACCCCGGTAACTCAAACTCGGATAACTCGAACAACCTTGCTAACTCGAAATCACTTCCATTTCCCTTGGATTTGACCCCACTTTTCAGTCATTTTTACTCGGTTAACTCGAACTCGGATAACTCGAAAACCCCGCTAACTCGAGCTAAATTTTGTTTCCCTTGAACAAAATTTGGGTCAAACTTTTTACCCTGATAACTCGAATTCCGGAACTTGCAACTCGCAACGGTTGCCCATTGATTATAGCAATGAACAGATCATGTATTTGACAGTCATTTTCCACTCTTAACAAAAGAATGTGTGGTCGCTTTAGAGTTTCTGGCAAGATAAGTTCAATTTGCACAGTACTGTATACTGAAGTGCTTAAAAATCAGTAAACTATCAATTATTAACTTGGCAAATAAAATATTCAATCAACCCCGCTAACTCGAAAAACCCCGCTAACTCGAACTCATTTTCGTTTCCCTTCAGAGTTCGAGTTAGCAGGGTTCTACTGTAAATATTTTAATAAACTCAAAGCATCACTGCAAACCCTTACACCCCCTCTTAATTAAAAGGTTTGGCCTTTAAATACTCCCCCTCCCCTCTACCCCTATATATACATGTACATGCATAGGAAAAACATTGCCACATCTTAAAAGCTTTTCTCTTAACAGTAATACTAAGATTTTTAAAGATACACATTTAATTAATAATAAGTTTGCATGCACAGCTGCATACAGTGTCTAAAATGGCATGAATTTACTCACAAAGATTCCAGTTTTCCAGTAGTCATTAACCTTTGTTGTGTGCATTTTCCAAATTCCACAACAAGATTGTGATTTTTTTATGACAAATATAACATTTACTGTTGACATTCTGAATGAAACCAGCAAAACAGACCTCAAAATCTCAAAATTGTTGACATTGTTATGTAATCCACATGAACGCTCAATAGTGAACAGAACTACATGACAAGTGGATTATTTAATCATCGCTAGAAATCGCGGACATTGAAGTCGGCGAATTTTGATGCATCTTACATTAACCGCTCGCGAAACTTGGTAATAGCCGCTGATTCGAAAGCCTGACTTTGGGCTCATATACATCTACGATTGTACACAAAAATGCAGCCTACACAGAGTAATATTTTGTGAAGTAGGAAAACCACTGGTCATAAATATTGCCTGATAATAAAAATGGAGCAAAAGATCTTTCAAACGATGGCTTTTGCGGCAAAATTGGAGCAAAGACGGCTGAAATATCGTAGCTCAAAGACAGCGGATTTTGGGATTTCAATGTGAACTGCCGCCGTGTGTTTACAGTATGCGATTTTTTGTGGTTTTCTAACGGCAAAGATACAAATGAAATCTAATCGGAAGGAGATGTAAATCATTTGGTGAGTTAGATTCATGTATAGTTTTATCAAATCTGCTTTCACATTTTTTCGATCACATTCAGTTTGCCGATAATCCCCGTTTATAAACTTTAAGTTTTCGGTTTTCGCCATACATTTCTCCTCTACGCCTTATAATTTTGGTCTCAAAAACTGTTCGCAGAAAACGTTCATGAATACAAATGAAATTCGAAGTCTGCACTTCAATTCTTGTACAATGTGGTTCTTAATACATCAATCTATTGTGTTCCGCTTTCACATTTTTACATTTGTTAATTTGTCAAGAAATATTTAATAAAACATTTCATTCTCCATACATTTTCTTTGTAATTCTTGCGTTCGCTTCTACGGTCAATGTACCGCAGGACATACTATTCGCGGACTCGGAGGTCCGCGATTTCTAGAGATGATATTTGGGAACGAAAGAGCTAAGTAATGAAGCTGAAGTTTATTTACTCTGACTAAATGAACAGTAATTTTACCTCCATCATGAATATCAATAAACTGCATACACTGAATCGATCTATTTCACTCGGAGTTAACGAAATTCCAGGTGCTTCGTGCAAACTGACATCACTTTCATTCTCATCTCAGCTGCTCTTCCAGCACTGTAAAACAAAATAATCATATCACAAGCATTTAAAAATCGTAAGCTTAATTTTCTTCGAGATGTGTTGAAGTGATATTCTTTGTGAATTCGTTCTCGAAGGCCCAACAATTATTTGTTTCCATAATCAAATCCTCCTATTTGATCAGTAAAACCTGGTAAAACTGAATTTTAACGAATAGTATTTTTCAACATTGTTCATGTCACAAGCAAATGCTTAGTGGCGAAAGCAAGTAAAATGTGCCGTTAATATAAGCTTACTTTGCGTATAAAGTAAGCTTAAGACAAAACGTAGAGATATTAAATGACGGAAACACTGCAGTTTTGTACTCACCTTCACCAGTTGGCCGCAGTAGGTACACTCGTCTGCTCGTTTTATCTCCGTTCCCTTGTTCCCCGCTATTTCTTTGCCTGTTTTCTCGGCACCTCTCTTGCTATTTTAGTCGCTTTTCTTCGCTACTTTGCTACCAGGTTCGACAGGCGCTTTGCTATACTTTTTCGCCTGCTTTCTGTCCGGGTTTTCTGGATCTCTCGCGATCTCTTTCCCGTCGCAAATCGCTTAAACCCTGTTTCCTCGAAGTTAAGTTTACCCTGCTCTCGTTTGTAGTCATCGGCATAACAAGGAGCCAAAATAAATATGTTTGTCTCAAGTTCTAACTTTCAAACTAGCTGAATAGGATTTAAAAATACGTAGTAATTTTGAAAATTTCTTTGCCAAGAGACCTCACACTGCAAAATTATTTCGCGCCAGTACTGCGCGAGTTGTCAAGACCTTTCAAGATCCCGGATGTGCGCAACACCGTACGTACGCCGCCGTACGCGCCCGCGAGGCATGCCGCTAGCCATGATGACCATGAAAACTCGGATGCAAGGTTTCCTATTTTATTTCATGTGTTTTTTTTTTTCATGTGTTTTTTTTATGGGTATGGTGCTCCGCTCTGCGGCCCTTACGGGCCGCTAAGGAGCTCCGCTAATAACAACCCGGCGCACCGTAAGAAGAGATCTTCGGCTTATATGTAGCCATCTTTCTACAGCTATTATTGTCATGACGATGACTGTTAGAGAAGAAAAGTAGTAAGCGGCGCTTTCTGTGATAACAACACCGATGCAGAACATCTTTCTATTCCCAGCTAATTCCGCCAATTTGTGCATAACAAAAAATGGTTGACTAAGTCACCCAGTACAAAAGTCTGTGAAGGCCAATCCAGCAAGAAGAACATAAGATGGAGTCCTAAGAGACGAGTTCTTCCAAATTGCCGCCATAATCAAAGCATTTCCCGCCACTGCCATCGGTGTTAGTAGTGATGTGACAACACAGGTTGTAAGTGTTACTTGATAGTAAACTGAGGTGCTTCTACTGACGTTTGGAAAAAATAGAAACGAGCACCATCTCTCGGGTAAACGAGATGAATTGATAGCCATAGCCCAGAGCTTCTCTCAAATCTCGAACAGCTTCTATACAAAATACGTGAACAGTAAGTTTTTGCTTTTTCACTCTTATGGTCCTTGCTAATTTTGTTATGCCTTTTCTTCCCTTACAATTCTCTCAACGCTTTCTTGGGACATTTAATTTCTAAAAGTCTGCGTACTTCCAATTCGGTGTGAGTCTGTTTGCCAACTGAAGTGGTTCGTGTTGAAAATGTAACCTAGCTAAAGTAAAAATCATATAACATCACAAATAGCTCGAAACACCTTGGGAGAGCTTTACTCGTTACATCAACTTTATCTCATTGTGTTTGTTTTAGCTAGCTCGTTTAATTATTTTGCATTAAATTGTTTCTTCAATGAAAGGTGTTCTTTGCTAACTTTCTAAAATTTTCTGCCATAGGAAACCTAAAAAAACAATGCAATTCACTTCTTTTTCGGTGCTATTCAATAGCAAAGAAATAACAAAAGTTAAGTTTGGAACTTTGCTCACTTTCAAACAGAAATTGTTTTTGATGAGAAAATTGCTATTGACAAAAAACATTGGTAGAAAACAGTTAAATTGGTTTGGAAGCCCATGGGGAACTCATCAGGAATCACTTTCTTTTTCACTAAAAGCTGCATGCTATAAAATTGATTAGTTATATAAAATAGGCCATTTCCGATATATTAATATTCTAACTTGGCTCCGAGGCTTGGGGGAATAAAACAAAAGAAATGATTTATTCATCAATCAACCTCGACGTGATATCTTTTGTTTTATTCCCCCAAGCCTCGGAGCCAAGTTAGAATTTTAATATATCGGAAATGGCCTATTGTTCTATCGGTGTCTCTGCATGAGTAAAAAGCTAAATTGAAGAACTTTTGTTCTGAGCTTTGCTCAAATAGACTTGGATTTTTTTTTTCATTATGGAGAAATAGTGTGAAATAACTATTACTGAAAATGAGTGAAATAATGGCTGCCATAAAAACGCTTTACATTCAAAACTTTTTTCGATATTACTTTTTAAAGTCAAATTAAATAAAAAATATTTGTATATTAACACAAATTGTGTAGAAGGAAGCTAAAATTGATTAAATCAGGCTATTTTTTCATTACAAGACAAACGACCCTCACTCATCTAACAGTATCTTACAATATTGAAGTAAGTAATAAAATATAAAAGAATCGTATTTTTCATTGCGCTGACGAAAAAGCCTGGCTTCTACTGATTACTTCGTGAAGGTTATAATTACAAGGTGTCTTTTATTTGCGATAAGATATTCGATAAAAACATAACAAACTCCGTTTAAAATTTTTAAAAAGACGACGACGTTTCGACGTTGACTTAACGACATTATCAAGTCAAGAAAATATGTGATAAGAGGATATAAATATTAATAATCAAAGATCTCTTCGAGATATCGACTTTTTTTGCATGAGGTTAGTATGAGTAGAAGGTTTATCCTGGGCATTGTTGTTCATGGAAGAATTCATACGTCTTTCAGTTCAAGCATTTTTTTTATTTTCGCGGAGGAAATGCTGGATTTGTCAGTCGCGACGGCTGGGAGATTTGCGACTCGTATACTTTGGCTTGGTTAAAAATGGTAAACTTTGACGTTTGCCTTTAATCCAAATAGTTGTTTTCTTTCGAGTTAGAAAGATTTCTACTTGGCTTAATGCAGGGTTCTCGATAAAGGTTACGCACGACAGAGTTACCATTTGTCTCGTCACGCAATCTTAACCCCACATTGAGAAGTAAATTTTCGTTTGGATATTACCAAAAGCCGCTTCTCCTCGCGTTATTCTTTACCTTACGGCTACACACGCCATTTCTAACGACTACATTTCCAGTAAAACAGTTGCTGTTTATTTTTCTAATGGCGATGCATTATTTTCTGAATACATTCTTCATATATACCCACACCCCCGGCCCACACCGAAAAGAAATCCCTTGAATTGAGAACGCGAATAAATGATTATTTACTCGTGTTTAGCGTGACTAACGCAATAGATTGTCGCGAAAACAAATCCTTTAGGTTGAATATTAGCGCCGCTTTACTCGTGTTTAGCGTGACTAACGCAATAGATTGTCGCGAAAACAAATCCTTTAGGTTATGAGTAGAAGGTTTATCCTGGGCATTGTTGTTCGAACATATCATGGAAGAATTCAAACGCTTTAGACTGTGAAAGACTTAAACGTTGCCTTCATGGGCTGAACCACTCACATTCTCGACTAGTTGTGTCATATCTCATTTGAGATACTCACGCATAAAAATAATTGTTATATAACATTTATACATGTACAAGTCACGTTTTTAACACGAGATCGCAAGTGTTGACGCAATACTAATAAGAGACCCTTTCATCACCCACAGCGGAAAGAAATCCCTTGAGAAATTAAAACAGTCCCTTGAGAAATTAAAAAAGTCCCTTGAGAGTTAACAAGAATGTTCCAAATTTTGCCCAACATAACTGCTATTCTCCTACTTTCGCTTGTAAACAAGCAAAAAAAGTCGACAAAATGGACAATAGGAATTAATTAATTAAAGTTGTGAAGTAAAAGTAAAAATATGTTCAATGTCAAACAAAGAGCTTAGCACGTATGGAGTCAGCCTGTGTATTCAAATTTGGTCGCAGTTTCTTTATGAATAGCATCTCCTAAATGAGGCAATCAAATTTTTCTCGGCATTTTTTCAAGACACGAAATTGGTTTTCCTTTAGGAGGTTCACATCGCCATGAGCTTCTTTGAAACGCTTTCCAATCGCCGATGATTTGTTCAGCAATGCGTTTGTGTAGGAGTACTAGTCGCGCTGTGTACCCGACATAATCTGCATCACACAGATTACATGAAAAAAAAATAACAACGCAATGATGATTCACAATCGCTGGCTTGAGTTCCTTAGGTCTAAGCTTAAGGTCTTGTTCCAGTTTTTTGCTTACGAAAACTGGTTGCACGTTGACGTTGATCTTGTGACTTAGATAGCATAATTGCCGTCTGACTGCATTGGCAGATGTCTGATCTTTGAATGATGAGACGGCAATTAAAGTGTTTTACAAAATCGTTACTTATACGTTTCTTTTATTTCTAAATAAAATTTCTATTTCCGAACAGTTACTAAACTGTGTGAATCACGTTCTACTCTCGTGATGTTCATAATTTCTAAACAACTGTTTGTTTTGAATTGAACAAACCTTACAATATTAAAAATATTATGATTCCTGTACATTTTCTTTAGGACATAAATTCCTTATGATGCTTCTTATACTGACTCTAATTTCCTTTATCCTCCAATAGTAAAGCAATGGATTCACAAAAGACGAAGAAAACAGTACGGTCGCGCAAACATTCATGGCCGCTGACGATGATTTAGTTCCGAATTTGTCCATAATGCTAAATACCAAAAGGCAACACAAGTAGGGAACGTAACTCAACAAAAATATAACAAGAATATAAAAAATTGTGAATACAGATTTTCTGTATTTGTCGATGTCAATGGCATTTTGATTTGTTTGTACTTGGTTTTGGTGGTGACGTATGATTTGAAAAACCTTAAAATAAGCGACAACAGTGATAACAAAACAAATTGCTGCGCATAAACAAAAAGTAACGCTATATACACCCAAGAATTCATTCATATAATACCAAATGTACATGTAACAAGCAAAAACCGCAGTTTGTAAAAATGCAAAAATGATATAAATAATAACGACTCGACGAACTGTAAGAAGAGATCTTCGGCTCATATGCAGCCATCTTTCTACAGCTATAATTGTCATTACAATGACTGTAAGAGAGGAAAAGTAGTTTCCAACATATTGTGTGATAACACCAGCAATGCAGGCAATCTTTCTGTTCCCAGACAATACCGCCAATTGGAACAAAACAAAAAATGGTTGACTCAGTAGCCCAGTGCAAAAGTCCGTGAAGGCCAAACCAGCAAGAAGAACATAGGATGGAGTTCTGAGGGACGGTTTCTTCCAAATTGCCACCAAAATCAAAGCATTTCCCACCACTGCCATCGGTGCTAGAAGCGAGGTGACAACACAGCTTATACGAGTTGTCTGATAGTAAACTGAGGTGCTTCTACTGGCGTTTGCATCAAATTGAAACAGACACCATCTGTCCGGTAAACGTGAGAAATTGAAGGCCATTGCAGAGAGAGGTAGTCTTAAATCTAGAACAGCTTCACTGAAAAGGACTTGCACAGTGAATTCTGCCTTTTCCAATTTTCTATTGTCTTTGCTGACTCCTTCTTAGCAGTTGAGTGTACACTCTTTTGTGATATTTAATTCTGAAAGACCTTTACCTGTTGCCATCTGACGTGTTTCGTGTTGAAATTTAATCAGGATGAGCTAAAATCAAACAAGCAACACAAATAAGACAAAACGCCTTGCGGGGGTCTCAATAAATATCCCATTTCTATAATATGCCACTCTCATTAAACTAGAAGCTATTTTCTAAAGATTTTTTGTTTTAGCAAACTGGGTTTCTGGGAATTTATTTTGTGCAACTTTAATATAAGGTTTCAATGCCCAGCAATACGCTCGTTCTCTTTTCATTCATTTTAATTAATAAATAGAATATCTCGCCTAGAAGAGAATTAAAAACCATACTTTCATAAGGAGTTTTTAACTCAGCAAGGGAAAATTACTTTGTGATTTTCTACCATAGAAACCCTTAACAATATTGTATTTTGTTCTTTTATCGATATAAATCACTGAATAGCAAAGGACAAAGAAAATACAGCTGTCAGGGTTCGAACAGCTGTAGACCGAATACTGTATGTTACTTGTTTAATATTTCTTCGAGTGGGTAAACGCAGATGAGATAAATATGGTTTTAACTCTCTTCCATATGTTGTTTTCTTGATAAGGGAATGAAAAAAGACAGAGATGGCTGCATTGCTTTGAAACTCTCGATGTAGAATATAGGCATATTTCTTGTCAAAGTTTCACTCCTTTATTTAGATAGCGCATACGAGGTTCTCAAGCGTGGGTCATTATGCTAACTTAAATAATTTGTTTTGAAATTTTAATTGTTTTGATATTTTGAGGAAAGATCGAATAGTCACAATTGAACAACAAGTTGTGTTTTAATTATTTAACAGTAGTTACAATATTGAAATTAAAGTTAATGGTAAAGAAGCAGCTGTTAAAAGTTGAACTGAAGGTGTTTTCTTTCCAACTGAACTGTTTTGCGTTGAAAAGGTAACCAAGCTGAACTAAAAATCAGACAAACATCACAAATAGGACAAAACAATTTGGGACAGCTTTATAGTTACTTTAACTTTACCTCATTTTATTTGCTTTAGTGAGCTGGTTTAAGTAATTTCACATCCAATTTTATCGCTAATGAAAGGGGTCTTAAATAACTTTGTAATTTTCTGGCCTAGAAACTCTTAAGTTTACATGCAACACCACACTTTTCAATTTTACAATACCGTACAATTCTTTACAATTTTATTGAAAATTTAGATAATTTTTAGTATAGTAGGTCCACATCAGCCCTTTGGCTGTCTTTTACCCAACCTACCTATCAAATAAAAAAGTATGTATGTATGTATGTATGTATGTATGTATGTATGTATGTATGTATGTATGTATGTATGTATGTATGTATGTATGTATGTATGTATGTATGTATGTATGTATGTATGTATGTATGTATGTATGTATGTATGTATGTATGTATGTATGTATGTATGTATGTATGTATGTATGTATGTATGTATGTATGTATGTATGTATGTATGTATGTATGTATGTATGTATGTATGTATGTATGTATGTATGTATGTATGTATGTATGTATGTATGTATGTATGTATGTATGTAAATTACAGCTGATAAGTTTCGAACTGTAGAATAACTTGGGACATCCCGGAATTTTATTAAAAACTTGTTTGCGAGAAAAATGCTATTGACAAAGAGCAAATTGGTGGGAAAGACCTAATTTTAAACACCAAAAAAATCCAAAGAGTTAAAGTTACATTGCTTTTGAAGCCAATAGAGGCAAACGAATATCAAAATACCATTGCAACTTTTCAAGAATCACTCCTTGTTTTACTAAAAACTGCGTGCGAAAAAAATGAGTCATTATAATGGTGTCTTTGTATATAAAGCTAAATGAGGAAATTTAGCTTCGAGCTTTGCTCAAGTTGAAAATTTGTTGCATTTTGAAGAAATAATGAAATAACTCAATTTATTTGATTAATTGCTCCCCTAAAACGATTTAAATTTGTAACCATCTTGCAACATTGTCTTTGAAGTAATAATTTTCTAAAGAAAAAGTGACGCGTACAGGAGAATTACACTACGATAAAAGTTTATTACATCCACAAAGTCATTTTTCTTTATTGAGGGTCAACAATTCATTTATCGTTTTATTTCCGGTTGTAATCAGAGTCAGGCAGTCTGACAAGTAGGAAACCCGCAAGAACTGGTTCCCTCACTGAAAAAAATTCTGGAAGAATTATTTACGGGTTATAGCATACAGAAGACAAAGTATTAACAAGAAGAAACACATTTTAAGGCTCCCTGTTAATAAGCAGTAAAATATATTATTTCACTAGCCAGTAAACTTATGTTGCCTTGTACAATATATTACTTTGTAAACGTTAATTACAATACATTCCAATATTACTCTTAAAATAAAAACTGTTAGACAAAGTGACGTGCGCTGGAAAGATAAATAAAAATTAATAAATCCTGCTATTTTGTATTACACTTCAAATGATGTTCACTCATCTTACAGTATCACTAAAAGTAATAAGTAATGAAACATTAAAAGAACCGTATTCTTCATTGCGCTAGCCAATAAACATGGCTTGCACCTTGTAAAAGTATATTACAAGGTTTTATTTATGTCTCAATAGAGTTTCTATTTCCGATCAGTAGCCAGCTTTTCGTAAATATATAGTGACTCACGTTGTGCTGATATTTTGAGTAAATATATGCTGGTCATCATTCCTCGACCTCTTCTTGTTTCTTAAAGTATGTAACACGCATTACAATAAATTATTAACATTATTATGCATTTCCTTCGTTCTCTTTACAGCATAACTTCTTAACGATACTTTTTACACTATCTCTTATTTCCTTTATCCTCCAATAGTAAAGCAAGGGATTCACAAAAGACGAAAAAAACACAACGGTAACGCAAACATTGAAGGCTGCCTCGGATAATTCATTTCCGATTAGGTTCATAATGCTAAATACCAAAACGGAACACACGAAGGGAACATAACTCAGAAAAAATATTGCAAGAATATACAGAATTGTGAATACAGATTTTTTATATTTTTGGATATTAATGGCGTTTTGATTTGTTTGCACTTGACTTTGATGCTGACGTATGATTTGAAAAACTTTGAAATAAGCAAAGAAAGTGATAAGAATACAAAGTGCAGCCCCTAAAATAAAAAGGACAAAAAATGCATTTGACGTTCTATTCGTATATAGGTTGTACACTTGACAAGCGAAAAACGCAAGAAGCAAAACTACAAACGTGATATAAATAATAACGACTCGACGAACTGTAAGAAGAGATCTTCGGCTCATATGCAGCCATCTTTCCACAGCCATTATTGTCATGACGATGACTGTCAGAGAGGAAAAGTAGTATCCAATGATTTGTTTGCTAACACCAGCAATGCAGATCATCTTTCTGTTCTCAGCTAATTCCGCTAATTTGTGCATAACGAAAAACGGCTGACTTAGTAACCCAGTGCAGAAGTCTGTGAAGGCCAAACCAGCAAGAAGAACATAAGTTGAAGTCCTGAGAGACGGGTTCTTCCAAATTGCCGCCATGATCAAAACATTTCCCACCACTGCCATCGGTGCTAGAAGTGAGGTGACAACACAGCTTATAAGAGTTGTCTGATAGTAAACTGGGATGCTTTTACTGACGTTTAAATGAAATAGATTCAAACACCAGCTGTCCTCTAAACGAGAGGAAATGAAGGCCATTGAAACTTCAAACGACTTCCACTGAAAACACGTACGTATTGAATTCTGGCTTTCCCACTTTTTATGGTAATTGCTTTAGTCCTACTCTTCCCTTGCAATATTTTGAGTGAACACACTGACTTGATATTAAATTCAGAAAGGTGCGTACGTGCGTATTTTTATTCGGTGTGGATCAGTCAGCCAGCCGAAGTGTTTGGTGTTGATAATTTAATCAGGCTGAAGTTAGCATCATGCAAAGATGACAAAGAACACAAAACACCTTGGGGGAGTTTAATTTTATTGATTAAATCGGCCTTATTGCATGGTACTAATATCATGTTCAAAGTAGATTTTATAAAAGAAGATTTGTTTAATGTTTCTTCAAGTGGGCTAAAAAACGCACTTTCCATAAATGTTCCTTTAAATTGTCTTTTCAGACAATATGTTCTTCTTCTGTTTGGCTTTGAATCTCTCAAGGTAGAATACAGCGAGTGTTTCTTAAGTTGTTATATTATTTTGTCTTCTTTGTTTAAGTAGCACTTAAAAGGCTCTTAGAAACCCAGGTTTCTGAAGAAAATTCTTTTACAAATCACTCCTAGTTTAAATACAAAAATCTGCATGTTATGGAAGTGTATTGTAAAGGACACTGCTTTCTTTGAGATGGAAATTACAGCATTTCTAAGGGCCGAATCGCACTAGCGGACAAGTTTTAAATGTCATGACATTTTTGACAAAAACAAAATTGTCGCGACAAGTCAGAGACATCTTGAAGAGAACAAAAGGTGAAATTATTAGTACAATAGCTTTGCACGTGCTTCTGGCAACCCTGTACATTTCTCAGCACGGCCGTCTTGAGCAAACATTTCATATGCAGTACCACGCGGTAAAAAAATTCTAAAAAAATTTGCATTTAGAGCACGCGTGTTCTCATGCAGTGGAATAATGAGTCGTCTCAAGATAACTTTTTCTTTTCTCATTCTTACATTGGGCAAATACTTCGCTTATAAACATGCCTTGCCTATCGCGGAAAGATTTTGCGGCTGAATTATGATAGTGAGAGCCACATCACGGTGCATACTATCGCAAACATTTTGGTGTGCGTGTTGTTATTAGGTCCAGTTTGGGCCAAACACAATAGCCAATCAACGACGTATTGTTATCTGGCATTACGAGGGCATGGGAATGCGACTTGTCATGAAATGTCCTGCCTCGAGGCAGGACTTCGGCCCCTTTGATGATTTGTCCGTTTTGACAAAATTTGCCCTTGTCCAACAAGTCGTACGCACTTGTTTTTGCAATTGTTTGACAAAATGTATCGCGCGTGCAACGCGGACCAATCATAAGACAGCTGCTTCTTTGTTTTCCTAAAATGTTGGACAAGTTGTAGGTCTCGAAAAACGTTATCGCACTTGTGTTCTGCAACAAGTGACTCATTAATGATGAAATCTACCATTTGTTACAAAATTTGTCCGCTAGTGCGATTCGGCCCTAAGAGAAAAAGTCATTGTGTTTGTGTGTTGCGTAATATCTAGGTAACTTTCCTTCTTCATGGTGGAAATTAGAGCATTCCTGATGTATAAAGAACTCAATGTTTAGTTTGTAGTGTGTAATCTGCATAGAGAAATATATATAAAAAATAAAACCAGCAAACAACTTTGATTACAGATCAAACAATCTTTATTCATCTCACAGTATGAATTATTCAAATAAAATTGTCCTCCTTCTCTTAGCGCTGGCCACAACCTGGCTTTCAAAGATTATTTCTGAATGTTGCATCCAATATTTCTATCATTACTAAACGGAAATGATTAGGAGCTACGTCTGTAAAATTCAATTTGAACTGATGTTAAGAAAAGATCAGATAGTCATAACTGAACTATAGATATTGTCAATTATCTAGCAAGTGTTTTATTAAAATTTATCATAATTCCTCTACGTTCTCTTTACAGAATACTTTCCTAACCATATTTCTAACGCTATCTCTAATTTCCTTTATCCTCCAATAGTAAAGCAAGGGATTGAAAAACGAGGACGAAAATAGTAAGACAGCGCAAGCGTTTCCCACGGCAAAGTTTGAAGCGGAGCTTCCATCTGCACCCGTTATCACATTAATTAGAACGGAACACACGTAGGGAACATAACTCATTAAAAATATTGCAAGGATATACAAAATTGTGAATACAGAATTTTGGTACTTTTTGATATCAAAGGCATTTTGATTTGTTTGTACTTGACTTTGATGGTGACGTATAATTCGAAAAACCTTAAAATACGCGAAGACAGTGAGAACAAAACAAAGTGCTGCTGCCAACAAAAAAATAACACTAAGTGCATGCAAGACTGATTCATTCGTCTGATTTGTATAATGCCGGCTGTAAATGTAACAAGCGACAAACGGAATAGGGATAAGTACAAAAGTGATATATAGAATAACGACTCGACGCACTGTAAGAAGAGATCTTCGGCTCATATGCAGCCATCTTTCCACAGCTATTATTGTCATAACCAAGGCTGTTAGAGACGAGAAATAGCTACCAACGCTTCGTGTGACCACTATAGCAATGCAGAACATTTTTATGTTTCCTGTTAAGCCCGCCAAGTTGTACACAACAAAAAATGGCTGAGTCATTAACCCAGTGCAAAAGTCTGTGAAGGCCAAACCAGCAAGGAGAGCATAAGATGGAGTTCTGAGAGACGGGTTCTTCCAAATTGCCGCCATAATCAAAGCGTTTCCCACCACTGTCATCGGTGCTAAAAGTGACGTGACAACACAGGCTGTAAGATTTACCTGATGATAAACTGAGGTACTTTTACTTGCGTTTGGAGTCTGAAATGAAAGGAAACACCAACTGTCATGTAACGTAGAGGAATTAACGGCCATCTGTATACTTGAACGGCATCAAAGGCAAAGCTTTTTGCACTGAGTTTTGAGTTCTCCACTTCTTAATGATTTTGTTGACTTTTTTTATTCGCACTTCTTTCTCGCAATTAAAAAACAATGAGCTGATAGTCTTGTCTGAAAATATTAAGGTTCTTAATTTGTAAAACTGCATGGGTCGGTACGCCAACTTTACTGTTTTGTGTTTAAAATGTAAGCAGGCTGATTGAAATTATACAAACAACACAACTAGCACAAAACAACTTGGGGGAGCTTAAGTCATTAAATCTTCTTAATCTCATTGAGGTCGTTTGATTTGATCACATTCACGTTTTCCCTTGATGAAAGGGGTTCTTTACTCAGGAAGGAAAATTAGTTTGTGATTTTATCCCATATATAGAAAGTCTTTACAATTCTTTCTAATTTTCCAAACAAAATCAATAGCAAATAAATTTTAATTAATTTATTTAAAAATATGGCAAATGGTAAATTGGTTTGGAGCCCACAGGGATAAATAAAGATCCCGGAAATTATTTTTCCTTTCCAGGAATGACTCATGTTTTAATAGCTAAATGCTTCAAAAATTGGTCTAAAAGGGTTGCTCTGCATGCGCCGCGAAAAAGTTAAAATCTACTGTTTCGATTTTTGCTAATGAAGAAAATTTATAGGACTTGCCTGAAAGGGTAAAATGGCAACTGGCATTTGCCTATTTTTTCACTGAGAAAATAAGATTAGGGTCACCGGCACTGGGAATCACAAATCAAAAAAAGGAAATGGGACTGAGATTTGGACAAACATTGGGCTTGAAAGTAGGAGTTATACCCCCCTATCCCCCTGACTCCCCCCTCGGCCCCCAGGACCCTCTTCTAGCATTATCACGATAAATGAAATCAATAGCTTTGGAATAAAGATCGAAATTCTGTTGAGATGAAAAGTGACTTGTACAGGAAAAATAAAACTAATTACATCTGGCAAAAAGTTTTTATTATTAGGGGTCAAACAATTTTTTTCGTATAATAGTGTTTATTAGGTGATGGAATACTAACAGAATCGTTGTATTTCTTATTTTAGTAGCTACAAACCTTAACTACCACTGGCTACATCTTCAAAGGGAATTACAATGGTAATTACAATGGGAATTAAAATATTTCCCTGTGCAAAACCACTGCTGGCCAGAGGTCTTTTTAATACAGAATAGTAAAGCTATGGAACTCTTTAGACAAAGACTTAAAACTATGCGAGAGTCATGCAAATTTTAAAGACAAAGCAAATTTAAAGTAATGCAAATTTTAAAGACAAAGCTTCCCAGCGAGTTTTTAAATTATTTTTTTCTTATTTCTTTCATTTCTCGTTCTATTTCTTTTTAATTTTTCTTACTATATAACTAGTGCACGCATTTTACATTTTATTCCACTTTGTGTATTGCTTACTGAAAAACCTATTTAGGAGTGTACAATAAAAATTTTATTTCATCTTATCTTATCGTACAATAGTGTTGTTATATACAATTTCTATTTCTGTTTTTTCTGTTTACTTGATTTAGTCTCATGACTGTTCCATTCCTTGTGTATTTATATTTTGAATTGAAATTTCATGGTCATCATTCCTCAACCACTGTTTAATTTTTAAAGTATCTCACAAGTGTTTCAATATTAAAATTCTTACGAATTCTCTCCGTTCTCTTTATAGCATAACTTCCTTACGATACTTTTTACACTATCTCTAATTTCCTTTATCCTCCAATAGTAAAGCAAGGGATTCACAAACGACGAAGAATACACAACGGTAACGCAAGCATTGAAGGCCGCTTCTGATGACTCATTTCCGGTTAGGTTCATAATGCTAAACGCCAAAACGGAGCACACGAAGGGAACATAACTCAGAAAAAATATTGCAAGAATATACAGAATTGTGAATACAGATTTTTTATATTTTTGGATATTAATGGTGTTTTGATTTGTTTGCACTTGACTTTGATGCTCACGTATGATTTGAAAAACTTTGAAATAAGCAAAGAAAGTGATAAAAATACAAAGTGCTGCCCCTAAAATAAAAAGGACAAAAAATGCATTGGACGTTCTTTTCGTATACAAGTAGTACACTTGACAAGCGAAAAACGCAAGAAGCAAAACTACAACCGTGATATAAATAATTATGACTCGACGCACTGTAAGAAGAGATCTTCGGCTCATATGCAACCATCTTTCCACAGCCATTATTGTCATGACGATGACTGTCAGAGAGGAAAAGTAGTATCCAACCATTTGTGTGCCAACACCAGCAATGCAGATCATCTTCCTGTTCCGAGCTAATTCCGCTAATTTTTGCATAACGAAAGACGGCTGACTTAGTAACCCAGTGCAGAAGTCTGTGAAGGCCAAACCAGCAAGAAGAACATAAGTTGAAGTCCTGAGAGACGGGTTCTTCCAAATTGCCGCCATGATCAAAACATTTCCGACCACTGCCATTGGTGCTAGGAGTGAGGTGACAACACAGCTTATAAGAGTTGTCTGATAGTAAACCGGGCTGCTTTTACTGACGTTTGTATGAAATAGAAACAAACACCAGCTGTCCTCTAAACGAGAGGAAATGAAGGCCATTGAAACTTCAAACGACTTCCACTGAAAAACACGTACGTATTGAACTCTGGCTTTCCCGCTTTTTTATGGTCCTTGCTAATACTCTTTCCTTGCAATATTTTGAGTGAACACACTGACTTGATATTAAATTCTGAAAGGTACGTACGTGTGTATTTTTATTCGGCGTGATTCAGTCAGCCAACCAAAGAGTTTGGTGTTGATAATTTAATCAGGCTGAACTTAGCATCATGCAAAGATCACAAAGAACACAAAACATCTTGGGAGAGTTTAATTTTATTGATTTAATCGGTCTAATGGCCTTATACTAATATCATTTTCAAAGTGGATTTTATAAAAGAATAATCATCAATAAAGAGGAACGAGAGCACTGCTGGGCTTTGAATCTCTCAAGGTAGAATACAGCGAGTGTTTCTTAAGTTGTTATATTATTTTGTCTTCTTTGTTTAAGTAGCACTTAAAAGGCTCTTAGAAACCCAGGTTTCTGAAAGAAAAATCTTTTACAAATCACTCCTAGTTAAAATAAAAAAATCTGCATGTTATAGAAGTGTATTGTAAGAGACACTGCTTTCTTTGAGATAGAAATTACAGCATTTCTAAGAGAGAAAAAGTCATTGTGTTTGTGTATTACGTGATATTCATGTAAAGGTCACTTCTCCTCTTAGCGCTAGCCACAACCTGAATCCTAAATATTATTTCTTAACGTTACATACAATAATTATGTTTCTAAATGCAATTTGTTCAGTTTTTGTGATCAGAAGCTAATTAAATTCGCATGTCTGTGAGCTCAATTTGTATTGATATTTAAAAAAGGTTCAGATAGTCATCATTGAACCACTGTTTGTTGTCGAAAATAAAACCTAGCTGAACATAAAATCATACAAACATCACAAATAGCTTAAAACAACTTGGGGGAGTTTTAGCAATTACATCACCTTCATCTCTGTCGTCGTATTGTCAAATGAGCACCTTTTGATTATGTTTCATTCATTTGTTTGTCTAATGAAAGAGGTTCTTAACTCAGGAGGTTTAAGAACGATTGTGATTTTCTGTCAAAGGAGCTCTTTACAATTTTCTTTTTTTGTCGATGATAATTAATTGCTAAGAAAATAAGGCTGTCAGGTTTCGAAATGTAGACTGAATATTCGTTTGTTCACTTTTTCAACAGAAATTGATTCTGATGAGAGAATTGCTACTTAGAAAAAGCACACTGGTAGGAAATGGCTCATTTTGGACACTCTAGGCCAAGCAGTTAAATTGATTTAGAAGCCCATGGGAAACACGAATATCAAAAACCATTGTAACTCTTCGGGAATCACTCCTTGTTTAATTAAAAGCTGCATGCTATAAAAATCAGGTATAATAATGATGTCTCTGCATGCATGAGCCTGTATAAAATATGTAAGAGTACGACTCGACGAAATGAAATAAGATATATTCTTTTTACAATTTGACAAAAAATTGACAATCGCCATCTTCTTTCAGGTCAAACCCGAATAACGGGTAAAAAACACAGCTCTTGTTAGGTATCGAGAATAAATTAAATGCAATGCATCTTGTAAAAAAAGTTTTTCTACTCACATATAAACGGAAATTGTTTCCAATGAGAAAATTGCTATTGAAAAAGAGCTTGATCTGAGAAAGTTACTCGTTTTGGACGCTCTAAAGAGACAAACAGATATCAGAAATTATAGTCCCTTTCCTGGGATGACACGTATTTTAGTTGAAATCTACATGTTTTTTAATTATTAAAATGGCCTGTTATAAGGGTCTCTTTCCATGAGCCTGTTGAACGTTCAATTGAATGTCTAGTGCTGTGAGCTTTGTTCATGAAGAAAATCCTAACATTTCGGAGAAATAATAAATACAAATGATTTAAATTTCTTTGACGGTTGTCCACAAAATTCTCTTTTCCACATCATGTTCCAGCAATGATTTTAAGAGATGAAAGGGGGATTTATCTACTCTTTGAATAGTCTTGTCAGATTTTTTCCGTTTTTGCAAATAAATTTATAAAGCATTTATTGTCATGACGTTTAATGACTGTTAGAGAGAAAAAGTCGCGTTTACAACTTTGCGTGATTACACCAGCAATGCAGAACGTCTTTCTGTTTTCAGCTAATCTCGCCTAGAGGTATAAAACAAAAAGTGGTTGACTTAGTCTTCCAGTGCTAATGTCTGTAAATGCAAACCAGCAAGAAGAACATCCGATGGAATCCTCAGAGACGGGTTCTTCCAAATTGCAACCATAACCAAAGCATTTCCTGCCACTGCCATCGGTGCTAGAAGAAAGGTGACAACACAGACTCTAACAGTTGCCTGACAGTAAAATACGGTGCTTTTGCTCGCGTTAGTAACAGGTAGCAACAAACACCGCTGTCATGTAAACGAACGGGATTTTAGACCATTTCCATTTGTGAAATCTGGAACAGCTTTACGTCAAAAGAGGTGTGATAATTTTTCCATTTTTAGGTGATTTCGTCAGTTATCTTTGCTGGCTTCCTCGTTCCCACTTTTTTCTGAATACTATTCCAAAATTTAATTACTTATTGGCGTATTTTAAATCAGTT
Source organism: Oculina patagonica (assembly GCF_052425735.1). Taxonomy (NCBI): domain Eukaryota; kingdom Metazoa; phylum Cnidaria; class Anthozoa; order Scleractinia; family Oculinidae; genus Oculina; species Oculina patagonica. The sequence continues at coordinate 14,162,398 of NC_135763.1, forward strand.
CGACATTGAATGGTTTGCTTTGTTGAAAATGTAACAAGGCTGAATTAAAAAGCACAGTGGTCTCACAAGATACCAGCACAATACATCTTGGGGATCTTTTTATGAAATTAATTATTGTATTCCGCGGATGTAATGTCATGGTATTTGTTTCAGTAAGCTCGTTTAGTTGTTTTAAATTTGCACTTAAGGAAAATTAATTTGAAATTTGTTTGCAAAGCATTTCTTGGCAATTCGCTTCTTTCTATTGGTTTGATTTAACAGCAAGGGAAAAGCAGCTGTCGGATTTATCGCTAAAATGTAGAACAAAGAAAACGCATCTTATTAATAATTTCTTCGGTAACTTATAAATGCCAATTGAATCTCAAGAAAAAAATATGTTGCCTTAAAGTGGGCAATGGTTGCAAATATCTCATTGTGGACACTTTAGTCTAAATAGCTGATTTGGCTGGCAAGCTCAAAAGAGACGGACAGAGACTTTCATCGAACACTCTTTGTAACTACTTGGGAATCATGCTTAACGTTTTTCAAATGACATTACAAGCCCATCACCTAAGTATGACAAGTATCAAGTATCACGTTACTTCTAACACCCATGGCATAAAATACTTTTATTATGGCGACAATTTGGAAAAACCCGTCTCTCAGGACTCCATCTTATGTTCTTCATGCTGGTTTAGCCTTCACAGACTTTTGCACTTGGATACTAAGGTTGTGTTCACTCTTGGTGCCTGGCTACGGTGCCCGAGTACGATTCTCGCTGAGCACTAATGTGAACATACTATTTTTTCAAGTACCTACGTCATAATTCGGGCACAGGCACAAGGTCTCGACCTTGCACTCGGGCACTTAATGGTACTTGGGTACTTTGCTTTTCTGTGTGTGAACACGACGCTATTTTTTGCCGGTGCTCAGGTACCAGTGCTCGGGAACTAAGTGTGAACACGCCTAAGTCGACCAATTTTTTTTATATACCACTTGGCGAGATGAGCTAAAGCAGAGAGATGTGCTGCGGGGGGGGGGGGGGGGGGGGGGTTTACCGGGGTTATGAATGGCGCCACAGAAATACAGTCAACTCCCGATAACTCGAACCTTCAAGGGAAATTGAAAATGGTTCGAGTTATCGGGAGTTCGAGTTATTGAGAGTTGAAAACAAATGACCGGAAATAATGAAAAAACGTTATTTACTGATTTTCTATTCACACAGTGAAGACCAGTGTACATTTTAAACAAATTTAATTAGAGTAAAGAGAAGCCAAAAGAAAAAAGGAACAATATATTCCTAAATCACTGCATAAACCAGAAAAACCAGAACGTAACGTAACGTTAAACAAAGCGAATCAGCTGTGAACGTTGCAGGTTTCAAAGAGAACAACACTATAGGCTACTGTTGCAGAGTTTATGCGATTTACTTTTTCAAGAAATGGTCAGTTAATTCGTCCTGATGATAATCCTTTAAATTTTCTAAGGTTGGATTTAAAAGAATCGGTATTAACCTCTACAAACAAACTGAACATCAGTAGCACGTCAATGTTGTGGCACATTTCGTGTTTTGAGGGGCGTTTCGGGGACGGCTCTGACGTGTGAACGTTTTTATTTCAAAATCAATTCAATGTTTTGGACTACAGTACACTGTTTGTTTTGACTTGTCAGGTATTGACAGGCATGGTTCGAGTTATCGAGGGTAAAATTATATGGAAAATGACCTGAAGGGAAACAAAAGTTGGTTCGAGTTAGCGGGAGATTCGAGTTATCGAGGGTTCGAGTTACCGAGGGTAAAATTACAGTGAATGTATGACGGAAATCCAGGGGAAATCGATTTTGGTTCGAGTTAGCGCGAGGTTCGAGTTAGCGAGGGTTCGAGTTATCGGGAGTTGACTGTAACTACTAAGTAGTAAATGCACTTTCTAATTTGTTTATTTCTCCAAAATGTAAAAATATCCAGTCCGAGTATAGCGATTTGCGATTTGCTTTATTCACCATTGTGCCTGAGGATAGGCCTTTACAATGTCTTATATTTGTTACAAGCTTCTTTTAATTAAAATATCTGCTTCTTTTCTTGCCATTGATTTCAATCAAAAAAGAGGAAAATTATCGAGAACTACCGACAAAAAACCATTGATTTCTTTTCTTCTGTTTTCAGCCTTCCACGTCGAAACAGGTGAATGCGAAATAATTAAACGAGCTCACTGAAACAAATAACTTGGTATTCGGCCGATTTTATAGATAAAACCCTCCCCCTAGGTGTACCATTGTTAGCTTTGATGTTCAAATGATCCTCAGTTCGAAATGTTTCGACGTTTAACTCTTCCAAGTCCGGTGAAATGGTGCCTAGCGCTATCGGTTCTTTCCGCAGTTCCTTAAGCATATGACTTTAACCGACGTAAAAATACAAAACCTCGAAATTTATTATCAAATATGGCATGTTTTTGTTTACTCTTTATCAATGGCCATCAAATAGTGGGAATAAGCAAATCAGCCCAAATCTTGGAAATAACTTACCGGTGGAAATGCCTAAATTGATACATCTCGCTTGAGGGATGCTGTTCGCGATTGGACACTAAGCAATGGCCTTTAATTCCTCTCGTTTACCGGGAAGCTGGTGCTCCTTTCTAATTATTTCAAACGCTAGTAAAAGCAGTTCAACTTACTATCAGGTAATTCTTACATCCTGTGTTGTTACCTCACTTCTAGCACCGATGGCAGTGGTGGGAAACGCTTTGATTATGGCGGCAATTTGGAGGGAACCGTCTCTCAGGACTCCATCTTATGTTCTTCTTGCCGGTTTGGCTTTTACAGACTTTTGCACTGGGTTACTGAGTCAACCATTTTATGTTATGTACAAATTGGGAGAATTAGCAGGAAATAGGAAGATATGTTCTGCATCACTGGTGTTATCACACAAAGCATTGGATACTTTTTTTCCTCCCTAACAGTCATCGTCATGACAATAATAAGTGTAGAAAGATGGCTGCATATGAGCCGAAGATCTCTTCTTACAGTGCGTCGAGCCGTTATTTTTTATATCACCTTTGTAGTTTTGCTGATTATTCTTGACGCCTTACACATGTATGGCTGGTATTATACGAACAGAAACTTCAGACCAGTCATAATTATTTTCTTGGTGGGGATAACACTGTGTTTTGTTCTCACTGTCTTCGCCTATTTGAAAGTCTTTCAAAATCATACGTGAACATCAAAGTCAAGTGCAAACGAATCAAAATACCATTGACATCGTAAAATACAAGAAATCTGTATTCACGATTTTGTATATTCTTGTAATATTTTTTACTGAGTTACGTGCCCTATGTGTGTTGCCTTTTAGTTGTTAGCATTATGGACAATTTCGGAAATGAATTATCGTCAACAGCCTTTAATGTTTGCGGTGTCGTTGTGTTTTCTTCGTCGGTTTGCAATCCCGTTCTTTACTATTTGAGGATAAAGGAAATTAGAGATAGTGTTAGAAGTATTTTATGGAACTTGTGTTGTAAAGAAACCTAGACGAATCAACAATTTTAGTATTGTATAATTTGTAAGAGACCTGAAAAATAACGACCATCTAGTTCCTCCTCAAAGTATCAGTGCAACGTGAGTCACAGTCAGAAAATTAAGCAACTGTCGATCTCAAAGAGAAATCACATTTGGAAATTAGTAGTCGAAACCTTGCTTAAACTTTTATAAAGTAATTTGTGTATGTCAGGGCTTTAGTTAGCGCAATACGTGTATATTTTGAAGACCAATGATTCCTTTTAAATTTTATTTCCCCTTTAAAGATCTGCAATACATCTGAGTTGTTTGTCCTTTTTTCCATTTTCATAACATGCAGCTTTTAATTAAAGTAGCAGCGGATCCCTTGAAGTGACAAAGATATTAAAATGCGTTTCGCGCTTGGACTTCGAAATTAATTATTTACCTTCGCAAAAGCCATTACAAAGTTCATAACATGCAGCTTTTAATTAAACTAGCAGCGGATCCTTTAAGGTCGCGGGGGACACCTTAGGCTCATCATTATGCATTTATTTAAAGCGTATGCACGAAGTGCAACGACTGACATCGACAACTTTACGAGATATTCATGACTGGATAAAAATATAAAAAAATATAAAAATTCCCGTTTCTTTGATATTTTAACCAATTTAAAACAACACTTGGCGTTATACGTTTATATAGATTGTAGTAAGTCTATGAGCTAATTTTTATTCAAATTTGAATGTTTCTGCAACTCTCTGCAACTCAGAGTAATCACAATAATATTCGGCATAAACAATCGTGTCCTTCATAAAAACGCATTGTTCTCACCATAAAAGCGTGGAATATAATTACCATAATTACATCTCTCCTTTGGAAACTGATCGTGTTTTGGTCGGGATACCTTCGGAAATCTCAAAGTTTGGACTTTTCCGACAATTTTGTGGCAGAGAATACAGCGCGGATACATAACTTCATGACTTGCCACTGCAGATAGGTAAACTATGGATATTGTAGTGTGTCATAACAGAGGCGGAATTTTAAAAGAGCGCTTTTAGAAAGAGGTAGAAGACATTAAATTAAAATTTGTGCATTTAAACCGCCATAACTTGCTGGCAAATTTTTGTTATGACACTCTAGAGATAATGACTGATTAGTTTTTGACAAGATCACAGTGTGCTGTCTCCTAGTCCTTCCACAAACTCTGCCACCGAAATCATGTTCTTCCCAATTTGGCACTGACGTGGCTATTACATCGCTGTTAACTATGATCTACCCAATAAATGATTACATACATAATCTTTTATCATTTCTTTATGTCTCTGTAAAATTTGAGCTTAATCGCACCTATAACAGCCGAGAAATAAGCGTTTTAAAAGATGCAGGTCAAGCAAAATTTCGCTTCATGAATTCACTGATTCATGCTGTAGGTATCCACCGCGACCTTAAGTGGCAAAGATATTGAAATGCGTTTGGAGTTCGAAATCAATTATTTATCTTTGCAAAAGTCATTGCAAAGTCACTATCTTATCAGAATTAACACTTGTTTAAACTAAGAAAACAGATAGCAGATGTTGTTTTCTTGCTCAGTATTGCTTTGCTTTGAACGAAACGAGATGGTTAAGAGACGGACCATTAGAAAAGTTATGGGGGGGGGGGGGGTGAGAAAAAAAAAATTCATGCAAGAGAAAATCCCCAAAAAAAATTCGTGCAAAGGGGAAGGCAAGAAAAAAAATTCATGCAGAAAGAAAAGTTCCTAATTAAGCACTTAAAACACCCGTCATTTTACACTTGCTGAGATCGACTTTTCGACGAAATATATCAGGAAAAATGCTGAAAATAGCATTTTCGAGCCATGAGATTTCAAAAATTTCCGGGGGAGGATACCCACAAACACTCTACAAACAAGCGTCTCCAGCGCTCAACTTTTAGTTTCACTAAAGCTAATTGCATTCAGCCTGGCCTCTCTACAAGCAAAAATTTTCTTCCCATACACAGATGGTTATAGAAAATTCACTTTCAGGTCTTGGCTTCTGTTTATTGCATAAAAACTTTGACCCCAACATTTGTAAAACATTCGATATAAATTGCTGTTGACAAGTGTATAGGGTGAAGAAAACAATCAGTGGTATAAAATCCCCAGTGGAATTCTTCAATAGAAATTGAATAAGTTTCTTTACGTGGGCAGTTTTAGATGTATTTCTAGTGATTTCAGAAGGCCCAAAATTAAAAATTTCACGGGGGAGCATGCCCCCGTACCCCCCTAGAAGGCTTGTGATCGTATCAACGGCTTTGGTGGGCTCTCTCAAGTCGCCACTTTTGCAATTGCTCCGACCGACCACACAATACTTATTGACCAGTGCATAAAGGAATAAATCAATGAATAACAACATTTTGGGGAAAAATTTAAACTATTTAGCAAATGATCATCAGCCAGGCCAGGCCGATTAAAGAGAACAATAGGGGTCACGTGACCAAGACTTACCACACTACGGAGAGAGAGCTAGGGGTATGCTTAACCCATAATAGTGCCTGGATTTGGGTTGCTGGTTTGGGGTTTATGGTTTAGGGTTAGGGTTGAGTTGTTGGGGTTAGGGTAAGATTTAGGCTTAGGGTTGCAGTTTGGGCCTGGGCTAGTCACGTGACAAGTACTCCTACCACACTGGATCACCTTAGTTAAAGTAAGTGTAGCCTTGTGACTGTATTGGACCTAAGTAAAGTTTCTGGTCAAGCTACAATTTCAAATAATTTACTCCTCTTGCTTCGATTTTGTGCTGTGGTCTGATTATAAAGGTTTGAGGGCTAGTGCCATGACCACCCTCCCCCCCCCCCCGCTAACTTCTTGCCTTGTGCTCAAGTTGACACAAACATTTGCAGAGGGACTAGTATTGATGAGCCTTGCATGTTTGAAGAGTCTCCGAACTCGAAAGATGAATTGACTGACAAAGAGTATTTTTGGTTAAAGTGGTGCACCTCTAAGGGCTAACTTATATAATTACCGCATTTGGTAGATTTCTGCCCGGTTAAAAAAACGTCCAATGATGCAGCCAGGTGCACTGCATTGGTACTTTTTAATTTACTATTATTCGAGGTTCATTTTTTGTGTGGTATTCAAGTGTTATGCAACATAATGGAATATTACCTTTGGCCGCCTTAATCTACTTCCACGGAAGTAGTATTTTTTTCGGTGTTTTTTGTCGTTTTTAATTCCTTGCTTTACTGCTGGAAAATAAGAAAGTTACATTGTAAGAGACTACCCAGTAGCCTCGTAAGTATATTATTTTTTTTTAAGAAAACGAGGAAGAATCGTAACAATTTCAAAAAAAGTTTGCTTATTTGGGGATATTTCCAATTTATATAACATCTTCCTCAATAACGGCAGCCTTTTCGCTGGGTTTACACTAGCTGCTAAACACGCCGTAGGTGTATTTTTTCTTTGCTTTTACGAAGACAAATTCAATTTAAAATAGCTAAGTATAATCATAATCATTTTCTTTGCAGATTTTGATGAACTTCAAACTTTACTATTTTAAAACTTAGAAGACGGACCTTCTTGGTTTTTGACATTGAAGATGTCACGGAAGTTTTTAATAACTAACAATTTTAATTTCGTTGTGATCTAGATAAACAAGCTTATTCACGGTAATAATTAGGATATCTGTTTAATGAAAATGCATGGTTTATCGATGGTTTATCGAAGCAACGGAAGGTGACAGACTTTTCGTACAAAAGCTACCGGCGATTGTATTTTAATTGACAGTTCTTCCAGAAACTTCATTCGAAAATCGTAAACAAATGTATACCTAAAAATAATTATATCACAATGTTTTTGTTTCAGTTCTGTTCACTCTGTAAACGTTATTCCACTACAGTGTGCAGAATAAAGCTGTGATACAATTGACCGACTGTAAATTAAAAACAGTTCAATAGAACAATTCTGACAGTGGGAGGAGTTCATTCTCTTTGGATCAGAAAGCAGATGTCCTTGATATTTTTTTACTCGAGTCATCAAGAAAGAATTTGTCTTTTTACGACAAAGTTCATTTTGAGAAACTGATTTCAGTTCAGATTATCCCGTGCGAAGCGGGTTAAAACCGCTTCACTGTATTATAGCGATGTTATTAAATTCCTCTCATTTGCAGGACAGCTGGTGTTCGCTTCTACCCGTTTACAACGCCAGTAAAAGCACCTCAGTTTACTATAAGGTAACTCTTACAACCTGTGTTGTCGCCTCACTTCTAGCACCGATGGCGGTGGTGGGAAATGCTTTGATTATGGCGGCAATTTGGAGGAACCCGGATCTGAGGACTCCATCTTATGTTCTTCTTGCTGGTTTGGCCTTCACAGACTTCTGCACTGGGTTACTAAGTCAACCGTTTTATGTTATGTACCGATTGGCTGACTTAACAGGAAACATAAAGATGTTCTGCATTGCTGGTGTGGTCACTGAAAGCGTCGCACTTTATTTTTCTTCCTTGACAGTCCTCGTATTAACGATGGTGGCTGTAGAAAGATGGCTGCATATGAGCCGAAGATCTCTTCTTACTGTGCGTCGAGTTGTTATTCTTTATATCGCGTTTGTGGTTTTCCTGGTTTTCAGTGTAAGTGCTCGCATATATGGGGAAGGAAGGAAAGAAATCTTAAATGTACTGGTAGCGCTCTACTTGTCGGCGGGAGCTGTATGCATTGTTTTCATGACTTTTTCTTATTTTAAAGTTTTTCGTATCATACGTCACCATCAGTGTCAAGTTCAAACAAATGGAAACGCTATTAACATGGAAAAGTACAAAAAGTCTATCTTCACAATTCTTTATATTCTTGCAGTTTTTGTATTTAGTTACATTCCTTATATCTGTTGCATGATACTCTTTCTCATTTTACAAGATTACGGAGAATCGTCCATTGCAGCCTTCAATGCTTGCGTGGTTGCTGTGTTTTCTTCGTCAGTTGTAAATCCCTTGCTTTACTATTGGAGGATAAAAGAAGTTAGAGATAGCGTAAGGCCTATGGTTAGGAAGTTATTCTGTAACGAAAACGTAGGGGAATCGTAATAAGTTTCTTTTTTTTACACTTGTAAGAAACTTAACATCAGACTGGTTTGCTGAAGAGACAGATGTCAAACAGGGCTGTGTTATGTCTGGTTTTCTCTTCAACCTCATTATTGACTGGAAAATTAATTAAATTCGCGATTGTCTTTGCGTTAAACATTTCAGTGATCTTTGTACCCAGAAGTACACATAATTTTATACGCATTTCCTCTTAGGTTGCTAAGAATATTTATTAAATTGATACATTCCTTAGCAACGGAAGGTCACAAACTTGTCTTACAAAAGCTATCAGCCATTGCATTTATTGGTTCTACTGGAATAATTTGAATAAAAGTCAAATAATTGTACACCTTATCAGAATTATTTCAAATGTTTTTGTTTCTGTCAAACTTAATAAATTATTTTCATTCTAAAAATGTACTTACACTGCAGCGTGCAGAATAAAGTTGGGATCCAATTGATCAACTGAAAATTAAAAACACTTCAAGAATTATTCTATCTAACAGCGGGCGGAGCACTTTATTTTTGGACCAGAGCGCACATGTCCGTGATAGCTTCATAGTCGTCGAGAAGGTTTTTGAACGAAAAAGTTTTATTCCGAGAAACTAAGTTTATTTTAACCTGTGTGAAGCTGTATTAAAACGTTTTACTTTGTTAAAGTGATGTCCTTTAATTCCTCTCCTTTCTCCGCGATATCGACATCGATACCGATACAAAGTCTACAAAGACGTCATTGAATTAGACTACAAGTCAAAGAAAACAAAAAATTCAATTTATTAATAAAATAGTTACTCGGGTCTTGCTCAAATATTGCCCAAAATCAAATCTATAAAAAACAGGTGCTGATGAGAAGTCTGCTGGCTTATGTCATTTGCAGTATCGAAAATATACTGAAGCACCAATATTTCTCGCTGTTAATGCTATTTTTCTTGGTATATCGTGGTATCGAGTATTTGGTTTTGACAAAACGTAGTTATTCTCTCGATTCAAAATATCGGATTATCCTTACTCTCTCTCTATTTACAATTTTTAGCCGCTTGAAGGTCGACATTTTCTAATTAAACCAAGCCATCCAAGCGGGAGGGTCATTTCCATTGAGCATTTCTCTCCCCACTCGCACGCATATGTCAAAGTCACCCTACGTGACTGCATTGAGGTAAGGGGACGAACTTGTTTGCCAAAATGCATCGGTTAATTTCGGTCCCACCGGTCAAGGAAGTCCATTTCAGGGCTGGTCCACTCGTTACGGAAATTTTCCGCTTAGTCCTTGACATTTAACTTAATTTAATTTTCAAGCGAAATCTCTGGAAATTCTTGCTTAATAAAATGACAGGGGTTTTGGTTCTTAGTGAAGCTGGAAGTTCTAACCGCAATCACTGATTCTCACCCGATTAAAGAGACGTCCATTGTTGCTGCCAGGTGCTCTACATTGAACATTTTTAATTTACCTTTAGTTACATTCTCATGATAATTAACCTCGAATCAAATTAAGTTCATTTTTTGTACGTGGAGTGTTATACAAGATATCGGAATTAATCACCCTTGGTGGCTTCCTCTTCTTCAATGGCCGTTTCTTTTTTTGTTGGTTTTCTTCGACGTTTTCACTGAATTCCTCGCTTTACTGATGAGAAGAAGGGAATTTACACTTTTAGAAAGTACAAGAATCCTCGTAAAAATATGGATTTAATGAAAATAGTTATCCCGGAGCAACGGAAGGCAACAAACTTACCTTACAAAAGCATCAGCGATTACATTTGTTGGTTCTCCCGGACACATCACTCAATAATTTAAACACACAATTATTTCAAATGTTTTCGTTTTCGTGGAACTTAATATATTATATGTACTTGCACTGCAGCGTGTGGGATAATGTTGGGATCCAATCAACAGAATGTTAATTAAAACCTCTTCAAAGAACTATTCTAACATTGGAGGAGTTCATTTTCTTTGTACCGGAGCAGATGTCTTTGATTCGGGAAGGTATTTGACTTTTTATGACAAAGTTCATTTCAAGAAACTGAGTTGAGTTTATCCTGTGTGAGCTGTTTAAAAACGTTTTACTGTGTTAAAGCGATGGCCTCCGATTCCTTTCGTTTCCCGGACAGCTGGTGTTCGTTTCTATTTTTTCAAAACTCCAGAAATAGCACCTCAGTTTACTATCCGGTAACTCTTACAATCTGTGTTCTCACCTCACTTCTTGCACCGATGGCAGTGGCTGGAAATGCTTTAATCCTGGGGGCAATTTGGAAGAAGCCGTCTCTCAGGACTCCATCTTATGTTCTTCTTGCTGGTTTGGCCTTCACGGACTTATGCACTGGGTTACTAACTCAATCATTTTTTGTTATTTCTCACGTGGCGCGATTAGCTGGGGAAAGGAAAATGTTCTGCATTACTGCTGTTTTCACACAATACATTGGCTTCTACTTTTCCTCTCTAACATTCCTTGTCATGACAATAATAGCTGCAGAAAGATGGCTGCATATGAGCCGAAGATCTCTTCTTACAGTGCGTCGAGTTATTATTCTTTATATCACATTGGCAGCTTTCCTGGTTTTCAATTTAGGTGCTGCCATATATTGGTACGGAAGGAAAGAAATCTTAAATATAATGACAACTCTCTACTTGATGGCGGCAGTCGTATGTGTTGTCTTCACGGCTTTTTCTTATTTTAACGTTTTTCGAATCATACGTCATCATCAGTGTCAAGTGCAAACACAAGGAAACGCTATAAACATGGAAAAGTACAAAAAGTCTATCTTCACCATTCTGTATATTCTTGCAGTTTTTATGTTGAGTTACATTCCTTATAGTCCATGAGCCAGACCACCTACTGGTACCATGTGGAGGGACCAGACGCTACCTGGTTTTTATTAATACCTGTTGTATGTAGAACCCAAAAAACTTTGATGGACCTGTCCTCTTTGTAGCTAAGCAACATTAAACGTAGGCTTTTATATCACCTGGAGAGTGAAAATCCAAGATGGCGGCCATGAAATGTATTTCTTATCAAAATGCCTATAATTCCCTAACATTCACAACTGTTGAATAAAATATGTAAACTAATGCTATTCCGTTTGGGAATTATGTTAAAATGTCTGCAT
>NC_135763.1:14174511-14209511 GCF_052425735.1 Oculina patagonica
CCATGAGCCAGACCACCTACTGGTACCATGTGGAGGGACCAGACGCTACCTGGTTTTTATTAATACCTGTTGTATGTAGAACCCAAAAAACTTTGATGGACCTGTCCTCTTTGTAGCTAAGCAACATTAAACGTAGGCTTTTATATCACCTGGAGAGTGAAAATCCAAGATGGCGGCCATGAAATGTATTTCTTATCAAAATGCCTATAATTCCCTAACATTCACAACTGTTGAATAAAATATGTAAACTAATGCTATTCCGTTTGGGAATTATGTTAAAATGTCTGCATTTATCCCATTCGTTCGCATAAAAAAGCAAATAACAACGAAAGTATATTTTGTGATGTCTTACATGACGTGTATCCTTGGAATCCAAGATGGCGGAATGTTGAGAGGCCAGAACTGTAAGTATATCTGTCTATTATGGCATTTTAAGCAAATTTATCATGTTTAAATGCCTTTTGACGAGTTTCTAAGATAAGAAAACCTTAAAAGCAGTAATATTTGAAGTGCTATAGCCAAAATAGTACTTAGAAAGGTTATCGATGTCAAACTGTACGAACTTACAGGTACCATAGTGGTGAACCTAGTGATCAAGTTGACTTATAATTACATTGTTACAGGCAATAATTATGGTTGGCAGATTGGGCAACTCGATTTACTTGTTCAGCTATACGTTCAGTGTAATTCATAATTCTAGGCTAGCAACATTTCATAGAAAACTAATTAAATACCTTATTACATGAAATTTTCGCGACACGTTAATTTCGCGATTTTGAGGTGCGCATATTTCGCGACACTTAAATTTCGCGATTTTGCGAAAATTTTGTATTTTGAATCACTTTAATTTCGCGTTTTTGAGTAAGAAACAATTAATATTTCTTTGGCAGTATTATTTAACATGCCCTTGAATTAAATTAAACGACTTCATCAAAGGAACAATAACGTCAAAATTAACAAAAACGCAAGGGCGGGACTAAATCTCGGCAATAGCAACAACAGAGCAGTCCGATCCTCACAATGTCTACAAGTAGGTCATGCTTGTACGTGCATGAGTTATTGTTCTTGAGTCAATTGACGACAAAATCCATTTAGATTGATAATTCCTTCCTTCAGTGGTACTAGACTTATTCTTTCTTGATTATTGACATATGGCTGTAGAGCCTTTTCCTATACTGCCCCGAAACTATGGAACAGTTTACCGGACAACTTAAGACTATGTGCCTCTCTAGAGGAATTCAAGCAAAAACTTAAAACACTCTTGTTTAAACGGGCCTATGATTTATAGTTTATCATTATTATTTTTCCGTTTTGTTTACATGTGTAAATTATGGTCATTTATTGTTAAATTTTTTATCTGTTATTATTGTAAAGCGCTACGGATTTTTATTAGATGTAGCGCTCTATAAATTCATATTATTATTATTATTATTATTATTATTATTATAATGTGAGTCACTTAATTTTCGCCTCATGTTATGTTCGCGACACTTATTGTTCGCGTCACTTTAATTTCGCGATTTTTTTGGAATCGCGAAATTCGCGAAATTAACGTGTCGCGAAAATTTCATGTAATAAGGTAGTTAAATGACGCAATTTTCTCTTTCTTCAACGTTCAGTCATGTGCGTGCTTGTGACAGTAACGGCAAATGTCGTCTCCGGATTCAGATGGGAGGCCTTCAAAGAGGGCACGTGTTGACACTGACTTTACAACCTGTGTAATATGCTCTGTGAAAGCTCCACGCATAGAACTAGTAACACCAAAAGATCAGTCATCATGGGTCACCCTTCGAAAAGCAGCAGAAATGCACAAATTCGAACCCATCCTACAACTGCCGACCAGCAATGAAGCTGTTCCTGCTGTTTATTACCATCGAGAATGTAGGAGTGCCTTTACGCACAAGAAGACGCTGAACAGCTTACAATCAAAGATTGCCAATACCGTGACCGAAGACCCTCGTGATGAACAGCTATCTTCTTCTAAGAGAGCTTCCAGCAGTTCCCGGGTGTATCAAAAGATATGTATTTTCTGTGACAAAGGCAACAAATACATAAAACGATCACACTCCAGGGAGCCACTTATTCAAGCAAGTGAACTTCGTGCAGATGAAAAAGTTAGAGCTGTGGCCACTGCCAAGAGGGATAGCAAGATATTAACAGTGACGTCTCGAGAATTGGTTGCTGCGGAGGCTCATTATCATAAGACTTGCTACCGCGATTACACACGAGAATACTATAAACCCAGCGACAATCTGGATAAAGGAAAAGATGGGGACAGGATGTATGCAGATGCTGAAGACGATGCCTACCAGATGCTCTTTGCTAACATAAGGGAAGAATTGTTTTCGAATCCCCGGGTTTTGCCTATGGTGGATTTGACAGGCCAGCTAGTTCTGTACATGAAAGCGCATGGTGTTGAAGACGTACAAGCCAGTACTAAGAAGCACATCCGCCGTAAATTGGAGGGAGAATTTGGGGAAAGTCTGTTGATTTTTCCTGACGACAATGGAAAACTCCTTATAATTCCTGATAACCTAAAGATCACTACTTTGGCAGCTGAGCAAATGAGAATGAAAGGAGAGCTAAAGTCCATGAAAGAAGGTAAATCAGATCCATTACAACTGGTCAAGAAGACAGCATTATACGTCAGAGACGAGTTGAAGAAATCCCAAGATGAAGCACACCTTGGATGGCCTCCTGAACCACATGAGTTGGATAAGGATTATCTACCTTTAACGCCCCTCCTGACAGCATTCCTGCAGACCCTTGTGGCAGGTGACACAGAGAAGCCTATGACGTCCCGTGTGAATAGGTTTATCTACTCCGTTTCCCAAGACTGCATGTTTGCAGTAAGCGGAGGGTCGTGTACTACAGCCAAGCACATCCTGCTTCCCTGGGCTGTAAAAACACTCACTGGAAACGTGGAAGTGATTAAGCTGTTAAACCGGCTTGGCCATGGCGTGTCATATTCAAAACTGGAGGAAATAGAAACTGCACTGTGTATGAAAAAGATTGAAAGTGATGAGCAAATGGGTGTTATGTTGCCATCAAACATCTATCCTGGTGTGCCTACAACATTGGCGTTTGACAACATTGACCGACTGGAGGAAACTCTCAGTGGAGGTGGAACATCTCACCGTGTAAATGGCATCGTGGTTCAGCCAATGGTACACACAGTTGAAGCACCAACACCTGCTACGACAATGCCAAAGCAAAAGAAAAGAAGCATCGAACAAGCACAGTTTCTTTTGCCAAGTTTTAACGCTGGTGAGCGTGTTGGCCCGCCAGAAATAAAACTGCTACCAGTTGATTCTAGCGATGCCATCAAAACAGCGAACATGAAGAACTTTACTTGGTGTATGGCAAGACAAATTAACACCACTGAGCAGAACATTAGTGGGTGGACTGGTTTTAACATCATGACGAGAGATAAAACTCCTGTCAACCAGGACACAGTAGGTTACCTTCCAACTATTAACGCACCAGCGACAGCAATGAGCACAGTGAATGAAGTGTTAAACCAAGCTCTCAAGATCAAAGAATCTCTTCATCTAAAGGACATTGTGTGTGTTTTCGACCAAGCCATGTATGCAAAGGCAGCAGAAATCACCTGGAAACACCCAGACAAGTTCCAACCAATTGTACTGAGAATGGGCGCGTTTCACACAATTTGCAACTTCCTGGCGGTTATTGGAAAGCGTTTCCTTGATGCAGGACTACGGGATCTGGCTGTTGAGTCCGAAGTCATCACAGAAGGTTCTGTAGATCGAGTTTTGAATGGCCAGCAGTACAACCGAGGGATACGCCTTCACAAGCTTGTATTTGAGGCGCTTCAGAGACTAGCTTGGAAAGGTTTCCTTAAGTGGTTTGAAGGGAAACAAGCTTCCCCTGGAGAGTTACAGTCCTTGTTGGATGACACGCGAGCACTGATTGTCAACGTTAATCGGCAGGAAAACCTAGATGCGGTTCTCAACAGTCCGCGGTTTGCCTATTTGTTTGATCTCTATCAGGATTATCTTTCTTTCCTGAGAACTGAGGCAGGGCATTTGGCACAATTTTGGATGTCGTACATGGACATGGTTGAGACACTTCTGCATTTGATTAGATCTTCAAGAGAAGGCAACTGGATGCTCCATCTGTATGCCATCCGTGCTGTTCTCCCGTGGTGTTTTGCTTACGACAGAGTGAATTACAGTCGTTACCTCTCCGTTTACTACACTGAGATGACCCGACTTTCAATTGATCATCCAGATGTCCATGTCCAGCTTGAGAATGGAGGATTTTCTGTACAGTTGGGCACACAGAATCCCTTTGGCCGGATACCAGTTGACCAAACCATTGAAGAAACAGTCAACAAGGACACACAAACTGCCGGAGGAACCAAAGGATTCAGCCTCAAGCCAGCTGCATTGAGCCGCTATTACCTTACAGCAGAGCACAGAAGCACTTGCTTGAAACAAATACGGGAACTGACTGATATCAGGCCACCTGGCATCAGCCATCACGACTTAGAATCATCTCGTATTCGAAAGGATGAAGCAGCTGTTCAATCCATTCTTGATTTGATGGAAAATGAATGGATAAATCCATTTAGCGGTGAGCCGACCGAGCTGATTAGCCTTTCAACAGCTACTGTTGCCCCAGCTGATGTTGCAACGGATCTTCTCACAGCAAAGCAAGTTGGCGAAACAGCGTACAAGCACTTCCAAGATGACCGAGTTGAAAGCAGAAAGAAGCCCTTTCATGATCCACTACCCAAGCAGAAGTTGAAAACATTTTCTGATATGAACAAACCGAAAGTGGCCAAAGGCACTACTAAGGAGGCTATTCTCAAAGCTGACCACAAGTTATTTGGCCACATGGTACTCATTGCTACCAGCAGAAAGTTGGACATGAGTTCAGTTCTGGCTCACCCACTTGGGCCATTACCATGGTCACTTGGAAACTGTGATGGCACCCTTAAGAAAACAAGCAAGGCCACCTTAGCACGACAGCTGGAGAAAAATGTTTCCTTGGCAGAAGTCATTCCTCGACCATCAGCCTGTGTGATCGATGGGATGAGTCTTGTACAGAAAGCCCACGGAGAGAACAAAACTTTCGGTGAACTTTCAGAGGCTCTTTTCGTGTCTGCATTACGTGCTGGGTCAGAAAGCTACCGAGTGGATGTGGTATTTGATGTTTACAAAGACGAGTCCATAAAGAATGCTGAACGTGTCAATCGTGGGTCAGACAGTGGTCTTCTCTTTGGCAAAATCGTTGCTGGCCACAAAGTCAAGCAGTGGAGGCGTCTTCTGTCGTCATCAAAAAGTAAAACCAACTTGATCAAGTTCCTAGCACAGGACTGGCAGAAGCAAGCATTGAGATCAAAGCTCCACGACAAAGTCATGTATATCACATGTGAAAATACATGCTTCAAGCTGACGAGTGACACTTCAAGTGAAGTTCCCGCTTTGTCCACTACACAAGAGGAGGCAGACACGCGCATGTTACTCCACGCAAACCATGCAGCAGAAGATTCCAGTTCCGTCATCATCGCATCAGAAGATACGGATGTCCTTATCATTTGCCTCTCGGTTGCTCCTACATTTGGCTGCCATTTGTTCATCAAGTGCGGCACCCAAAACAGAGAGAGATTCGTTGATGTTCTGAAGGTTGCTGCTGCTGTTGGTCACAACATGTGTAGTGCACTTCCCGGAATGCATGCATTCACTGGGTGTGATACTGTGAGTGCTTTCGGAGGAAAAGGCAAAATCAGTGCCTTGAAGCTGGTACAGAAGAACAGAAAGTACCAAGATGCATTTAGCCAACTGGGAAAGGACTGGTCGATGTCAAGTACACTCTTCAGTGTGCTCCAAGAGTTTACCTGTAAATTGTATGCAAACCGATGTCCATCTAATACCGTGAATGACCTACGGTACCAGCTGTTTAGAGCCAAGAAGGGAGAGATCGAATCAGGGCAACTACCACCATGTCAAGATTGCCTGTTCATGCACAGCCTACGTGCGAACTACCAGGCTGGAGTGTGGCGCCGTGCTCTTGAAACGTGTCCTAGAATTCCTAATCCAATTGGTCATGGATGGTGTAATGAAGATGGCAACCTTGCAATTTGCTGGATGACCGGATCACCTGCCCCAGATGTCGTCATAGAGTTTCTTTCTTGCAAGTGCACCTCAGTATGCAAGCTGCCAAATTGCCAGTGCCTAGCCAATGGTCTGAAGTGTACCACTACCTGTAGGCTGCAGGACTGCAACAATTGGCAAGATGAGAATTTAGAAGGGCAAGAGTCTGATTCCGAAGATAGCTCAGGCGATGAGGATTAACTTTGTTATGCTGCCAGCTAGTAGTCTATGTTTATCAAGTGAGGTGTAACAAATTTGATACAAAGTTTCTGAAGCCTACTCATGCTCAAGGTAGATCTTTCATATTCAGTGCTTTCAAAGGTTTTGTATAGTATATGTTCTTGACACTAGAAGGAAGGACACACAGGAAGAACACATGCATAACAGTCCTTTTCGGTGTTCAATACGATAGATACAATGTACCAGCATAGTTAAAAAGTGAATTCAGGATCGGAAAATCTGAAGGTCAATAAATGGTGCACAAAGTTATTAGGCCTTGGCTTTTTACTGACAATTTGGTTGCCATGGAAACGATTGTTACCGCACCCTTAATAAATCTAAAGATAATGTTTAAATCTTCGTTATAGTATGATCAAGGAAATGTAAGGGTTATAGATTTGTTTGTTACGAAGTCACAACACTATGTAATTGGTGCCGGCTCTTTCTTCCCTTCTGCTAGTCCTTGCTCTAGAGGGTGGTGAAATTATTGCCGAATTAACCCCTCAGCTACATCCCATTCAAGTCCATCAATGTTTTTTAACATCCATGGATATGTGTCTTTCCAAAAATGAATAAGGCGTTTGGTCCCTCAAAGTGGTACCAAAATGTAAAATTTTGAGGTCTGGCTCATGGACTATTACTTCTTTTGTATGCTAGTCTTCCTTGTTTCTACGGAAAATCGTCCATTGCAGCCTTCGATGCTTGTGCAGCCGTGGTGTTTTCTTCGTCATTTGTAAATCCCTTACTTTACTATTGGAGGATAAAAGAAATTAGAGATAGTGTAAGGCCTATGGTAAGGACGTTATTCTGTAAAGAAAACGGAGGGGAATCGTAATAATTTTGATATTGCTACACTTAAAAGATACTTAACATCAGACTAGTCTCTTGTAGAAACAGATGTGTTATGTCTGGTTTTCTTTTCAACATCATCATCATCATCATCTAGAAAATCTTGACTATACTGACGATATAGCTCTTCTCTCAAGCCGGCACATAGATTTTCAAGAGAAGTGCAACCGCCTCCATCAGATCCCAAGGCACACGGGTCTCCGCATCAACACCACCAAAACAAAGGTACTACGAAAGACAACACACGCAGGCTTTCAATCGCGCGAAGAGCATATGCCACCCTCAATCCTGTCTGGGGGTCAGATATGTACAGAAAGCACACCAACCTTAACATTGTCAGGAGCTGGGTGACCTCTGTACTCCTGTACGGTGCTGAGATGTGGAGAATTACATCAGCGAATTTCGAGCAGCTAGAAGTTTTCTACACCATATGGCTTAGGAGAATTCTCCACATATTCTGGCCACACACCATTTCTATTACTGTGATCTCTATGAAGGAGCATGAGAGAGACCGATCTCAGAAACCGTGAACGTCAGGCGATGGAGAAGGATTGTTCATGTCTTAAGGAACGGGGAAGACAATAACTGCCGAGTTGCTCTCACCTGGACCCCTGAAAGCAAGAGAAGGCGAGGAAGACCTAAGACTACGTGGAGACGAACTGTGGAAGCTGAGGGTTGACCTGGGCTGGACTAGCTTGCATAAGGTGAAACAACGAGCAAAAGACCGTGAAGGATAGAACACGTTGCTGGTCAACCTTATGCTCTACTTACAGAAGCAAAGAGGATGATGGAGTGTATAAGATACCGAGATAGTTCAGAAAGATATAAAAAAAAATTAAAAAAGCAATAACGTATCTGTACTAAGAATTAGTCAGACACTGGTCATGGGCATTTTACAACTGATCGTTAAAAAAGGTGCCGCTAATAAAAATGTTGTAATATTAACAAATCAGGGAAAGCAAGATATTTGGCTTGCGTTCATATTTTGCCATACGGCGTATCTTGTCTTCCTCGTTCGAGCCGATGCATATATAGATCTGGGCAGCTATACAAACATTTTTTAGAACTTGTAGCTTTGCGATTCTCTTTGTGTTAAACTTGATCTTTGTACCCAGAAGTACAAGAAATTTTATACGCGTTTTCCCCTTGGGTTGCTAACGAAAATTAATAATAAATTAATCTATTTCATACATTTATTATCAGATTTTTCAAAAATAATAATAAAAAAAATAAAACATAATAAAAATAAAATCCGGCGACGGATATCAAATATATTGTGTGATACCCGTCATCCGATTTTGTACCACGTGAAGCATTTTTCCACTGAGCGCGAGCGAAAATTATTCGGTGGTTTATAACTTCCGATATATTCGCGGTGTCGCCGTAACGAATATTTGGTATCGAATATTGGCCCATCCTTACAGTCCCCATGTCTCTCCGTTAAGTTCAGCAACTCCTTTTGCACACAGTAAAGAGTTCAATTTTGGTAGCTGCGTGAAGGTCTTTGCTTCTCCAAATTCGTTTAAGCACAGCTAATGCTTGCTGGACTTTCTTTCTTCTCGGTGCTTTGTCCGTCTGCCGCTTCTTCTGGTGTTCTTCTGACGCTAAAAAGATGAGTCGATTGCACTTATCCGCATGCATCACCTTGGATTTGCCACGATTGGCCTTAAGTCCCCTTCTCCGTGCAGAGATATTCATTGGCTCAATTTGGCTGTTGACAGCATAAAGCCTATGAGGAAAATGTTATCGGCAAAGTCTTATACAAACTAGAACAGCAGATCGGGAAAGTGATTATGGATTACCATGTATGACCTCACACACACTGAGTACCTCGATATTGTGTCTTTCCATTTCTCTAGCTACTGGTAACATTTTTACTTGTTAGGTAGATTGTGTGAACATTCAATCCATGCCAGGATTTGTGGAGAACAACTTATTTTATCGCCTTTATCCATCGGAGAAGGGAAATATCTTCGCACACTCTGTCTTCCCTGAGTAGAGAAAACCCAGCCAGCGGTGCTTTCTAGTTTCAAAGAAGGACTAGTCGAACCCGAACTATTAACTCATGAAACAACATTTTTTTCCCGGACCAATCGAATGGAACGGTAAATTCAATTTCTGTTGCTTATACTGGTTATATTTTTGACACGCGATAACGCGTATAAAATTTCTGATACTTCTGGGTACATTTTGGGTAGATTGTGTGAGTCCATGGCGGGATTTCGTGGAGAACAACTTATTTTATCAGCCTTATCCATCGTAGAAGGGAAACATCTTACACACTGTCTTCCCTGGGTAAAAGAAAACCCAGAAAGGGGTACTTTTTGGTTTCACAGAAGGAGTAGTCGAACCCGAATAATTGAATCATAAAAAAATAACTTTTTTTCCGGACCAACCGAACGGAAAGGTTCTTCCTATTGTGCCTACCTTGACCCGCATCCGGTCAAGATCTCGCAACTGAACTGAGGAAAGACAAGGAACTGGTTTGTCAAAATGTCAAAATTTTGCAAAATGGAACGGTGATTTCCGGCCAGACCGATCATTGTGGTCCACCTCTAGTGCAGGTTGGCTCTTTTGGGAATTTCCCGCTTGGTCCGAACCGTTCAATTTAATTTCCAAGCGAAATCTCTGGAAATGTTTGCGTAATAAAATTATACAAATTATACAAGGGTATTGGGTATTGGTGAAGTTGGGAGAGATAACCCACCGCGATCAGCGGATCCTCATCACAATAAAGCAACGACCAATGTTGCCTCCAAATGCGCTGCAGTTGCACTTTTTAAATCTATCAAAGTTTTAAATTCATGATAACTAAACTCAAATAAAATTAAGTTCATATTTTTGTGTAGTGTTCAAGTATTATACAAGATTCTGCAATATCACCCTTAAAGGCCTCCTCATCTTCCATGGCCGCGGTGTTTTTCTTCGTTTTTTTTTTCGTCAACGGTTTTCAGTTCCTTGCTTTACTGCTGGAGAATAAAGGGACTCATATTGTAGGAAACTACCAAGAAGCCTCGTAAGTTTATTATGTCATAAATAAAACAAGAAGGAATAGTGACAATTTCGAGAAGGTTTGCAGTTTTCGGGGGTATTTCCAATTTACATAACATTTACCTCAGTTACGGCGCCTTTTCACTGGCTTTACAATAGCTACTGATAACACCGTAGCACAAAACAAAGTAAATTTAAATTACTAAGTATAATCATTATCAATTTATCAATTTCTTTGAAGACTTTGATGGACTTCAAACTTTGTTATTTCAAAATTATAAAGACGGACCTTGTTGGCTCTCGCCGTTGGAGATGTGAGCCTTTTAATAGCTAGCAATTTTAATTTCTTTGTGAATTGGATAAACATGTTTATTTACTGTAATAACGAGGATATCGGTTAAATGAAAATCGTCATCCCGGAGCAACGAATGTAACAAACTAATCTTATCAGCGATTGCATTTATTGGTTCAGAGTTATTTCGGATGTTTTCGTTTCTGTCGTTTCTGTCGAACTTAATGAATTATTTTCATTCTTAAAATGTACTTACACTACAGTATGTAGACTAAAGTTGATATCCAACTGACCGACTGTAAATTAAAAATACTTCAATGAAACTATTCTAACAGTGGGAGGAGTTCATTTTCTTTGTATCGGAGCGCAGATGTCCGTGAGTATTTTTTTACAACAATCATCAAAAAGGTATTTGTCCCTTTCTACGACAAAGTTCATTTCGAGAAATTGAGTTCAGTTTATCCTGTGTGAAGCTGTTTAAAAACGTTTTAAAGCGATGGCCTTCGATTCTTCTCGTCTACCGGACAGCTGGTGTTGGTTTCTAGTTTTTTCAAACGCCAGTAAAAGCACCTCAGTTGACTATCATATGCCTCTTGCAACCAGTGTTGTCAACTTACTTCTAGCACCGATGGCAGTGGTGGGAAATGCTTTGATCATGGCGGCAATTTGAAAGAACCCGTCTCTCAGAACTCCATCTTATGTTCTTCTTGCTGGTTTGGCCTTCACAGACTTTTGCACCGGGTCACTTACTCAGCCTTTTTATGTTGTGTACCAATTGGTGGGCTTAACAGGAAACAGCGGAAAGTTGTTATGCATTGCTGGTGCAAGCGTTGCACACTACTTTTCCGCCCTAACAGGAATCGTCATCACAATAATAGCTGTGGAAAGATGGCTGCATATGAGCCGAAGATCTCTTCTTACAGTGCGTAGAGTTGTCATTCTTTATATCGCTTTTGCAGCTTTCCTAGTTTTATTTTTCGGGGTAGCTGGTCGCATGTATTGGAACGGAAAGAAAGAAAAGTTAAATGTATTAGTGGCTCTCTTTTTGTTGGGAGCCGCAGTATGTGTAGTTGTTACAGCTTTTTCTTACTTTAAAGTTTTTCGAATCATACGTCTCCATCAAGGTCAGGTGCAAACAAATGGAAACGCTATTAACATTGAGAAATACAAAAAGTCTATTTTCACAATTCTGTATATTCTTGCATTTTTTATATTGAGTTACGTTCCTTATGTGAGTTGTGTGATAGTGCTCCTTGTTTTACAAGATTACGGAAAATATTCCATCGCGGCCTTCAATGCTTGCGCGGCCGTTGTGTTTTCTTCGTCGTTTTTTAATCCCTTGCTATACTATTGGAGGATAAAAGAAATTAGAGTGTAAGGTCTATGGTTAAGAAGTTATTCTGTAACGAAAACGGAGAGGAATCGTAATAATCTGAACATTGTAACACTAACTCACTTAAAAAATAATAATTAACTCGTAAAATTAATAAAGGAAAAGCAGAGGTCTTATTTATCAGCCTTATCCATCCATTCAACGCTCCGTCTTCACTGAGTAGACAAAACCCAACCTTGGGATAATTTTCATCCAGTTTACACAGAAATAACAATCGAAAGAACTGTTGTATCATGAAGTTCATTTTTGTGTGGTGTTCAAATATTATACATGGTTATGAAATATCACCATTGGCGACCTTCTCTTCTTCCATGACCGTGGTATTTTTTCGTTCTTTTCGTTGGCGGTTTTCTATCCCTTGGTTCACTGCCAGACCATAAAGGAAATTACATTGCAAAAAGTTTCAAGTAACCTCGAGAAAATATTGCTGTAAAGATTGAAAACAGGGAGGAATCGTAACAATTTCGAGAAGGTTTGATTCTTTTAGGGTATTTTCAATTTACATTTACCTCAATAACGGCCGCCTTTTCACTTTCTTTGCAATAGCTACTGACAACACCGTAGGTGTATTTTTTCTTTGCTTTCATGAAGACAAAATAAATTTAAATTAAAAATTTAATTTGATTTAATTGAATTTTAAGTTTTTAAGATTTTGATGAACTTTAACTTTTTTAGTCAATAATAAAGGGGGTAAATTTTAAGCTCGGTGATAAGTAGTGAAGATGAATTGTTCAAAAATGACACAAGCATGGAAAAAAGAAAAAATCTGAGTCCCCGACGGGAATCGAACCCATGGCCTCCCAGATACCGGTTGGGCGGTCTAATTCATCTTCACTAATCGAATTTTTTTTTTATTTCAAAATTTAAAAGGTGGACCTTGTTGGCTCTTGCCGTTGGAGATGTGAACTGTTTAATAACTAGCAATTTCAATTTCGTTATGAACAAGATAAACAAGTTTATCCACTGTATTAATTGGAATATCGGTTCAATGAAAACGGTTATCTCGGAGCAACAGTTGGAAGGCAACAGATTTATCTTTTACACAAGCTGCCAGTGAATGTATTTATTGGTTTTCCTCCGGACACTTCATTCAATAATTTCAAACAAAAGTACACCTAAAAAAATCTTTCAAATGTTTTTGTTTCTGTCGAAATTAATAAATTATTTTCATTCTGGAAAATGTACTTACACTGCAGTATGTACAATAAAGCTGGGATCCAACTGACCGACTGTTAATTAAAAACACTTCAATGGAGCTATTCTGACAGTGGGAGGAGTTCATTTTCTTTGTACCGGAGAGCAGATGTCCGCGGTATATAGTTTTTTGATAGTCTTCTAGAAGGTCTTTCTCTTTTCTACGACAAAGTTTATTCCGAGAAACTGAGCTCAGTTTGTCATATGTGAAACTGTTTTAAAACGTTTCACTGTGTTAAAGCGATGTCCTTCAATTCCTCTCGTTTACCGAACGGCGGGTGTTTCTTTTTATTTTTCTCAAACTCCAGTAAAATTAAAAGCACCTCAGTTTGCTATCAGGTAAATCTTACAACCTGTGTTGTCACCTCACTTCTAGCACCGTTGACAGTAGCGGGAAACGCTTTGATTATGGCAGCAATTTGGAAGAACCCGTCTCTCAGGCCTCCATCTTATGTTCTTCCTGCTGGCTTGGCCTTTACAGACTTTTGCACTGGATTTCTAAGTCAGCCATTTTATGTTATGTACCGGTTTGCTGACTTAACAGGGAACTTCAAGATGTTCTGCATTACTGGAATGGTCACTGAAAACGTCGCACTTTATTTTTCTTCATTAGCAGTCGTCCTGTTAACGATTGTAGCTGTAGAAAGATGGCTGCATATGAGCCGAAGAACTCTTCTTACAGTGCATCGAGTTGCTCCTCTTTTTATAACAATTGCAATTTTGCTAGTCTTCGGCAAAGCTGCTCGCATGTTCTGGCACGAAAGAAAAGAAATTTCAAATGCATTGATTATCCTCTTCTTGTTTGGAGCAACACTATGTGTTGTTGTTATGGCCTTTTCTTATTTTAAAGTTTTTCGAATCGTGCGTCACCATCAGTGTCAAGGGCAAACAAATGAAAACACTATTAATATGCAAAAAATACAAAAAGTCTTTTTTCACAATTTTGTATATTCTTGTAGTTTTTGTGTTGAGTTACCTTCCTTATTTGTGTTGCACACTCGTGTTCCTTGTTTTACAAGATTACGGAAAATCGTCCTCTACGGCCTTCAATGCTTGCGCTGCCGTTGTGTTTTCTTCGTCATTTGTAAATCCCTTGCTTTATTATTGGAGGATAAAGGAAACTAGAGATAGTATAACACATATGGTTATGAAGTTATTCTGTAAAGAAAACGGAGGAGAATCTTAATAATTTTAATGTTGTAGGACTGATAAGATACTTAAATGATGCCGAAAAAACAAATATAGAGATATCTTGTATCAGGAATTAGTCTGACCGTCATAAGCATTTGACAACTGATGTTAAGGAAAAAGTGCGTCTAATAAAAATTATATAATATTAACAGATCCCGGGAAGACAGGTATTTGGCTAGCGTTATATTCTAGCAAAAGAAAAGGAGTTTTAATGTTGAGGAGTGTTCATAATAGCTAATTTCGGGTTTGAAATTTGGGAAATTTGTGACTTCGACCACCGAAAACGATTTTCTTTGTTTCCTCGAAATTAAAAGACTTCTATGGGAAACAAACTACATCAGGTTACTTATCTACCTTAAAGCTTTTAATGAGCAAAAAATGAAGGAAATCGATTTTTCAACTTCTGCCACGAAATCAAGATGCTGCTCGGTCGATCGTGAAGGTCGCTCTAAATTATCTTCTATGTCAGCCATCGTTTGGCAAGCCCAATGAGAAAAACAATATCCTTTTACGATTTCATTTGTAGATGTAAAGAACGTTTAATCTGTAATGAAACGTTTTCGCTAGATTCAATTAATCAGTTTTATATAGTTTTCCTGTACAAATTGGTCTTTGTGAAAACGAATGTTTAAAGCCATTGCTGCAACATGATCAGGAATGATGCATTTAGTCGACAACCATCAGGAAAATGTCTAGTTTAAAATTAAACCATTTTTGAAAATGGAAGAGTAACCAGGATTCATAATTAAGTAAAATGTTTTAGAAACGTTCTCTGGTTAAAAATTTAAAAATATAAGCTTTCGGCTGCCAAACTGCAGCCTTTAACGAATGATAAAAATGGCGCGAATGAATAAATATATAGGGTAAAAATGTGTGAAAAAATTACAGAATAAAAATGCGTAAAAAGGTGACAAGGAAAATAGTGAGAATATGATAATAAAAGAGAACTATTTTAAAAGAATAGAATATTGTGGAGGTAATGACCTAGCATTGTTGTCCGCTTCAGTTGTCATGGCAGTGTGCCATGACTCAAGAGTTTTTCGCACGCGATAGTCTCCTTTGTCAATGACTCTTGCATTTTTGAAATCAATTTGATGGTCATTCATCCATGCATGGTTTGCAATGTTCGATCCTTTGTTACAATGTTTGACGTTTCTGATGTGTTCTTTTCTTCGCGTCTGTAGACATCTGCCGGTTTCTCCAATGTAACTCCAATTGCAGTCATTACAAGGAATCTTGTAGACCACATTTGTTTGAAGGTGGCTGGGAGGTCTGAATTTTGGTGAAGGAAACTCTTGGTGAAGGGTTCTGTGGGGTCTGGTGACGACACGAATACCATTGTTTTGAAGCAATCTTTTAAGCGGTTCGGTGAGGCCATTGATATAGGGCAAACAAGCCAAGTTAAATGATTCTGATGGCTCGACCCACTTAAAAAACAAACCAACAAGTTCCTCCGGAGAGGGAATTGTTTCTGTAGTGCGTTTTTTCTTTAAGATGTTAGAGATAATTGATTGGGGGTAGCCATTCGCTTTTAAGGCATCAGAGATATGTTTGACTTCACTCGATTTTGCGTCTGCGGTGCTTGGGAGGTTACACGCGCGGTTCAGAAGAGTGGAAGCTGTGCTGATTTTGTGTTTCTTCTCATGATGCGAGTTAAAGTCTAAATACCTGTCTGTGTGTGTAGGTTTTCTGTATACTTCGATGGTAATTTTGCCATTTTTTCTGTTGACGAGGGTGTCCAGGAAGGCGATTTGGCCATTGCTTTCAGTTTCGATGGTAAAGGAGATCTTGGGGTCGATGGAATTCAAAGTGTCGTGGAAGGCTGAAATGGCGTCTCTCTTGATGATGACAAAGCTGTCGTCCACATATCTTTTCCAAATTTTGGGTGGTACCGTGGAATTAATCAGAGCTGAATCTTCAATTACCTCCATGCAGAGGTTAGCTACAACAGCCTTAAAAGCGAATGGCTACCCCCAATCAATTGTCTCTAACATCTTAAAGAAAAAACGCACTACAGAAACAATTCCCTCTCCGGAGGAACTTGTTGGTTTGTTTTTTAAGTGGGTCGAGCCATCAGAATCATTTAACTTGGCTTGTCTGCCCTATATCAATGGCCTCACCGAACCGCTTAAAAGATTGCTTCAAAACAATGGTATTCGTGTCGTCACCAGACCCCACAGAACCCTTCACCAAGAGTTTCCTTCACCAAAATTCAGACCTCCCAGCCACCTTCAAACAAATGTGGTCTACAAGATTCCTTGTAATGACTGCAATTGGAGTTACATTGGAGAAACCGGCAGATGTCTACAGACGCGAAGAAAAGAACACATCAGAAACGTCAAACATTGTAACAAAGGATCGAACATTGCAAACCATGCATGGATGAATGACCATCAAATTGATTTCAAAAATGCAAGAGTCATTGACAAAGGAGACTATCGCGTGCGAAAAACTCTTGAGTCATGGCACACTGCCATGACAACTGAAGCGGACAACAATGCTAGGTCATTACCTCCACAATATTCTATTCTTTTAAAATAGTTCTCTTTTATTATCATATTCTCACTATTTTCCTTGTCACCTTTTTACGCATTTTTATTCTGTAATTTTTTCACACATTTTTACCCTATATATTTATTCATTCGCGCCATTTTTATCATTCGTTAAAGGCTGCAGTTTGGCAGCCGAAAGCTTATATTTTTAAATTTTTAACCAGAGAACGTTTCTAAAACATTTTACTTAAACCATTTTTATTCATTAATTCTCCAAAATGCTAGAATTTTCTTCATAAGCAAAGCTCTTAGCACTAGATCTTCAACTGAATCTTATAACGACTCGTGAAGAGAGAGACCCTTTGTAACAAACCATTTTTTATAACATGTAGGTTTTAATAAAAAAATACGAGTCATTCCTAGAAGATGGGTATAAAGTTGACGTTTGTTTGTCTTTAGAGCCTCCAAAATGAGTAATTTTCTTAATAGATCGAGCTCCTTTTCAATAGCAATTTTCTCATGGGAAACAATTTCCGTAATTAAATAAGGAGACAAACCTTTGACAAGTTTTCCCTGATTTTCAGCCAGTTGTACCGAAAGAAGATCACAATTGTCAATTCATTTCAAAATTGTAAAGAATATATTCAGTTTCCAGTGCGTCATAGAGTTATTCCTGAAGAGTCACAATGTTTCTTGATATTCGTGTTTCCCATGGGCTTCAAAAATCAATTTACCTGTTTAACCTGCAGTGTTGGAAAGGAGTCATTTTCTTTTTGCCAGTGTGATCTTCTTCAATAGCAATTTTCTCAACAGAATCAATTTCTGTTTGAAATTCAGCAAACGAATATTCAGTCTACATGTCGAAGCCTGAAAACCTTATCTTTTTTGCCTAATGTCCGTAAAATAATATTGTTAATAATTCTACTGGAGAAATATCACAAACTTTCTCGACCCTCCTGGGTTGAGGACTATTTCAAAAGAAAAAAAGGGAAGATAAGTAGTTAAAAATAATCTAACAATCTCACGGAAACAAAACAATGATATGAAGTCGATGTAATGATTACAGCCGCTCCCCTAAGCTGTTTCTAGCTATTTGAAATGATTGTATGATTTTTTGAAAGTTTAGCCCATTGGCCAGAAGATCCACTTTCAAACCACACAGTTCAGTTGCAAAACAACCCACATCGAATAAATATACAAAATTTTAAAAATTAGGCACCATAAGATAGCGTTCTAAGAATTGCCAAGAAAGAATACGCATAGCCGTACGCGTGGGAATTAGCATGGATCGACCATCAAAAAGTGTAAAAGCCAAAATACACTGTGTTACTACAAAGATCCCCCAAGTTGTTTTGTCCTATTTGTGATGTGATTTCTAGTTTACCTTGGCTACCTTTTAAACGCCAAACAGTTCAATTAATTGGCAAACTGATCTACAACCAATTCAATATGCAGAGACTTTTATAAATTAGAAATCACACAAAAGCGTTCACGGGATAGCAGGCATAAGGGATTTAGAAAGGACCATAGCATAGCATAGCACGTCCTGTTCAGTGAAGCAGTTCGAGGTTTCAGAGTTACTCTAAACAATGGCCTTCAATTCCTCTCGTTTACAGGGAACCTGGTGTTCGTTTCTATTTTTCTTAAACGAAAGTAAAAGCACCTCAGTTTACTATCAAGTAACTCTTACAACCTGTGTTGTCACCTCACTTCTAGCACCGATGGCAGTGGTGGGAAACACTTTGATCATGGCGGCAATTTGGAAGAACCCGTCTCTCAGGACTCCATCTTATGTTCTCCTTGCTGGATTGGCCTTCACAGACTTTTGCTCTGGATTACTATGTCAACCATTCTATGTTATGTACCAATTGGCTGACTTAAAAGGGAACATAAAGATGTTCTGCCTCGCTGGTGTTATCTCACAAATCGTTGGATACTACTTTTCCTCTCTAACAGTCATCGTCATGACAATAATAGCTGTAGAAAGATGGCTGCATATGAGCCGAAGATCTCTTCTTACAGTGCGTCGAGTCGTTGTTGTTTATACTACGTCTGTAATTCTGTTAATTGCGTTCTTCGCTGGACACATGTATAATTGGTATTATGCGAAGGATTTCTTCAGTGTATTTATGATAGGTTTAGTTTTGGGGGCAGCACTTTGTTTTATTGTCACTATCTTCGCTTATTTCAAAGTTTTTAAAATCATACGTGAGCATCAAAATCAAGTGCAAACAAATCAAAATGCTATTGACATCAAAAAATACAAAAAATCTGTATTCACAATCCTGTATATTCTCGCAATATTTTTACTGAGTTACGTTCCCTTCGTGTGTTGCCTTTTGGTAGTAGGCATTATGGACGAATTCGGAACATATTCATCGACAGCGGCCTTCAATGCTTGCGCGGGCGTAGTGTTTTCTTCGTCGTTTGTGAATCCCTTGCTTTACTTTTGGAGGATAAAGGAAATTAGAGATAGTGTAAAAAGTATGGTAAGGAACTTGTGTTCGAAAGAAAACGGAGATAATTCATAATTTTTTTATTTTTTTTTTGGTGAGTGGTTAAGTACAACGTGACCCACACAGTTATGAAAAAGTTAGAAACTGATCGTAACGTAACTGAGACTGTATTTAGAAATAAAGGAAACCCTGTCTTTACCTTTACACTGAAGTAATGTGGAAGACATTCTTTTAATATTTCATTACTTGCTAATTGTAACCATGATAGTACCATTTTTGGAAGTGTGATAATAAAAATGAATTATAAATTTCCCTGTATGCGATAAATTTCCCTGTACGCGTCACTTTGTCTGAGAGCCAATTTTGATTTTATAAGCAACATTGTCAGATGAATTGGAATGTGAAGAGTTTTTACGGCAGCCACATATAGTAACTAAGTTATGTTATCTCACCATTCTCTGAAGTGAAGAACATTTCCACCATGAGCAAAGCTAAAAACACAACTTTTTTAAAATATATATATATATTTTTGGGTATTATAGCGGTGTCTCATGTACAGACAGCGTTATAATAACCAATTTTTTTAGCGTACTGCTTTTAACCAAACAAGGAGTACTTCGTTAAGGGTATTTATCTTTCTTTGATGAGTGAACTCCCTCACCGGCTTCCAAACCAACTTAATTGATTAGCCTAGAGTGTCCAAAATAAGTTATTTCATACCAGTATGATCTTTCTCAATAGCATTTTTTCTGATCGGAATCAAATTATTGTTTCGATAAGAGCAAACAAATTTTAATAAATATGCGCTTTCTCTCAAGTTATTCAGACTATAGTTCGAAACCTGACAGCTGTGTTGTCTTCGCTAGTGAATTGCGTCGTAAACAGAAGAGAACTGTAAAGACTTCAAAGAGGGGAAAATATCAAACTTATGTTGTCGTCCTGAGTTAAGAACACCTTTAATTAGAAAAACAATTTAATGCAAAATTACTACACGAGCTCACTAAAACATATACAATGAGAAGAATTAAAAGCTCCCCCAAATCGTTTCAAGCTATTTGTGATGTTCGTATGATTTTAAGTTCACTGATTTCAATTTCCAACACCAAACACATTAGTTGGCATAACGATCTACGCCGAATTAAAATTACACAGACACGTTAATTTCAGAATTGAATATCACAAGATAGGGTTGAAGAATTGCCAAGGAAGATAAGTAATAAGGACCGTGAATTAGCAAAAACCATAAGAAAGTGGAAAACCCATAATTCACTGTGCACGTCTCTTTCCTTGAACTCTTCAAGTTTCAGAGTAACTCTCGGCAATGGCCTTCAATTCTTCTCGTTCACCAGACAGCTGGTGTTGGTTTCTGTTTTCTCCTAATGCAAGTAAAAGCACCTCAGTTTACTATCAGGTAATTCTTACATCCAGTGTAGTCACATCACTTCTAGCACCAATGGCAGTTGTAGCAAATGCTTTTATTTTGACGGCAATTTGGAAGAACCCGTCTCTCAGGTCTCCATCTTATGTTCTTCTTGCTGGTTTGGCCTTTACCGACTTCTGCAGTGGATTGTTATGTCAACCATTTTTTGTTATATACCAGTTGACGAGATTGGCTGGAAACAGCAAGATGTTCTGCATTTCTGGTGTTATCACAGAAAGTGTTGGACACTACCTTTCCACCCTAACAGGTTTGGTCATGACAATAATAGCTGTAGAAAGATGGCTGCATATGAGCCGAAGATTCTTCTTACAGTGCGTCGACTTGTTATTATTTATATCGCGTCTATTATATTGTTGATTGCGTTCTTCGCTGGTCACATGTATAATTGGTATTATACGAAGGATTTCTTCAGTGTGTTTATTGTAACTCTAGTTTCTGGGGCAGCACTTTGTTTTGTTCTCACTGTCTTCGCTTATGTCAAAGTTTTTAACCTCATAAGTCAACACCAAAGTCAAGTGCAAACTTATCAAAACGCCATTGACATCAACAAATACAGAAAATCTGTTTTCACTATTTTGTATATTGTTTTAATATTTTTACTGAGTTACGTTCCCTACGTGTGCTGCCTTTTGGTATTTAGCATTACGGACAAATTTGGAACAAATCTATCGTCAGCGGCCTTGAATGCTTGTGGGGCCATTGTGTTTTCTTCGTCGTTTGTGAATCCCTTGCTTTACTATTGGAGGATAAAGGAAATAAGAGAAAGTGTAAAAAGAATCGCAAGGAACTTGTGTTGTAAAGAAAACGGACAGGAATAATAACAAATTAAATATTGCAACACTTGTTAGACACTATAAAAAACAAACAGTGGTTAAGGAATGATAACCATCAGATTTCTGCTCAAAATATATACTTACAATGGGAATCTATTAACCACAAATAGAAATTACATTTGAAAATACTAAATAGAACCATTGTAATTACGTTTATGAGCTAAGAGTGGAAGTCAGGGTTATTGGCTCCACTAAAAACTAATTGTAACGATACTGTTAAATGAAGAAGATCATTTGATCGTAATAATATAATACTATTCATTTTACATGTACAAGTCACTATTCATTCCCAACAGAATTTTGATCTTTTTCAAATGCTAGCCCAAATTTTGCCAAAATCCTAGTCCCATTCTCATTTTTCAGATTTGTGATTTCCAGTCCCAGTGAACCAAATCTTGTTTTCCCAGTAAAAAAATAGGCAAATCCCAGGTTCCGTTTTACTCCTAAAGGCCCCTCCTAGAATTTTCTTCATAAGCAAAGCTCGTAGCATTAGATTTTACCTTTCTTCCGGCTCATGCAGAGGGATCCTTATGATACTTTTTGTAATTTTTATCTTTTAATTAAAATATGAGTCCGTTCTAGTAGGTAGAAAAACATCCACTTAAATGAATGCGGAAACAAAATTTAGTATCATGTCATTGGCCGATTTAATCAATTCATTTGAACTCTCCCAAGGTGTTTCGTGTTATCTGCGATCTTTGCATGATGCTTATTGTATGATCCACGCACCATTTTCTGAAGAGCAAATCATTTCCACCATATGCAAAGCTAAAAACGTAAGTTTTATTCTTAAATTAATAGATTTAAAATTACTTTTTCGGTATTGTAATGGTGTCTCATGTAGAGACACAGTTATAATACCCAATTTTTATAGCGTACTGTCTTTAATCAAACAAGGTGTAATTCGTAAAGGGTTACAATCTTTTTTGATGAAATACGAGTCATTTCTGGAAGGTCAACATTTTTATCTTTGTTTATCCCTTGGGCTTCTAGACCAACCAATTAATTTTTCACCAAAGAGTGTCCAAAATGATTAGTTTTTTCCCATTATACTCTTTTTCAATAGCAATTTTTTCATCAGTATCCATTTGCTTATACGAAAGCAAGCATATTATTTTCAAGAAACATTGTCTTTATTTTACAACATAATACCTAACATCTGAATTTTCCGTGCTATTCGGACGGTTCTTTTCAGAAGATGTCATTTCCTCTTGTAATGATACTGTGAAATGAAAACAGATTATTCGATCTGTAATCAAATTTGCTCGCTGCTTCAACTAATTTTATTTAGTTTTCCTGAACACTGAGGTCACACACAATTATCTAATATATAAATTTAGGCAAGCCTAAAAGCGGAGCTTCCCATTTATTTAATTTTCACTGGAGCTTACAATGTTTTCATTCTAGTGAATAAGCGGCCAAAGTACTAATGTTTATGGCGGTTTATAGGTGCAAGACAAATTTAAATAGCTCACGGTTAAACTGAATGTCAGCGGTACGACAAAAATAATAATCTTAAAGCGGGGCAAAATCATTGCTCATGGCACGAAAAATCACTTTAGAGTACAGTAAATTACCTGCTTTCTAGCAATAGAAAATAGTTTCGCGATCCTGTTATAGTTTCGCAGCAGTTTAGTAGACTCCACAATATCTATTACATTGATATAGGATATATTCAACGTGAATAGGGTCTGTCGGATTAGCTCAATCGGTAAGGTGCCGGTCTGCGGATCGGGAGGTCGCGAGTTCAAAACCCCAGAGGGTCAAGTTGTTGTTGTTGTTGTTGTTGTTTTTTTTTTTATTTTTTTTTTTTATTACTACCCCGTTGCAAAAAAAGGGTTTGTTTATTATATCAACCCGATTTAGCTTTCGAATGCTCCTTTATGTACGATGCTGGCTTTACAGATAGACACGAAAGTCATCGATCGATTATGGCTCTCAATGTCCACTTTTTTGGCGGTCGATTACTTTCTACACGTAATTTTCAGCCACATTTTGTTTCTTGCTTCTTGTTTTTCTTTTCAAACCTCTTTAAATTTACAAGCCGCCTTTATACGGCCTTCTTGCTTCACTATTTCTACCATCAAACTATGGCGGCCATGTTGCGCGACTCCGTACGTACGTACGCGCCCACGAACCATGCCGCTATCCATGTTGACCATGAAAACTCATTTCGATAGTGTTCCTTCTTTCATGCGTATGGGGCTCTGCTCTGCGGCCCTTCGGGCCGCTGTAGAGCTCCGCTAGAAACCAAAGGATTTTTAACTTTCAGAACCGCTGCTGAGTATCCTTTACAATATGTCTCATTTCCATAACAAACCACTTTCATTTAAACTGGAAACGATTACTGAAGCGTATGTACATTTCGTCGATAAAAAATATGACTAAACGTTTTCGAAATATTTGTCACTCTGAAGATGATCAAAAGAGAAAATTTAGTCATTTTTAAGCAGCTTTTAACCTTAATTTTTAATAAGATTTCTGAAACGTTTGTGTTTTCAGGAAACTGGTGCAGTTTTGTACGCCGCATTCTGAACATCTTCTGTCCTAACATCATTTCTAACGCTGAGCTACGCCGGGCAACCACCGGGCAACAACATCAGCTCTGAAGTGAATAAGAGGAGATGGTGCTGGATCGGATATGTCCTCAGGATGGA
The DNA here is from genome assembly GCF_052425735.1 of Oculina patagonica. Lineage (NCBI taxonomy): Eukaryota > Metazoa > Cnidaria > Anthozoa > Scleractinia > Oculinidae > Oculina > Oculina patagonica. Next base: position 14,198,639 of record NC_135763.1, read on the forward strand.
TCCATCATCAATTCCCAGAGTTGCTTTGCACTGGACGCCATCTGGAAAGAGAGCAAGAGGACGACCAAAAGAGACCTGGCGACGGACAGTTGAAAAAGAGATGCGGGCAAGCGGAGTCAGCTGGGGAGAACTGTGGAAGAAGACAAAGAACAGACAGCGGTGGCGGTCTCCGGTAACGACTTATGTGCCCAAGGGAACGAAGAGGATTGAGTGGTGCAGTTTTGAGAACTTACAATGTACTACTTAAATATACAAGACAAATTGTGACAAACGAAATCCTGTGTTATATATCCATAGCAATACTCTTAGTTGATTATATTGGGTATTATTGAGAAAAAGGATATCTTATCTGGACAGGGATCGCGGGGCCGGGAGGGAGGGATGGGCGGCTTAGCCTCCCCCCCCCGATATGTTCGAAAAATAGAGACTTTCTGCGTGAGGAGTCTCTACAGCCCCTCCCCACTTCAAGTCACTAGTCACCCCCCCCCCCCCCCCCAATTGGTAAAATACTACGCGGTCCTTGCTGGAAGAGACTGAAATCCCATGTCTTCCTAATATTGTTTAGCCGGCTTGAATAAACATTAAACAAATCCGATTTGAAAATGAACGCAAGGAATACTGAATATTAGTATTTATCCAAATAAGGCCGAAGTCATCAATAAATTTAAACTCCCGCAAGATGTTTTGTCCAATTTGTGATGTTTGTACGATTTTTAGCTCAGCCTGATTAAATTTCAGTTGGCATACTGATCATTCCACGCCAAATTATAAATACAGAGACACGTACCAGTTTCAGAAATCAATATCGCAATTGCTGGGGAAGAGTAGGACTAAGGGAATCAGCAAAGTGGAAAAGCCAAAATTTAAAAATTAAAAATTAAATTTAAATTTACTGTTCACGTAATTCTCAGCGAAGCATTTCAAGGCTTCAGAGTAACTCGCGGCGATGTCCTTCAATTTCTCTCGTTTACGGGACAGCTGGTGTTCTTTTCTATTTGATTTAAATGTCAGTAAAAGCACCTCAGTTTACTATCAGGTAACACTTACAAACTGTGTTGTCACCTCACTTCTAGCACGGATGGCAGTGGTGGGAAATACTTTCATTTTGGCGGCAATTTGGAAGAACCCGTCCCTCAGGACCCCATCTTATGTTCTTCTTGCTGGTTTGGCCTTCACAGACTTTTGCACTGGGTTACTGAGTCAGCCGTTTTTCGTTATGTACCAATTTGCGGTATTAGCTGAGAACAGAAAGATGATCTGCATTGCTGGAGTTATCTCACAAATCGTTGGATACTACTTTTCCTCTCTAAAAGGCATTGTCACGACAATAATGGCTGCAGAAAGATGGCTGCATATGAGCCGCAGATCTCTTTTTACAGTTCGTTGAGTCGTTATTATTTATGTCACGTTTGTAGTTTTGCTTATTGCTTTTTTCGCTTGTCAAGTGTACAGCTGGTATTATACGAATGGAGTCTTTAGTGAATTTACTGTCATTTTCATTTTAGGAGCTGCACTTTGTATTTTTATCACTTTCTTCGCTTATTTCAAAGTTTTTCAAATCATACGTGATCATCGAAGTCAAGTGCAAACAAATCAAAACGCCATTAACATCGAAAAATACAAAAAATCTGTATTCACAATTCTGTATGTCCTTGCAATATTTTTACTGAGTTACGGTGCGTACGTGTGTTGCCTTTTGATAGTGCTCATTATGGACAAATTCGAAACATATTCATCGTTAGTGGCCATAAATACTTGCGGGCCATTGTGTTGTCCTCGTCTATTGAGAATCCCTTGCTTTACTATCGGAGGATAAAGGAAATTAGAGATAGTGTAAGAAGCAATTGTTATTACACTAGTTGGGTGAATGAAGATCGTTTGACCCAAAAAAACTAAAACCTATTTGCCTGATTTAATTAATTTTTATTTATTTTTCCTGTTGAAGTCACAGGAATCAGTGATTTCGGTGCATGGCCCAAATGTATAGTAAAATCATTAACGTTGACTTCGGATTGACCGTTCAAATTTGTACAATTCCTTGCCGTTTCGTTGTTAGAAGGGTGCCTATTTTCCTCTCGTGGTTTGTCCACTAAATTGAAAATGTACGTCATCAACGAGCAAAAAGAAGTCATAAAAATGAACCATCCACGATACGTGTGTAAATCATTTGGCATTTGGCTAAGGTATTGCAGTCTTCAGTCTTCAGAGAAACTTTTAGTAGCGCTCTCTGGATTGCCTGCGACTATTCCTGCTACGGTAGTTTCCGTTTTAACTTCACCAAATGAAATGTATGGTTCCTCAAACACAATTTGGCTATTATCGATAACGATCTGACGATATTGGAGTGTACTGACGAGTTCAAAAGTTATCTCACGTGCTTTTGATGCATGGAAACTGAACACGAAACTCGTTTTTTGTCTTTGTTTCTTCGTTCTGTATTTCCTGCTTGGAACTATCTCGGGCGGGATAAACGTCAATTCTTATAGGGTCAATAACTGAAATAATTTCGTTACTTTGCACTTCATCAAACTCTATGACTCCTGTGCCATCTACCTTGAGAATCTTTTCTTCTTCCGCCTTCGGCAAATTCATGACTTTTATCGTAAACAGAACGATTTCTTAACTTGTACTCGTGGGGGGTGTCCACAAGGCTCCTCCTTCGGGCCTCTTCTCTGGAATCTGTTCCAAAATGATCTCTCGCTACATAGGCAGTCTGCTAGTCTATTTATGTATGCTGATGATCACCAAATATACGCCAATGATAATGATATACAGAAGGCCGCCCAAACTCTTAGGAGAGAAACAGAGGCAGTGTCACAGTGGTACAAGGAGAACCTACTGCAAGCCAACCCTCAGAAATACCAGATCCTTACCCTTGATCCACAACCTTCCAAGAGAACCCCTGAATATGCACTGAAGATGGAATTCGATGGTCATGAAGTCAAATCATCGGAGTATCTCAAAATTCTTGGTGTAACCATCGACAACAAACTGACATTTAGTGAACACATTAGTGATATTTGCAAGAAAACGAGTTGTAAGGTTGGGGTGTTAATGAGACTACGTAATCTAATTCCATGGTCTGCAAAGTTACAGCTGTACAAATCTAGTATTTTGCCTCACCTCACATATTGTGATATTGTATGGCACTTTTGCAAATCATCCGATAAGAAGAAAATGGAGAGAGTTCAAGAGCGCGCACTCAGGGCAGTCTTTAAATCCCAATCGGAGACCTACAGTGAGCTACTGAAAAGAGCAGGTCTACCAAGTCTGTACCAAAGACGTCTACAAAACATTGCCATTCTAATGTATAAAGTAAAACACGGACTTGTGCCCACTTATTTAACAGAAATATTTAATACAGCCCCGAAACGATATAATCTGAGGAACGCTGATTTTAATATTCCACGTTTTCGCACAGTACATTATGGAAAACATTCTTTACGATATTTCGGGCCTTATCTATGGAGCAAACTAGACCACAGTGATAGAGAAAAACATAATGTCACGAGTTTTAAAAACAGTATTTTAAAAAAAGACCTCACCCGTCTTATACAAACTGAGTGTCAATGTGACATATGCAGCTAGCCGATATACTTTTTTAAATTTTTAATTTTTAACTCTTAACTGCAATTTTTATCTTTCACCTACTTTTATGATAAAATTTTATATTCTATTGTAATTTATTGATTTATTTATTTATTTATTAATGTATGAAGTACGATTCTTCAGTTTTTCTTCTTCTTAGAATTTAAGTGTAAATATTCTAACTTTAAATAGCTTAGATATATAATAATGTAAATAGTGTCCACAATTAGTTTTTTTAAGCTAAATACTTCAGACACTTTAATAAAGTATTTCATTTCATTCATTTCATTCAACAGGGGCTACTACATTTGCACCTTCCATATCACTGAGGAAACACATCTTACGATGAACAAAAATCGAATTGATTGCTGTACTATGTGGTGTAGAAGATCCATTTGTGGCGTCTTCGGGATTGACGTTAAAACGGTCTGGCTTTGTGTTCACTGGACTACTGGACTCATTTGATTGAGTCTCATTACGAAACAATGGTTTGGGATGGTAATTGTCCTTATCCTGTCTTCCCTTACGTAGTTTAATACGGTTTGCTAACTGTTGCGATCGCACGGTATAAAATTTGGGTGGGGTTCTTTGCTCAATCTCGCAAGCGTCTATGGCGGGAATACTCGGGAAGGTAATCTCGCGTGAAGCAAATTTGGTGTTATCTGGGGTTATCATTCGTTGTCCGGTTACACAAGAATGATCTGTATTGAGGTTCCGCGCGCGATTACGACTTACGCTGCCTTTAAAATTTCGGTATGCTGTATGTGCATTATTCTGATTTAGATTTCTCTCTGGGACGACCTCACTTTTTTCCAGTTCAAAAAAGGTCGTTGCCAGTTTAAATGCTGCTGTTCCTGCTGGTATGGAATATCAGGGCATAATCGAGGTGGTTTCCAATTGTCGCGATCTCGTAGTGTTTGATTGGAAACCGGGCTCGAGGGATATCTGTCCTGCTCCTGTCTTCGGTAACAAGTCGCCATTATATGCCCCGCTCGGCCACAAAAATCGCATATCGCTCGCCCGTCAAAACTTCGTCTTCCGCGTTGAATCTGGCCCGAAAAATGTGAATTGTACGATCGACGCAATTCTCGACGAATAGATTGTGCAATTATGCGTTCAAGCTCTGAATTATCCGGAAATGTGTCGTGGTTGAAAAATTCGCCTTGGCTGGTACTTGATTGATAATTCCCGAAAGCTACGAGTGAGGGTGTTAACTTATCATCAGTGGATTTTTTTAGTTCCGCGAGCGCGTTCAAAATCTGGTCCGTGCGATCAGTGGTCTCTTGTTCGGGCAAAGACTCCTTAAGTTATGCGTGCATCTCAGCGACTTCGAAGGTGCCTGGCCGTTGTAAAAGGACATAATTTTTAATATGGGGTCTTAGACCTTGAAGTTAACTCTCTCTGATCGAAGTAAATTTATACGTTGACAAAGACAGCGGATTTTAGCTGCAAATTTGCTGACGGACTCGGTCGCCAGTTGTTTGGTCTCGTGCAATTGTTGCCTAAGAAGCCAAATATCCGAGTCGGAATGGAACTGCTTTTTGAGAGCCTTCGAAAGGACGTCAAAACTTCTGTCTTGTAGTTCAGGTGTCGTGTTGAACCAGATACTAGCGTTGCCAGTTAAAAACAAAAGAAGGGGACGGCCTTCTTTTCAGGGGTTAAATTGTAAAAAGCCGAAGTACGATTGAAGTTCACTAAGAATTCATTAACGTCTTCATCGGCGTCGCCCGAAAATGCTGCCATGGGAACGCTATCGTTACCAGGAAATGTGGGCGTAACGTGTGATTTTTGAAAAGCTTTTATTTTACATAGCGTCGAAATTTGTGCAGCCCAATTTTCGGTAAGTTCTTTATTCTGTTGAGACCTCTCTGTTTTGAACACCAAAATTCCTATCGAAGACGTTTAAAATTGTTTTTTTTTTCTTATTCAGCCAAGTGAACCCTAAAGCACAAGGGGCCTTTGACAACAAACAATCAATTTAACCAAGAAAGAATGCATAAATGTCTCCGATTCCCATTAGTGAAATTGACTAGATGGCAAATAAACATTCGAAGAAACAATCTTTTTCGCGCTCGGCACTCTGCAACCAGAAGACTACTCGTCGTTTCTTTATGTGTTTTATCACTAGCTTCCAAAAAACTAATCTAAAGTTGAAATCAAAACGAAAATGCTGCCATCCAGTTTAGTCACATGACAGTTCGCTTTAAAAGGCCTCAATTAAGTTTGCTTTGTGATCAATTTATGTTTAAAGCAGCACGCAATGAACGGGCTTCCTTTATGAAATACCGCTGATTGGTCCTATTCTGCTTTTGACGTCATGGCCGGTCTAGACCCAGCTCCCCACTGCGCGCCGTGACGTCAAACAAGTGATACACTCAAGAACCAAACAAACCGAACATGGAATTTTTAAGCTGCGACGGCATAGACTTAAAATCGCTAAAATCACAACAACACGTGCGCTACTTCTAAATTCGTTTTGAGTCTAATACGTCAAGATTAAAAATCGCCTTTTCAATTTACTTACCTGTATATTTGCTGATATGATATATGATAGCTTTATTTTCACACGCTGTTTCCATCGGCTTTTCTAAAAAACTATTATTACACTAGTATCCTTCTAAACTTCAGATCATTTATAAATTTCCAAGCCTTTAGCTTTTTTTCGGTTTTCCGGCAACCAAGCCGCAATCTTCCTTTGAAATTCCCTGTTCAGTTTGTTTGGTTCTTGAGTGTATCACTTGTTTGACGTCACGGCGCGCAGTGGGGAGCTGGGTCTAGACCGGCCATGACGTCAAAAGCAGAATAGACCCAGCTCCCCACTGTGCGCGGTTTTGGACCAACCGGAAGTGAAAATATTGCGTGTTTTAGGTCGAAAACGCGGTGAAAAAACGAGATTTCGAATTTCTTTTTTCGATGTTCGCATCACCATACCACGTAGATTTAATCAGGCAAATAAAAAAAAATCTGTCATATACACTTTAAGTTTCTGGCATAGCGAGATCCGAGGAAAAACTCACAGTTCGTTGTTGACGCGTGTTTCTTGCTTGGCTGCGGGAAGTACTGGGGAAAGCCCGGATAACTCTACCAATCTGTTGCACGGTGTTTTTGGGGAGCCCTGATTGGTTTTCTTGTGCCGCTCTCGAGATATAAATCTGGACGGGATTTCAACTTTTCCCAAATTTATTACATTGTTGACTCGTTGGCTTCAGGTATTGGTCTCTTCTCTCTCTGCTCTTAACTGCTCACTTACACCCTAAAACGAAGCTTATATAAACCACACTATAGATCTACCACTCACAGTGATTGGTTAACGTGAATTACGTAAAGCTTTGTGATTGGTTAAATGTAATGTTTTGGAATGTTAATCTTACCTGGCAACGGCGGCGTCCTTTAATCTTGCGCGAACCGCGTTCTTACTTTTTGCTGTACAACTTACAATACCTAGCAAATTAATCGGCTTAATGAAACAGCTTATACGCGAGAGCATAAATGTAAGTTTCTCCAATACCAATCACTTTAATTTCTGGAACTAAGCGGTTTTTCCTTCCGTGCGTGATCTGCTTTCACAATGTTAAATTCAATAACACAAAAGTATACAAAAGTAACATGTAAATATTTTGTGGTAACTAGGTAAACTAATTAAAGCGATCCATTCATTGTTCATAAAGTGGAATAGAATCAAAGTTCCACAGTTCGTGCTGGTCAACAGACCAGAGTGTCCAGAATTAACTTAAACTAAGTTAAGAACACTTAAGAACATAAATGCTAGTAATTAAAATAGTGACCAGGTCGTTACTTGACTGTTTGGCGAACACAAAAACATTAACTGTTTAGTTTAGCTGGTCAAACAATAGTTGTTTACGAAGAGTAACCAAATCGATCTGGAATGAAAAGAAAAGGGATTAGGGCCTGGAAATTTTCCCACGAGAAACTTTTCCAGCTTGCAAAACAAAATGCAAATTGTTGCAAGAACGTGTGCATAAGTCAGCCACAAGTTCTGGCACGTGTACGTTGCTTAGTAACAATCTGGTCGTTGTACGAAAAGTACAAATCTAAGTAAATCAAATAAAATTGTTTATATTGATTAAACAAGTGAAATCACTCAAAGCGCAAATCTACTACATTTTGGAATGTAAAAGCGTATATGAAAATATCTAAAACTGTGTGCCAACATCATTACCATTTATAACAATGATATCACTGTTCCTCAATATCAACTAAAAACATTACTTCATAAAACTAACACCCTCTCAAGTTTTTTTTTTTTCGTCAAAGTCAAACGGATATTTTTCCCACCTCATCTTGTACCTTCCCGGGCTAACAAATCAGTATTCCCGCTTTCGACTTATTGCACGTATCTTGTAAGGAGCCGGGAACTGTGTAGCGCCGTTGAATACTCCCGTCAAGTTTGGAGGTCGACCATTTTCTTCAGCGACGAAAGTAAACTTCTGGAGCATCCAAGATAGAAACAAGAACACCTCTACTTTAGCCAAAGGCTCCCCAGCGCAGACCCGGCGTCCAGCTCCAAAAGGGTAGAAATTGCCTTGGTTGGTGATCAACTTGCCCTCCTCATCAATATGACGGTACGGGTTAAACACGGTGGAGCTTTCCCAGCATTTGGGATCCAGATGAACAGTTTCAGTGTCTGCAAACACGATGGTATCTTTGGGAACGCGATAGCCACAGAGTGTTGTATCAGTGAGCGTAACGTGCGGCACTGCAAGAGGCACCACGTTTCCAACTCGCAGAGTTTCTATTATTGTCGCGTGGATGAGAGGCAGATTGGGTCGGTCGTCCAGAGAGGGATTCTGTCCACCAACTGCTTCATCTAACTGGCGTTGAATATCCTCTTGGTACCTCGGATAGTTGACCAAGAAGGTTATTGCCCATTTCAATGTGGTGCTTGTGGTTTCGTAGCCGGCAATAAACATGTCTTCAATAGTGTTGACGAAGTAGTCATCGGAGAGAAAAGCCGCTGGCTCCCCACCACTCTCACATTCTGCTTCATGCTTGGTGTGCAGCAGACCTGAGATTAAATCTCGCACGGGCTCTTCTGGATTGAAATTCTCTTTTCGCTCTTTTAAGAATATGCGGATGATATCGTGTATGTCAAAAAAATACTGGAGAAAGCGATCATAAACCTTAATGGGCAGCCACTTTGCTAATGGAAAGAAATCTAAAATGGTCACCAATTGAGCATTATCGGCATCTGCTACAACGTCTACGTTAAGTTTCAGAAGTTTGTTCAAATCTGGGTTGGTTGTGTCGTAGCCTTCTCCAAACGTGATTCCACAAATAACATCAGCAACACCACGTTGCAAGCAATCAGCGGGATCAAAAGGCTTCCCATCCTGTTCTTCCATGAACCGAACCAGCTTTTCTGCCTGTGTTGTAACCCGGCTTTCTATAAGAGGAATATCCGAGAGGTATTGGCGCAAAGCTGTTGTGAAGAGTTTACGATGAAACTTCCAGGCAGGGCCATAGTTACCGAAGATGATATTTTTTCCTCCTGCAATTAAAATGGTGAGCCAGATTGAAACCCAGGAGAATTATTAGGTTATTACATTTGGTTAATTCGATCCATTGGCCCTCTGAGGGAAATTCCATATTAAATTAAGGGGCGAGGATGCTCGTCGCCTCGAGAACTGTAAATTATAACGAGGGGTGTACAATACCCAACAACCGCAAAAGGATTAACCATTATAGCAAATTCTCACCTCAGCGATTGTTGCCGGAATTGTTTACGTCAGTATTACTAAGTTGATTGTAATTTGAATTATATAAATGACGCGGTCGTTTTAATTTGACCGAAATACTCGCAAAGATTCTTCGATCAATGTCCTCTAAATTTGTTCATATCACAAGAAGATCCATCTGAACATCATATTCCTTGTACAAGAATGTACCTGTCTACTGGTCCCGCGGCTTATTTTGCTTTAAATTGTGTTCAAATGAAACTGAACTCAAAAATTACCGCCTCATCTCCGATAGCTGTTGTGACCTTAAAAGGTTTGCCCTGCAGAATTGTTAGGCGTTAACCAAATATAACGTAACAAATTTCACTGAATACGCTCATCCTAATTTCATTGCAAAATTCTGTTTTCCCGTTGATTTTTTGATAGAAAGACGAGCGTTAAACACTGGTTAAAATTTCATAACGCTGCGATGCCGGGTGCGATGACTCTGGCCATGTTTTTAGTGTTTTTAATCAATCGTTGTGTACCATACTTTGGGCCTCTTCATATGAGCCCGGTTGACCGGGCTAGCTGGTTGCCGAGATCTCGCCTCGTTCCTATTTCCATTGTACAAATTTCCATGTGTTTATATGAGAAGGCGGATCAATTCGTTTACCGAGATCTTGGCGACCAGGATGAATATTTCCTATATGAACACTCCAGCCCGGGTAACCGCGATGAAACTTTAAAAAAAAAGCTTCGCTTTCGCAACGGGGCGTTCAAAATGGTATAATTTTTCCTTGTACATTTCTCCCGCCATTTTCGTTTCCAGAGTCGGTTGTCTCCTTGTCGGCGAAGCCTGTACACGAGAAACAAGTGGCTCTGGGGACACATGATTTGATTGGCTAGATTTTAATAAAGGGAGTTTCAAATCTAGCCAAACAAATCTACCCTAAAACGGTTCATCAGTTTAACCTTTCAATCTATCAAATCAGGTGTCCCAGAGCCACTTGTTTCTCGTGCACAGGCTTCGCCGGCTAAGAGAAACAAGCAACTCTGGGGACGACAATGTGTACTTCCACTTAAAAAGTATGCGAATAAGGACCAATAAGTCTTATTAGAAAAGTTACAAGAGTCGACAAACCCGATGGTCTCGAACGATACCACTTTATATGGCAATATTTTGTTTGTTTTTTTTCTTGAATTTCATCCCGAATTTTCCACACGAGCAGACGACAAAATTCGTCCTGGTAACCGAGCCAGCCTAGTTACCGGGCTCATAAGAAGAGGCCCTTGGTTGATTTAAATTTCTGTGTCTTTACGGGAAATTTCTCACTTTTAAGTCATCGTTGTAAATCTCTCTTGTTGCGACGAACAAAGTTGTGAACGCTCGTCCATTTTCGATATAAACACTCTGCAGTGTTTCGTTGTTAAACGGAGTTTGTGAACTAAACAGAAAGGTAGAAATGCACTTACTGAGGTTGAGAATTTACTAATGTACAAACATTCAATGTGTCTAACCTACTCCAAGCCAACAGGTTGCTTACGAATTGTATCAGAAACCTGCTCTAAAATCGAACATCAATAACTAACCGCCTAGCGTTGCTGCC
>NC_135763.1:14214511-14234448 GCF_052425735.1 Oculina patagonica
TTTCGATTAAAAATCTAACTTGGCACCGAGGACTTAGACTTTGCCGTACCAGGAGCCCATGACACGTGAGTCAAGATGGATGGCCGAGGTTGACATGGATGTCAAAGGTAAACTACTGCTTTGATGTCACTTTTGAAACAAAGATCGATTCATCAAATAAGTCAGATAACAAAATGACAGCTGATAGTCCACAAATGAATTCTTAATTAAGGTATCAGTATACCCCAAATGACCAGTGTGCGTTGGAGCTGCCTTACCGTCTGTTAATTAAAGCAAACCCCAGCAAAGTATATATTTTCTGAAAGCTTAGGAATTGTAGATTGCGAAGATACATTTATTTTAAGTTCAAATATTAATGTTGTCCAAAAAGAGCGTGTTTTTTCCAAAAGTACCGAGGCTCATAAATCGGGTTCGTTTCCGGACAATTTTGAACGGAAAGAAGCGATCAACATCGCTATGTGTTCTTCACACCTTTCTATAAAAAACTGTGTCGGGGAAAATTGATTACTTGTCTGGTTTGTTTTTGACACGCAGTTAAACTTCAAGAGTGTAAGAAACAACTATTCTCTGCGTTAAAACAGCCATAACTTTTGAAAGAAGAAAAAAATAAAAATTCGCCGACACAGTTTTGTTGCTCGATTATCGGGCAACATTCTTGCCAAATTTCAACGAAAATTGTTGAAACTCCATTGAAAACGAACTTAAAATGTGCGCCTCTCTCTACGAAACTCTGTTTTCGAGATACGAACGAAAATGTATTTTGGGCCGTTCTTCCGGTGTAATGAGATTAATTACACAAGACGTGTGAAAATGACCAGGCCTTGAGCGATAGAATGAAGGTTCATTTTACTTTAACAATATAACTTGTTCAAAGCGGTGTCAAATGTTGCTTCTGGCCGGGAACAGACTGTTGCATGATTTCACACTCACATTCTACCGCTTGCGTTCTAACAATTTTCGTCTCAGTGCAACAGTTTTAAATCTAAAACAACGATAACGTGGAATCACAAGAATCCTAAAGTAGTCAAAGTCGTCAAAGTAAGCCGAGGAACTGCGGGTCGTGATTCCAGGTCGTGCTGTTAGCCATTCAAGCGGCGAAAAACCCGTTGTCGCTATCTACTAGCGCATCTGCCAAATCTTTTGTCCTTTCCCGTTTTTGCAACATTCTTCGAACTTGAGATAGGAATGGGAAAATGTTTCTTTACTGACGTCTGGAAAACTGTGCATTTTGCCAGGGCAAAACACCTAAAGCAACTCGTCGAAAACCAAGAACTCTGATAGTCACGCAACGGTAGCATCGCCGCGCTCCTTTAGACAACCTGTTGACAGCTATCAATATCAAAATATAAATTATAATTAATGGCAAGAAATGTTTTTTCTTCATAACTCTGTGTAGAGTGAATCTTTTTCCATAAAATTTTTTTTGAATGAAAGGTCTAAATGAGATCTATCCGAAAATACCAAAATATATTTTTCTTTGAAATGGTCAATTTTGGGGTATACTGTTACCTTAACCATTTTGAAAATGTCAAAACGACTATACCCTGACAGGGACGGCGGAGCAATTTTCCAAGTGTGTGTGTGGGGGGGGGGGGGGGCTGACTAGTGACTTGAAGTGGGGGGAGGGGGGTTAAAAGACGTTTCTCTTAGTAAGTCTTTCTTTTTTCGGAAATTCTGGGGGGGCTAAAGCCCCCCAGCCCCCGGCTCCGCCGTGCTTGCCTGACTGTGAGTTATTACCAAATTTGACGTGAATCAAAGATACCTTTCTTAAAAGTCAAGCGCGCGATATGCGGACGGCGAATCTGCTGCCTGCATGAGCAGCGTGGCGGGGCTCCGATTGCCAATTTGTCACGTTTCGCTCTTATAGACTCTAAGACAAATAAAGACTACTTTTAGGCTTTCATGTGTACATTGTGTGACATAACTTCTTCACTAAGCGTGATACAATCAACCCGCTGTCGCAGTAATATGTGTATCCCCGTGATATGGCTGATATGCCCAGCTGTGTCACGATATTTTAATTCAATTTTTGATGTACAAAATCACTTTCGATTCACGAATTAAGCGGATAATCCATTCAAACTGCATGAAACTTTTTGCTTGTAAACTTCTGTGTTCTTGTAAGATTCCAGTAAAGTACAATTCAACAGCTAGAACTATTAATATTATTTAAACAAGATATCGAAGTATAGCTAGTGAACGAGTTACCTATAAAACAACCTGGTCCTAGATTTTAATTTCAAAACTTAACAACGAAAGGAAATGAAAAAAAAAGCTCGTTGATCGATCTGAATCTCGGCGAAGATCGTACTGTATTAATTTTACTGACCTTTGGAAAGCACCAGTAAGTTTATCCGCTTTGAAGTCGAGGGAAAATGCATTCCCTAAGACAGGGAGCGTCGTTAAGCGTGGACCCGGCGGCATGTTCCTGAACTCGTAGAGCACCATCAGGTAATGTAACATCAGCAGCAGAAGCAACAGCAACAGAACATTTCCAAAGCTAAGAGAATCGTAAATCGTGGTAAATACCGACGCCATGTTTTGCGAATGTCACTAATGAGTCACTAATGGGTCACCCACTACTGAGCTATAACAAAGGGTCACGCAAACTTACAAAAAGAGACGCAGAAGAAAGGAATTGGGAATGGTAACGCTACCTTAGTGGGCCACTTCAGTAGCACAAAGCGATCAGAGGTACAGCAGAAATCCGTCTGTAAGGAGCAAGATTTTCAGCTTGTAGTTAGCCTAAAAGGATTCTCATGTAGGTTCTTATTTCCATAGGAGAAAAAGGTGCTTGCTGTTGGTCCAACAAGGTAGTCTATACGGGAGTGCCCTTCCCTTGTATAAGCAACATGTATATGTGTGATAAATTTGAGCCACTCTAAGCAAATAATCAAGCCGGTCTATTTTAGTCCTCTGTTTTAGTTCGGTGGAAAATTAATATACCGAAATTATAAGAGATTCTTTACTGCCTCATTACAATATTGTTTTTCCTTTTCGTTCCGATTTTCCAAATAAGCTCCTATTTTAATTTTTCAACAGGTTCTTTTATATTAGGGGTTTGTAGATTTTTCTTTACTGTATTCCTATTTTTCCTATTAAAAGTTTCGCGCCACTTTTAATCAGAAGTGAAACCAAAACCAATCGTGACTCGCTAGCACACGTTTTCTCGCGTTTCGAACCGGCAATATGCATAAGCGTCGAGTTTTGATTGGTTCACTGGTTTGTCTTAACCTTGTGATTGGCCAGAATGATTACTTTGGTTTTTTGGTTTTACGACGCTCAATTTAAAATCGCTCTATCTCAGGGTAAATGTCGCTGGTGTATGGCCAATTTCTCCTGATTCGTTGTCACTGAAAACACATTACATATTTCAGTTGAATTCATCACAATTTTCTGAGAAAATCCAGGTGATCGCTGCTTTAATTTTAGAGAAAGATTTTAAATTATTAGACTGCGTTTGGTTCAGTTGTTATTTAAATTTGCTAAAGCAGGAGTAAAGGTAAATATCCGGTATTTCTTCTCTTCTTTCTTGGTTTTCAGATTAGTTCCTCGTCGTTTATAAGGATAGCAACTGTTAATAACGCTATTTTAGTGAGTGTAGCATGAACTTGGACAACGCTTAAAAAAAAACGGAAAAAAAAAAGAATGAAATTTCCGTAATTTTGATCAAACAAAGGCTAATTCTAGAGAAGGTACATTCAGATATAAGCAATGAGGCAAGCGGAAGAAACCCCATATTTAAAACCTTTTATTGGTAGTTAAAACAATGTACAGACAAGTGGTGCTTGTAAAGGCAGGTGAACGTTAATAGCACTGTACTCTCCGCTCTTAGAAAGAAACGTTCAAGAACTGATTCGGAGTTTAGGAAAGGTAAGATAAATATTGTTTTACCTCTTTTCTGCATCATTAGATTTTGCATTTCCCGATGAATTTAAAAACAAACCTAGGGAAAAATAGTAATTATTTCTTATCAGTTGCATTTGAGTTATTCGCATTTAAGTTCAGCGAAATTCGATATCATCTCGATGATAGGAAATCGATTTACTCGTGCTCGTGTTGTGGGAAATATTCTGACAGGCGAGAATAAACGCCTGTTATAACTTGAATATCGAAACCCTGCACGCTTCATGAGGCAAGAAATTATTTACTTGCCTTTCTTTCGCTTGGTAATGTAAAGGCTTCGATCTGAATTGCAACTAGTTTAATAATTCGTTGCAAAAGAGAGTTTAGTTGTTTATTTTCTACATTTTTCTGAGACAGAAAAAAAATATTTGCCGCCATTTGCGGTATATAAAAGGGTCAATTATAAACATTTAAAATCAATTCACGAAAAGCGTCAGACTTTCAATTGTTGATATTTACCCAGCGCTGTTTTAAACTAGCTGAATAAAGTAGACTAAATGTAGAAACGTCGCAAAAAATGGCAATTAAAACTGCAATTCAGCATAATTTGTTAAGCCTTAGGGGAAAAACCTGTCAATCTGCATAACTTAAGGAAATCGTTTTCTCGCAGGTGCACTCCCGCGCACAACTAGTTCAGGATGTGGGTGAGCGGCATTGAAATCAGTTTAATTTATCATTTGCCTTTGGAAAGTGCGCCCTCATTGCTCTCAATTAAAGTGAGTTTGTTTCTACCATCTTCAAAAATGGCGCGTCTTCAAAAATTAAAGGCTTCATTTTTCATTTTTGTTAGTCACAAACCATTTCAATCCTTTCGAATCCTAATCATCCTCATTTCGTTTCATTTTATTATTGCTTTTTCGGCAATTTTCTACCTTAGTTTCCTATTATTGTTTCCTTCGATTAGAAGTAACATAAATTATCTAACACGTGAGACTGTGTTTGATCACATTTTCAAAAACCGAGAGAAGAATAGTGACGCGTAGCAAATTATTTTCGACGAGATTCGGGATTCAATGATCATGAACAGCCACATTAATACGATCATGATTATATATATATATATATTATATAGCTACAATTAAGAATCCAAGAATAACATTATATACATATACATTTTGATATCACTGCTGATAACCTAGCGTCGAAAACGTTTTGATTTTAGAACTTTAATACCTTTTATCCTTTTTAGCCTTTTTAAAATAATTTTTATCGAGCAAACATTATGACAATAACATATGATATAATAAAGACCACCCATGTAATCAGCTAGGTCAGGAAGGACAAATTATTTTCCGGTTTTCCGTGACGTCATAGTACAAAGCTCTCCTTTCAACTAGATTGAATCGAGAAGTTCTGCAAATTGTTCTTTTTAGAAGATAAACATTTCAAAATTTCACCGACAGCAAATAAATGAAGCGAAATTGACAGGAATTGAAACTAACAGAAAGTGGAATTAACATTGAAAAGGTGGTTACTTAAAAACTAAGACCAATGGTGGCATGGTGAGCTCTGCTTTATACTTTTTTCTTTCAATAATATGTCTTCAGTTATTTTGTTCATATGTTGTCGGTTAAACTTCTGTTCAAAAATCCATTTTATTCAGTTTTCGTTTTATACGTTACTTCGGTTGGTCATAACTGGGCGACTACTTTGTTAAATCCCGCAAGGGCTTATTCAGTCTTCCTCCTCCTCGCAAAGACATTCTACTGTAGCTCAAAAAGTTTACTACTCTCCTTGTTCCTTGTTCCTTGTTCCCACGAATTACCAGAACCGCAACAGGGCATTGAAGATATGATCAGCTACCAATATCGATCCAATCTAAAGGATCAGTGTCGGGGGCATGGATCACAGCAATATGATCGCGCATCATATTGCTGTGATCCATGCCCCCGACACTGATCCTTTAGATTGGATCACAGCAATATGATCGCGCATCAGAATCAGTCACTGCAATTTTTTGGAGAAAAGTTCATACATGTATAGTTACCAAACGTTTTAGATCAGGTATCTTAATAAATGGGTTAAAAAAGAAATCATTGAAGAAATCATTAAGTAAACGAATTTTCAGGATGGTTGATATATAGCAGTATCATTACTAGTTCCGTTTGTCGAATCATATCTCCTCAACACGAATGATGAACTGAGAAGTTCTTTTTTTAATTCTTGGAACAAGACACGGAAAACAATTTATTTCGATGAAATCATCTAAAAGTCGAAATTGGCTCAGTACTAAGGGTTAAAATCAAAACTTCTTCAACCAATCTACAATCTCGGTACACGTCCATATGTCACTTACCATTTTTATTTTTCATGTTTGTTTTCAAAAATCTCTTTAGACTCATTTGGACGATATAGCCAGGCATCAAGGCTCCTGATTATACCGAGCAGTTAAGAGATGGAGATGAGAAATTCATCTTCCACTCAAGAAGAAAATGGCCACATGGTGAAGGGGATATCCACTTCCGTCAGAATTTTCCTGGGGATCTTTATTATCTTATTGGCAGTCATCGGTATTATTGGTAACACCACTGTCGTCACAGTTTTGAAAGTAAAAAACATCTTCACCAGAAAAACTACCAGTTTGATTCTAACGAGTCTTGCTGTGGTCGATCTACTTGGTAGCACAGTGGACATCCCACTAGCCTTTAGCACCATGGTTGCAAGTCCTCCTGATCGTCAATTGCAACTGTACCACTTGTCTTTAGCTCAAGTGGCTCTTGGTCCACTCCTCTTCCTGGGCTACATTACTTGCTTCTTTTTGCTCAGCTTTGATAGGAATGACGCCTTAAGAAAAACCTCGAATAGGCAGGTGTTGCTCACGACAAAGCGAATAATGGTGGTGTTAGCTCTCGCGGTAACGTGTGGTGTTGCAATATCCTTGTTGTATGTCTTCAAAAGCGAAAATCCAAATCCACTTCTTCCACGGAAAACGGAGCCAAGATTATTAACGGTCATTCGTGCGGTTTTATTTTTAGCCTTCGTAATTGCCGTCTCATCCAACGTTTATTTTTATCTAAGAATTAAAAAGTTGATTAAGAACCATACCGAACATGTTGCTGCCAATTTTTCTGAAGAGCAAATAAGCCAATGGCATGTAAAAGAAAGGAAGATTTCCTGGACGGTGATACAAGTCATCATGGTTGTCTGTTTTTCGTATGTGCCTTTTACCATCACTTCGATTATCTATGACAAGGCTGACACAACCGACATACATTTACGAAATGCCATGGCTATATGTCGCTCACTAACCTATCTAAAATACGCTGTGAATGCATTTATCTTTACAAGACTTGATGGGAAATTTCTTAGGGTATTCTTTGACATACTTCGGGGCACTGACTCCAGCAGGAGGAAAATCATCGTGAAATCTTTCGATCGAAGAGTTACCAAAAGCAATGAAGAAGAAAACCCTGATGCGGAAGTCGGTGGCATCGATAAACAGCCCAGGGCACTTCCAGATGTGAACGAAGTGTTAAACGAGAGAGCGAATTCTCTAGATTCAAGACAGGGAAACCCTAAGTTTGCTAGGGTAGCGGTAAGAGAAATGAACCACATTGAAAATGATGTACCGTGTACAAAAACGGAGCTCCTTCTACCAACGATATCAGTAACATCACCTCAAGGAAAAACAATTGTGTTATTAAAAGAGAAAAGACATCGAACGTGGCGGAAGAAGTGCAGTGTGCGACGGAGCCGACGCAAAAAACATTCTGGGCAACAATCAGAAGCTGCAGTGTGAGAAAACCACTCCTAAATTGAGTGGAAGGCAAACAACTGTGTCCGTAGCAGCTCTTCACGAGATCTCACATGAATGATACGCCAACTGGCTTTGAGAAAACAATAGAAAAAACAACAGGAACAATGACATTTTCCCCCAAAACAGTAGCAACTGCTACACTAGAGGACCAATGGAACTACAAGTATACGTGAGCGTGAGCTGCTACACTAGTAAATTAATATGCAGTGGATGTGGCTCAAAGCCCGCGACACATCCTTTTCAACAACTGACTACTTTGAAATGCGTTTAAAACAGGTCCGTCTCAGCTGCTATCATTTAGACAAAGTCACAAACGTCTCTCCAGCTCTATGAAAATTGAGGTTGCGAATACTCAACAGGCAGCAGTTTATTAACTTTAAAACAAGTTGGACATATGCCAAAGGAACTTTTTTTAGATTTATTGTAAGTCAATTCCATTCGATGAATAAAAGCCAATGATCAAACTGTTTAGTAATTTCTTTTTTTTTTGGCTTTCGGCTTTGGTGAGGAGGTGTAGCCGTCAGTGAATATCGTTTAAATTTCGCCTTTTCCATATTTGTCAATTTGGAACTGTGCTCACCTAAATATTAATATATTGAAAGGAATTTGCATTTGCTTTTGTTGATTTAAAAAACTCGAGCCATTTTCTCCTTTAATTGGAAGTAACATCAAACCTACTCGCGTTCTTGACTTGAACACACATGTTTTCCCGCGCTTAATAATAATAATTGTTTAATAATAATGGTTTATTTGCATTCTAAAAGCAATATTAGCTCTTCTATGCAAAAAACTATGATATAAACAACACCGGCTATGAACTGTTAAATAAACGGCACGCAATGCATGCAAAAGTGATGACGTTTCCCAAGGAGGTCTTAAATAACTAGTAATACGTGACTCGCAGGGCCTCGCGAAGCTCTGGGTTAATGTTGCCTAGTAACGGACAAAATACAGCAGACAGAATAGAAACAGAAACTGAACAACAACGAACTGCACGATTACAGAGACTTCGACAAAATACAGCAGACAGAACAGAAACAGAAACTGAACAACAACGAACTGCACGATTACAGAGACTTCGACAAAATACAGCAGGCACAATAGAAACAGAAACTGAACAACAACGAACTGCACGATTACAGAGACTTCGACAAAATACCGCGGACAGAATAATAATTAACAGGAAATTTGTCAAAAAATTAATGTATGATAATAAAAGTAGATGACAACTTTTGTATTGAATGATTTTTCAACAAACTTTGCGTTTTCTTAGCCTATAGCGTGACATCTGGTATACGAACGATGCACGATACTTCTCCAGTGACCAAGGTCACTCGGCGCGTCGGTGTCTCTTTCGTTTACATTTGTGTATTAGTCCTTTCTAACATCCCTGGAAAATCTTGCTTTGTGTTCTTCGCGGCGATTTTTTGTTGTGTAATATTTAAACTTAATCTCTGTTCACGTCTCTTATTTCTGTAAGTTAGTTCCCATCCATGTCTCTAATTCCCAGTGCTTCGGTTAGGGTAACCGTAAAAACGTCCAATGAAATTTCGCTCCCTGGCATTAAGCCATAGTCATCGCTTAAAAATGTAAAAGTTTAGACTATGGTGAAATATACAATGTGCTCCGAAGTTGAAAAGGGTAAGATAATATCATAAATTGTAAGATAAAACATATTATAATAAATTGTCTGCGTCTTTACTCTTGAAGTGAGCTTTGGAGAGGTGGTGAAACTCGTGCGGTTCGCTGGATTTTCGTCTTATTCTCGGCAGACCGCGGTCAAACATCTAAGGCAGCTTTTCTTCCTATTTTGGAAAATTTCGTTCATTTTGAAGTGTTAGTATGTGCAAGGATAGATAAAATAGTTGCCGAGTGTAAACATTTTCCATTTCCTCAGGTAAACGAGTGTTTTTACTTTTTCAATGTTACGCATCCGAACCAAAGTGCTTTGACAAAATGGCGCCGACAAGTGCGCATGCCGCTATTTTGAAACACGTATAACTTTTTTAGTAAAGCTCAAAAAAACTTAGTAGACCCTGAGGAGACAGGTTATGTACCAATCTTTGTACTGTGAAAATTTAAACCTTATCTTTGAAGGACTTTTCTTGTTTTTTTTTTTTTTTTTTTTTTTTTTTTTTGCATAATTCTGTCGTTTGACCGCGGTCGATCCTTGTACATAATTTGTGTTCAATTGAGATTCACTGCTTGAGTGTAGCGTCCTAGTCCTAATGGCACACGAAATACTAGAGCGGCTTTCACTTGAGTGTCGAAAGTAATTTGCGTTTGCTTTGGTTTTGCGTTCACTACGCTTAGTGATTGGTTTAAAAATTTCGCGCCACTTTCTCGGCCAATCAGGAGTAAAACCAAAACCAATTGTGACTCGCTGGCGCACGTTTTCCCGCGCTTCGTGCCAACTACATGTAATTGCTTCGAGTTTTGATTGGTTCACTCGATTGTCTGTGTCCTTTGTGATTGGCTAGAGTAATTACTTTGGTTTTGGTTTTACGACACTCAATTGAAAACTGCTCTATCAGGGGCGTAACTTTTAACATAGCCAGCTTTTCGAAGAGTTGCATGTAACACTGGTTAACACGCCCTATCCAGAAGGCTCCCAAATTTTCACTTGCTAGTTATTTCTTGTACTTATCGCGAAAAGGTAGTTGCGAGATTTAAAATGTCAAGGTACCTTCAGTACATTCTGTTGTACCGGCCGCGACATTCAAATCGGTTCACATGGAATCTATATGAGATATCATTTGATTCACGCTCTGCCTTTTGGCCTAGGCTGAGAAACCGAAAAACAGGGGAATATAAGGTGAAAGGCTCAGGAAATTCTTCCATTGTGGGGTCTTGCTCCCACTATGTTATCTTGTAGGAGATTTGCTTGTGGCTTTGTGGATTTGTGCTTTACGAGAGTTGTCACCAATCGAGCTGGTCGTCTCTTTATCGCGATCTTAAGGCAATGGTTAGACGAGACAGGTCTGTCAGGTAGTTAATGATATAAGAAGATAGTTTCCTTACAGAAAATACTTCGAAGTAAGACTTGTAAGAATCTTCCGGTATCTCTGGAATCCACTCTGAAGTCTTACATTAAGTGTTTTGTTTGCGCTATTACTCGCGTGAATCTGTTACCATCTCACGGAGTTTTACACTGGCTACAAGTTTTTTTTTTTTATCTGATCATTTGGTGCAGTACATTTATCTCATGTTGCGATTACCTTCCCCCCCCCCCCTCAATTAACTGCCCAGAGCTGAAATTTTAATCTCTTACTTCTACGTGGCGTGACGTGCGTTACATCAGTTTTATATTTGGGTGCAGTGCAAACAACAACAATTCAGTGGCAATGATAAGTCTAAAAGTTCGTAAGCCCCCACATGTCCGCACCGCAAACCGGTTATTTTTGTCTATTACGCCAGTTATAATTCTTTACAAGCCGACCATATGCTGTGGCTAAACGTTTCTTTTGAGACTCCCCGGCTTCAAAATGTAGGTCTCCGAAAATTTCTCTCCCTTAAAACCACCCCAACCCTTAGCCCCAACGACAGCCCCATCCCCCTTGGCCTTCCCCAAATAGGCCAGGCTACAAAGCGCTGTAACCGGATACCGATGAAAAGACGCAAGGCGAACGCAAGGCGCGAGGGTGTTCATCGTGTTGTGCTTTTCTCTGGGTTAGATTTGTGCGCCCTTCGGTTTGAAAGATCGCAGTCAAAATATCCAAGAAGACTGTTTTGGCCCGGGGAAGGTGTAGATGGTGAGTTTTGCCCAACCTAATAATGTTTTCACATCGAAAAGGTCTGTAAAACTCAGCC
Organism: Oculina patagonica; assembly: GCF_052425735.1. Lineage (NCBI taxonomy): Eukaryota > Metazoa > Cnidaria > Anthozoa > Scleractinia > Oculinidae > Oculina > Oculina patagonica. The sequence goes on from NC_135763.1 coordinate 14,225,985, forward strand.
GTTTATCTCTGCTGAGATCTTTGTCTCGATCTTGGATCATCTTGCTGCATGCACGAAACACAAGATTGCTTTCACCGACGAAACTAACGTTTTGTTTATTTTCCAGGTATGGAATCAGGATTTATTGGAGGCTGTTTAAGCTTCCTTTCACTGTTACAGCTCCTTCTGGTTTTTAAAAAATCCATTTAATCCGAGAATACACCGGGATTCGTGTGACTGAAAATGTACACAAACAGTTTGCGCGCCATACTGGAATCAGAGGCGTTGTTCTGCTTCGAAAAAAGTCTGTTGGGTGAGTTGTGTTCTACTGAAGTGTTTTTCTGAGTTTTAAAGGCCTAAATGAAACGCTTAGCTTTTAATCTGAGTTGTTTGCTACCTCTGGAAAGCAAACAGCTGAGTTAAACGTTTCTTTGAATAACATGATAATTTGGATCATTAGCAGAAGAATGAATTAAGCCACTCGCACGAAACACGACCGTATGAAATTCGCCAGTAATTTGATTGCACTGCGTCTAAATACAGGCTTGTCTAACATTTTGTTTTCTATTCAGGTATCGAAGTCAGGATTACGTGGATTTTGCTGCGTGGTGCTGGAATTTTTTCTAGCTTTGGAAAACAGAGTATACAGTACGTGTAGCCGTAAAATGGGATCAGTGTGCCATATTTGCTCCCCCTTCGAACGAGGATTGCGATTATTCATGGTCATAAAGGTAAGCCAAAGTTAAGTTATAAAACTCAATATTTACGAGAAGAGGAATATTTCCAGTTATTCGAATTGTTATCTAGTGTAAAATTGATTTGTTTTGATTGAATAGCAAAAATGAAAGAAAGGGCGTGACCATGTGCTGCAGGCTTGCTATCCTATGTTTGTGTGGGCACGGCTCTCCAATATAACTCTTTTCATTTCTTATTCAAGGTTTCTTAGATTGGCCTTTGTGGATGTGTGTTTGCTATAAAATGAAGTCAAAATATTTTGTTTGTTCAAGTGTTGTGTTTATGCATTTTTGCACTGTTTAAAAGCATGCAAGAGTTTTCATGCATTTTTGCCGTCTTTAAAAGCATGCAAGAGCGCTGTTATGAGTTTAGTTTTCAACCTGTGAGACTATGCACAACAATAGAACAATTGCAAAAAATTGCAGTTGTTGTAGCATGTTCAGTTACATTTGTATATTCTGATGCATTGTAACAAACCTGGCAGGGGTGGGGGGGGGAGGGGGGCAAATCCAAACAGTGAACTTTATGGTTAGGCCCTACCCAAAAGGGGTACTTGTTTTAGGCTGTACATATGTAAAAGGGTTGAGACGTGAACAGAGATGAAGTTTAGCACAACAAGAAATTGCTGCAAAGAACATATGTATACATAGCAAAATACTCCTGGAAAGTTAGACTCTAGTTGACTCTACTCCGCGGTTGCATACAGATTTTCACCTTTGGATTTAAACATAGCTTAAACGCAATTCCAAATCCCTTAAAATGTCTTTACTCTGTTTTGCTATAATTTCCATAAAAAAGCCTTACGTAATTTACTTTTGTGGTCGGCGGTTAAAGGATAAACATGCGTCTTTTGTTACCAATGCAGACAAAGCGTAACTCTGCTGCCACTTTTTACTGAAATAATGAATCTCGGCTACAGTGGTCGTAAGAAATAGTTTAACATCTCATTTAAATGGTTTCTAAATGCTCTGATTTTGTAAATACAATTCAATGTTCGCATTACTGGGTGAAATGTTAAAATTCTCAAAACAGTAAACAAAAGGATACTTATTCAACTGTCATGTTCGTATAGTAGTCACTCATTGTCCTTCTCCATTGAAATCGGTTAAATGTCTTTCCCGTAAATATCACACCTTTTTTTTAAGTCTGACAAAACGAATGATACCAAACACTCTTCAGCGTAATGTTCGTAAACACCGAAGGTATTCCCTAAAGGAATAAACCAAGACCTCAGGGTAAAAATGCCAGCAGCCTGACCCATTTCTGAATGACACACTTAAATCGGCATGAAGATGTACAATCTGTTTGGTGTCATCAAATAGATTGTTAATTTCACTGTGGAGGAGTCAAAAAATCCTTCCATGTTTTCACCTTTTTTATCTTTTATCATGGTGTTTGGCTGTACGTACTACATGTATTCACAGCTGGGACACTTGACAGTAGCTGTATCAGGAGCATCAGGTGTTTTGGATTTGCATCTTATGCAGATGTATGCCTTTTTGTCATTTACAGCCAAAAAGATTCTGTGATTTTCTTCTTTGCCTTTGCCCAGTTTGGTTTCATGTTTTTAGCTGCAGTAGAAATTCAGTGTTGTCCTACTTTTCAGTTGTACTTGCTTTGGTAGAACTGAGATATATTCCTTGTTGTAGCTAGCAGATCAATTTGAGTTACATGTACATGTATGATTGGTCCTTTTCCACTTGGTCAATTTATTTTCCCACAAAATTAGTGGGAGCTATTAGCAACCAAAATATCTAATTAAAAATGGCAGAAGGCATTGATCACATCAGCGTGGGATCCCACACAGTAAACATCATGTACATTTGTTGAAACTCACCATGTAAGCACTTTTATTTAGTTTTCTCATTCAGGATAGACCAATGTCACAAAATGTAATTTACAAAAGGGTCTTCAAAACAATAATTGTTGAAATTTGTGAACAAATGTAATTTGCAACAGAAAACACTGAAACACATCAAGTAAAATCACTTTCTGTAAAAAGGGCTAGTGATACATCAAAGAAAAAATTAAATAACTTAACAAACTATGGACCATTTAAAGGCACAAATAGATGCAAGTCTGTTAAAGATATCTCCATGCTGTTCCAAACATTTGCTGAAAACTTATAAATAGTCTTATCTTGTACTTTTTCCTGGCTTATTGTAGTAAGTAAAAATAATAATTGATTCTATGACCAGTTGGTTGGTGCTGAAATTGGTTGAAAGTGAATGAACCTGCCGATATTGTACCCACCTGTGGGTTAACGAAAGGGATACAATCCCACAATTCACTTGCTTTTTCTTCAGGGGATCTTGGTGCAAATTCTTTAAATTGAAACTGGAAAATGATGCCCTTCTCAAGAATGGGCACAGGTGTGGTTTCTCTTTGGTTAATGTGAACAGTGTGGTTTAACAGTGAAGTCATGCTGATACAATATCAGTAAACAAATTTCTGGTTTTGCACTAACGGAAGTCTCTGAAAAGGAATCTGCCCTGGAGTTTTGCATACAAAACATTTTGTCCTCAAGAATGCATTAAAATACTCTTGATCTCTCTTCACATCTTCATGACTTCATGGGTGCACTACAAAAGGTTATAAAAACATGCTGTGACTGAAAAATTCTTTATTCATTGGAATGGTTGAGAACAAATAAATCAAAATCCCATTAATTTTAGCAAAGAATGTCAATGACTGTAAATGGAGATTATCCAAATACTTCCTAAGATCAATGAAATAGTCTGAGATTACTGAAGATTATACAAAGAATTAAAAGCAACACTTAGCTTAAATGCACATGCGTATATCCTATTTTTAGCTATTATTGGATGATGTTGGACAAATTAGCAAAAATTATTGATACTTAGTAAGTGTTGTCTGGCCAAGCTGATGTTTGAAGCAGATATTTAACACAAAAAACCTCAGAATTATTGCCATCAATTCCTGATACCAAAAAATCCAGTATAGTAAAAATTTTTGGTTCCCAATATAGTTGTTACTAAAATAGTTATTTATTAAATAATTTTCAATATACATTTTTACATTTATACATTAAACACCAAATGCATTATTGTTTTTTTGGGATCGAAACTAACTTTTAACAATACTTTCGACTTTGGAAAGTAGACTTCAAATTTGACTTTCCATCTCAAAATTTTACTATCCAAAATGGACGACGGTTTTATAGTTGCTAACCATGTTAAATTAAAATATCCTACTACATGTATGTGTCTTATGGCATTGTTTTAGTCGTAAAATTTGGACGTCTCTCATCCTCCATCCACTAGCCCACAAAACTGCAGTCCAGGTTGAGGGTCAAACTCGGCAACACTAGGCCATTCAATACGAATTGTTGTGAGACAGTCTAATACTTCAACTGACAAGTATGATCTCCAGTCTGACTTTATTTCCCCATTACTGTAAAACCCGCTAACAACAACATGCTGTTAACAGCGGTAGAAATGAATCAGAAGTACTTTTGCTGGTTTGTCCTTCGTCAACTTTTTCTTTTTCTTAATCATCACCACTACGTCAAGGAAAACCTAACCGAAATAGACTCATTTCCCTGGGTAGATTTCTTTGCATCACATACGTGTCAGAAGAGGAATCCAAAATGGTGCACAGTATTGCATCATACCATGTGTTTTTATAGTACCGAGACCTTCTGGGGAGTTCTCTCGATCCGATATGGCAGAAAATGCGAGAATCGAAAATAGCGTGTCAAATAGCATATTTTTTTTTAAGACGAGTAGTCATTGTTATGTGGGTATGTGTATCATTTTCTACATTTTTTTACACACTTTTTTTTTCACTTAAGCACTTTAAGTATACAATTTGCTTTCCAGTAAAGCCTGAAATTTACTTTCCAGTTCGGGTAAGTATTTTGGTTCATTTTCGCATTTTTTTACTTTCCAAGAAGAAAACTTACTTTCCAGTGAAAATCGGGAAAGTGTTAGTGTCGAGCCCTGTTTTTAATTTATGGAACACTTTAATTTAAGATATATCATAAGGCATGCTCGTCTATATAACAAGCCAGGAAGCATTGTTATTCAATTGTTACTAAAGCAATTTTCAAATCAGTGTCAAAAGCAACACAATTTGTATTTGAATTTAAAATCTTGTGCCACATATATACTCATTCAATTAAAAATACAACCAAAACCAATTGCAATTGGGTCACAAGATTTTTTTTCTGCTTGCTAGCTGTTGGTGGCTCATTTCATTATAGTTGTGATCGATTCACTGTGTTATTTTCAATCGCTATTCACTCATTGACTGTTGTAGTTTGTTTGGTTTTGGTTTTACAACACAGAAAATCAAAAAACCTGCTTCATTTACACATTGTCAAAGTTAATAAACCACAAAACGTTTTGATAAACATCATCATCTGCTGTAACCATGGACCTGGATGCATGTATATTTTGTCAAGATGACCCTGTTTTCGAAACGGCTTTCAGGTCAACCCAACATAGACCACTATCAGTGTCACGCTGAACATTACGACTACTAAATAGTTTGATGAATGCTAGTTCTGACCTTTTTTAGCCACTTTCAAATCAACAAAATACTTTATTCGGCCAATTCCACCTGAGTAGGGTCCACCAGAAATTTTTACAAAGTAGGACACCACTCTGGGTCTGTCTCTACTTGCTCTATCCTCCAAACTTCTGATTTGCCAGTAAATCATTTCTGACTTGTCTCGAAGAGAACTTCTTTCTATTGAGGTACACCTCAGCCCAGCAAGCTTGAGGGCAATCTTAAGGGGCTCAGAAGAAAGCTGCAAACTGAAGATATCAACATGTTTCTCTGGTTCATTCACTTCCTCGTCAATCAAAGCATATTGTTGCTCTTTATCATCAGATATCTGCCCAGAGAGACACATGTACTTTACCCAGTCAAATATCTAAAATGAAAGAGAAAGTATTTTGCTAAAGTAATCTAGTTGTTGTTTGTTAGCTTTTTTTAAACCAGAGAAGTCAACCAATATAAGAATGAATGACCCTCCAACCAACTAAACAATCTAGATCAACTGAGTGACTATAAAGGACATTCTAATAAATGTGGATATGTAATGGCTCAGCATTAATCCGATTGCTTGAGAAACTAGGTGACACCATAATCACCATGTAACACTTGAGTAAGGGTATTTCTATGAGACTTAAAGATGTGGGTATGAAATTAGGCGAAGATATTGATGCATATTTCTACAGAACGACATACCCTGTATGTCTCCTTGACAGTATAACTTCTGGATGAAGTTGATTCATTATTCTTTGGCAAATCGATCCAGGTATTGAATCTTTCATAGACATACATGGACCAGCTGTGTTCTGGTCCTTGTTCCTTTATACCTTCAGGTGTATGTGATGCAAAAGGTGGAGACTTATTGTCTGTTGATGATGAATGAAAAAAAAGGTGTACATGTAATAAATTAATGCTGTTGTAAGATGCAAAGTAAACTGTCTTTTACATGTAGAGGGTGTTGGTTTGTTTACTCATACTAACTTTAAATATACCAGTCTATAAACCTACACAAATATAAAAGTTAACATTTATTTAACATTTAAAAATTATTTAAAATCTATTTTTTTGCAATCTGAGTAGTGGCCTTGACAGAAGGAAAAGGTCATAATTTGTATCGCCTTGCCTTTCGATTCATCTCAAATTTTATATATTTATTGATCTTGAAAACTCATTTACTATCTGAAAAAAGCTTTTTCCATTCATCATTACCTCAAATTTGCCCTGAATCAGTCCTTTATTGTCAAACTTACACAAACAAGAATATCTCTTGAGCATCATAAATGTTACTTTCACACAAACTGAGATAAAATTGAAAAAATGCAATCCGTTTCAAGGGTCTAGAATTTAGTCAACCTATCAATACATCACATGACTCCTTCTTAATTTTGCCCAGTGAGACAGGGATACTAGGAACGGGAGTAAATTCCATTTCTTGTGAGCTTTTCTCACAAGTGATCTTGGTGCAAACTTTTGAAATTCAAACTGGAAAATAATAGAACTCTCTTTAATTGGTGTGGGTGCGGCCTCTCCGTGGTTAAGGGGATATAAATGCTGATGACAATGTGGACAAGGTAGCTCTATTGTTGTTTGGTAAAGCATTTCAGCAAACATGATTCAGGAATCTGCTTTGAGCAACAAGGACGTTTTTGAGAAGGTATCTCCCCTGGGGTATAATCGTTTCATACACTCTCTATCCCTCTTGTAATTTCTGCATCTTCTTTTCCCATGTTGTGTAACTAACTCAAAAAGAAAGAAAAAGGTGTCAGTATTAAAGATGACTCCTTTGTGCTAACAATTAGTGGATTGTGTTGTCCCTGGAGAACTGTTTGAGTTGCAATTCATTCTTATTAAGAACAGTGTCCAGAGTATATCTTTGCATTTATTGCCATGGACAACATTTGTCCAAAAACATAGGTCGATTTGTATAGGTCGACATAGTGAAAAAAGCTTTACTTTCAACACTTCGATTGGTCAGGGCAGAGCACTCAATCGGGGAAACATAATCTTGTCATTGAGAAAATCCCTTGTATGCTCCTCAACTGTTTAACATACCCTTTACATTGAAATTTTGGCTTGGGTTTTCAGTGCAGCATGCTTTAACAATCTACAGCTTATTTGAAACAAATGGCATTCCACTTTGTGTAAAAAGAAAAAACTGACCCACAGGTAACTTATGCACGAATGGCTTCCATTCAAGTACATATAAGTGGGGCCACTAAGATTTTAAAATGCGAGTGTAGACTTTTGTAGTTCCTCTTTAGTTCAATTCCTTGTTCGATGGCATCTTGAAATTTTGGTTAGCTCTAAAAGGTTCTTCCATTTTTAACGGAAATTCCCCATCGAATGTAACTTAAGAATTCCCAGTGAGTTTTGTTTTTGTTGTTGTTCCAATCCACGAGACCTATAATTGAAATTCATTTACAAATAAATCAACATGAAAACAAATTTTTTTTTTTCGATAAATGGATTTCCGAAAAAAAGCGATGCATTTCAACTTAAAATGTTGAACTCTGTAACACCTATTTGAAAACTGATCTCTATTTTAACATAGTTGCTGGCAGATCTCTTCCTAGGAACTTCTAAGCTTGAAAACGCCTTCTTCTCTTTATAAATACGTTTACGGGGTACATTAAACTTCATTCAAAAAGATATTTATATCACGAATGAAAACAAGTAGTATAGTAGTTGGGGGTACGAGACCAAAAATTTTTGGATCTCTTACTCCCCAACTACTATACTACTAACCAGTGCTGGATTTAAAACTGGATCCAAAACTGGATCCAAAAATGGATTTGAAAAATGGATTCAAAAAATAGAATCAAAAATGGAATCAAAAATGGAAATTAAAAATGGAACCAAATATCAAAATCTCTTATACTCTTTTTCAAAATTTTGGATACAGTGCGTTTAAACAAGCCTTGATATCATAACTGAAATATCAATCTGGAAAACCAAGCGAAGCCGAGTTTTATGATGTTTTTGAAATTTATTTCAAAATCTCTTATACTCTTTTTTAAAAATCTTGCATCTTAGTGCGTTTAAAATGAATGTCTTATATTACATTTTCAATATAATATTTTTGTATTTTTATCAGATTTTTGAACATGTTTTTATGAAGGATCATATTTGATATAATACCGAGATCAGTACAAATGTTAACTAATCTATTTGATTGTTCCTTTTCACTTAATTGTAAGAAAAGTGTATTGTCTTTAATGCAATGTTTTTC
>NC_135763.1:14234948-14344948 GCF_052425735.1 Oculina patagonica
TTTAAACAAGCCTTGATATCATAACTGAAATATCAATCTGGAAAACCAAGCGAAGCCGAGTTTTATGATGTTTTTGAAATTTATTTCAAAATCTCTTATACTCTTTTTTAAAAATCTTGCATCTTAGTGCGTTTAAAATGAATGTCTTATATTACATTTTCAATATAATATTTTTGTATTTTTATCAGATTTTTGAACATGTTTTTATGAAGGATCATATTTGATATAATACCGAGATCAGTACAAATGTTAACTAATCTATTTGATTGTTCCTTTTCACTTAATTGTAAGAAAAGTGTATTGTCTTTAATGCAATGTTTTTCTATGATATTCATCATCTCAACGAATTTTTCTTTGATGTAATTTGATGTCATTATAATATTTATTATACATTATTTTTTATATCATTTATACAGTGCGTTTAATCTGATTTTTTGTTGTAAATGATGCTGTTATTAATATGCTTTTGTGTCAAAAGATGTCTCCATTTACCGGATAATTTATAGTTATAATTATTGCAAATGACACAAAACCATTCCTTTTTAGATGCATATAAAGTCTTGGACCTTCTTTTTGCATCCATCTTGTCTTTTTCAGTAAAATATCTTCGAACTTCAACCATTTATATATATACTTTAGAAATTTTTATATATTTTTAACCGACAGTTATGGTAAATTTTTAATGTTATATATTTCTTGTGATTCGTTATTTTTTATATATATTTATGACTTTTTTAAAATTATGGTGATTAATATTTTATAGTTCAAGGTTAAACATCTGCATTATTGTCATGGTTTCATAATATTTGGTTCAATACAATAGATTCGAATGTTCTATTGTTTATATTAACTAACCAATCATATTACAATAAACTTTTATACAAACTTTTATATAAACGTTTGTCATAAAATAAACTTTTATTCTCAGAATTGATTCAAGATGCCTAAGTCAATAAGCACGAATTTTATATATGTTGTAGATCCTTCATTGGTATCCAACTATTAAAATCATCATTATATCCTTTCCACTTCACTAAAGCTTGTTTCTTCTTATAATCCCTCCGAATGACTTTATCAATTCTGAATACGTCCTGTTTTGCTTTTAACAGTTCAGGTTCATAAAAACTTCCTTGTATGTCTTCATTATTGAGATCTTTCAATTTGTAAGTAATAGGATTAGTGTATTGTATCTTATCGATGGTAAAAATTTCTTCTGTCCAGTTTGGCGTGTACCCTTTATCGAAAATATTTCTTTTATACTTCGATATTCGAACCTTATCACCTATTTTGAATTTCGGTTTCTGTTTTGATGTTTTCATATCACCGTATAAATTGAAATATACTAAGCCTTCATTCTTTTTCCTCGATGCTTCTACGGGTGTCATTTTAATGCTTGAGTGTTTGGTATTATTATACTGTTTTATCAGCTTGGGTAGCATATCGATGTACGTCGTATTACCTTGAGCAGTGAATTGTTTCCACATTCGGGTTTTAATTGTTCTATTCCATCGTTCGCATACGCTACTTTTCTCTTCATTTTCGGTTGAGTATAGTGTTATACCATTCTTTTCCAAAAGCTCCTTCATATTTTTATTGTAATACTCTTTCCCTTTATCAGTCCAAAGATATTGTGGTTTACGCCCCTCTTTGAATATTGTTTTGAATGCTTGAGTTACTGTTTCACCTTTTTTATCTTTCAAAGGCACTATCCAACCATATTTACTAAAAACATCCAGTACCATGAGAAGATATCTGTAGCCTTTGTTCCATTTACTGAACTGTTGCATTTCAACCAAATCCGAACACCATATTTCGTCAATATGATTCACAATAACACGCCGTCGAGTAAAGTTCCTCTTTATTTGCGTGTGTAATTCATCAGCTAATTTTTCTTGCCAGTTTTCTTCACCCGACGGCTTTTTACGTTTTTTGACTTCTTTTTTTTTATACCCATACCTACTTTCGATTTACCAGCTATTATATTTCGAGCCAAAGCATGTCCCCATTGCCTGTCTTTCCATGGTATTGCGTCTAAGGATTTAACCATTTTCCTGTCTGCTTCATTTTTGCACTTTACTTGATCTTTTGAGGATTTATTTGCACATACGCTGTAATCTACATCATGTTGCATGCTGACGGCATCTGTTTTTCCTGTTGGTTTTTCATATATCTCCAGTATTTTACCTGTTTTTTGATCCCACTTTACCTGTTTCTCTAAAGGATTACCAGGACCTGTATAACGATGACCAGGCATTACAAAACCCTTTTTTGGTGCTACTTTTAAAATAGCTTTATGGATATCGATACCTTTTCCCTTTCTGTAGTAATCAACATTGTCTTTTACACCTTTGAGAGCTTGCCCTGCTAAAAGTCTTGCCATTGAAGCAAAGCTAGGTGATGGAGTTACGAAATTTGATGCTACATAGGCTATTTTATCAACAGTAGAAGGGGGTTTATAACGTGCAAGAGCTCCACCACTTTGACTTTTGACAAATTTAGTTTTAATGATTCCACATTCAACACATCTACATTTAAGCATTAAACGTCCATTTTTGGTTTTAACATATTTTTCACTTTCTGGTACGCATTCTGTCTGTTTCTTTTGTTTAACACAATATGATTTAACCATTATATATATATTGATTAGATATTAATCGCAATAATGATTAATCCATTTACCGTTTTTATATTCACTGTAATTGCATTTTGGATCGGTATTTTCGTTAGCATAAGAACCTGCTGGCTTCCAAAAACTCTTTGTTTGAATACCGCTACGAGGGTTTACTATGCCTTTTACGATATCTCCCGACCAATACTTTTTAAATAAATCCTTATCACCACCAGTTATACGCATAATGAAGCTAGCAATGTCTTGGCTCTGTTTAAAACCAGGAATTTTTTCCCCGACCTTTTTGTTAATCGTTTCACCAACTCCTCGTCCCTTTTTCTCACTCACAAAACGAGTTTTAGTAATACCACAAGAAACGCATTTCGATTTGAGCATTAAACGATTGTTTTTTGTTCTTACATATTTTTCAGAACCAGGAACTGAATTAGTTTGTATTTTTTCACGTACACAATACGATTTAGTCATTGTATATATATGAGTTATATATTTCTGAAATAATGTTGAATGAATTTCTCATTCTTCATTGTGTCATATATGTCAAACACTTCCAACAAATTAGAATACGTATTTCCATGGTTCATCTCATTCAAAAAGTATAAACAGAAGTATCCACAGGTGGTAGTCTTTATGCTCTGTATCTGATTGTTTTGATGTAGCAATGTTAAATTTTTCTTTTTTGCGTGATTGACTATACCTTGAAATGGGGGCATACCGAAACTATCAAAATAATTGATTACCTTATCTTTTACATAAGTAGCAACCCAATGGCTTCCCCTCATATATGAGGGTTGAAGATTGTATATAAATAATGCTTGTTTATGGTTATGTGATACAGTCTCGTCTCTCATTAGTACGTTTTTTATTGGTATATTCAAATATGAACACCAGTTTATTAAATCAAAATTACTAATTGGTATATTCTTATGAAATGTCGGCTTTCTTACTTTCTTTTTGGTTTTAAGATCTTTTTTTTTTTTTTGGAAGAACCAATCCACCTGTTTTAAGAAATTTATCATATTCAGCCCAAGAACCAATGAATGGTGGCGGTGTGTAAGCTAATACATCTTTCTTACTTGGTAGTCTAATATTTCCCCCATCCTTCTTTGAAGTGTTATCAGTTGTTGATTTGTTAGTTGTTGACCTTCTTGATCTTGTTTTCGTTTTCGGAGCACTAATTCCAATCATTGGAAAACCAATTCGCGGTGCCCCATGACCAACCTTTATAACCTTTCGAATTTGTGTCTTCAAAATTTTTAAATCAGATCCAACACCGGATCTCTTAGCCTTATTTAATTTATTGATTTGACGTTGAGTTAACATTAAACTATCATTACCAGTCAGATCTGAATTGCTTAAGCGAATAGTTATCTCACTTTTATTTTTATAAGCAGTCAAAAGCTTACTTCGCTGTCCTTCTGATAGATTAACTTTATGAGAGTGATAAGTTGTCATTACTTGTATATATAATACGTTATATAATTTCTTGTTTTATAAAACGTATACAAAATAAAATGGTTTATACATAATATTCAATTGATTGATTTATACAATAACCAGCTCATTCCCAACCTTGTCAATGACGATTGTCTCTTCATAAAGAACGATGGCATGGACGCTGAAAGGGCTATCTACTGCACTATTAGCGTTTAGTTTATATCTGAAGATCAACTGCTTGGGATCTCTAGTTACTCGTTCTGCTTGATATGATAAATCAAAAAAGATAATAGGATAGAGAGAGTTGTAATTTGACATGTTGAGTTGTGTACCGCTATTGTAATCATTCTTTCTCATACCATAAGACATCAAATCATTGAAGATCCTAACTTTGGACTCACTATCATATTCGGTTTCAGGATAAAACACTCCATTCCCATATTCCAATCGGCATGTTGTCAAATAACTACCATTTCCACGATCAAGATTGATATTGTAGGTATCAAATTCATATGGATTTTCATCTGTATTGTTTGATTTAGCTCGTTGTAGATATACAAAGATAGCCTTAACATTATCAATACTGGATGAGATCTGGAAGAATCCACTGCTATTCCTTGGAGCAGATACTTCGTACATCTCACGCATATATGTCCAACTGTTTTTTACCAAGAAGGAACTAACAAACTTATCATATAGGATGTCCTTAGGAGTCAATTTTGGGACCCATAGAAGAAATCTATTAATAACAACTCGTCCATCATCAACATCATTGGCCTTTTTAAGTAATTCGGCGTCATTCTGTAACTGTATATTGAATTGGAGTTGCATTGGGAGTAACATTCGACCTTCTAGCTCTTCAAAGAAACTGTACCGATTAAGAGGTATAACAACATTAACATCATTGAGTCCTGTCGTCAAAAGTCGTCTTGACTCAAACCCTGTATTCTGATTGGCATTTGCTATCCTATGGTCGGTATCTAGATACCAAAAACTATTTTTTGCTACTGAACGACTAAAATCGTCACTATATTCGAGTAGATTCTTAACGAAAGTAACTTTATGGAGATTATCGGTATCATAAGCGATTTTTCCTGCTGATTTAATCATCATGTGGGCAATCAATGAATGTGCTCCATTAATAACTGTGATACGATTTGCTCCCGTTGTTGCTCCATCAGCTAACATTTGCACCTGGAATTGCACCTCGAAATACGCATTATACCAATCGTAGAATGAACTTCTATCGTTAATCGTAAACTTATAGCCGTTTTTAAGTTGATGCTCGCCGTTAGCTGGAAGTCTAATAACATCATCGAGTTGAAATCGAACCAACTCATATCTCTGTAAGTATTCACTTGTTCTGAAAGACATTATATTATTATGTTATATAATTTTGCAATTATGTACCAATTTTTTTAATCATTTTATTCATTTTACTCAACGCCTTCTTTTTACACCTGATCCTGATATTAATCTATTAATGATCATATCAGTACTTTCATTTTTCTGTTGGTGTCTGACAGGTGAGGCATTTACTTTCTGTAAAATTGGGGATAGTGCCTTTTGCCCAGCATTTCCCTTCCTCATATTCCTAAGCCTTTTCATTATAAGATCTCCTGCTTTTTCTGATGTCTTTTTACCAAGTTTCTCACCTGCATGAGAAATACCTGATTGAATTGCTTTTTTAGCTACTGGTTTAGCAAATTTATTAAAAACAGTAGAAGCGACTTTTCTTAATGGTTTGAAAATGTTATCAACGATAATCCCTGACCCTTTGTGCTTATATACAAATTTACCAAATTTTGGATGGTAAAACCTCTTGAATTCATATGGTTTCATTATATACTATTATGTTATATTATTCTATCCTTTTCAAAATTAATGAAAAAGACGTATCTGCTTCATTCAGATTAATTAACCGTCTCTTACCATCTGTGATATATATTCGAATGCTACTTATCTGTTGCTTATTAACAGGGTTATATGTGACCCTACGAGGCTCGATTGTAAACGAATAACTCGGCTGTAGTACGCTGGTCGAAAAAGTATAAATGATATCTGACTCTTCACCATCGACTAAAGAAGTATTGACAAGATCGCAATGTACATTTAATATATCAGTATCTTGGCTCAGATTTGGGACTCTCGGACCAATATTAACTGCATCTTTTAATACCTTTTTATCAAACCCTATAAGGTCGTTGAAATTGCTATGCGTCAAATCAAGTTGATAATTTTGAGATAAAGTGATTGTGACTCGGAATGTTGTTGAATCAAAATCAATAGAGATGGGATATATAGGGTTATCATCATCCCCCGTCTTAGTAATCTCTTTAATATATTCATCAAATTCAGAATAATTCCAAACACCTGCAGGGAAAGTTATGTCTTCAAATTTATTCCCATTATCTGAACTATATTTAATCAGCTGATTACCATATGAGGGATTTACATTAAACCATGTAAATGACATGTTAATAATACGATTGAGACCTATCATATATTGGTAATTGCTATCCAATGTTATAGGCCTGTTGAATTTAGTTGTAAAATTTTGAGGAGTGTTATTCCCTTGATTTTTAACACTATATGATGATAATACTAACTCACGATCCATATATATAATACAGTTACATAAATTAGACTTTAAAGTACAGATTATATATCTGTTTATATTGTTGTTTATTTATAGTAGACCTTTTTAAAAGTGTGTCTAATATAGCGACTCCCATATTTCGCATTTTAACTGATGTGTTTCCTGCGTTTATTGAACCGATGATCAATTCCAATTTTTTGAGAAGCTGTTTTACATCGTTAAAAAATATAACATTTCCACCTTTCTGATTTTTTCGAATACCAGAACCTTTTATCGTTTTGGCTTTACTTTCGTAATGATTGATGTAGTCATTTAATGCAACTCTTGCATTGCTTATTCTCTTATTTTTAATCTGTCTTTCCGCTTCAGATATAGTTCCCCTATTATATTCTTTAGTAACATTCGCCTTGAAACCTTTCAATTGTCTCCGTTTATATTTGGCTTTCTCTAAAATCTTATTAAGATAGTTCTTGGTTTTCTTTGGTGTCATTTCAGGCTGATCTAATTTTATTTGCACTACATCATAATCGTCGATACCAACGTCTTCTAGTATTTCACTTACTTCATCATCAGCATCTAAAGCATAATCAATTTCATCCTCATCGTATTCAGGAGGTAATTCATCTTCATATTCAGGAAAATATTGGGGATGAACATAAATCTCCTTATTTCCTTCTAAAAGATCTTTTAAAGATTCTTCATATGTTGGTGGTTTCGGTACAATCTGTTTTTCATTTTGTGGCATTACAGGCTCATCAAATAAATTATCTACGTCCATATCCTCAAAAGGATCAACTTCAGGATAGTAATCTGGAGCTTCCAATTCACCTCTCATCCCCTTTTTGACACGCTTTTTGGGTACTTTTGCTATCTGCAAATTACTTTTAATTACATCATCTAATTTACTTGTCACTGGTTTGAATACCTTCGAAAATGACTCTTGGCTTGTCTGCTGACCGATATTATTTTGTGTGATTGCATTTTTAACATAATTGATTTTATCGCCCAAATCAGATTTACTCTTTGCAAGCTCTTTCCATCTAAGTAAACTCATTTTATTTTATATTATTACGTTACATAAAAAATGAAAATTGAATATAAAAATCAACATTTAACATAGCGTTTAACACCTTGATGTACACCGTGTTGAACACCTTGTTGAACTGAAAATAATATACCCATATAATATAATGAGAATACCGAATTATGACACTGAAGACGATATGGCCTCAAACTTTAGACAACTATACGATTTCATGCCAAATCAATGTTTCCGGATGCTGGTTTGCGGTCCAAGCGGTTCGGGGAAAACAAACACACTAATGCATATGATATACAATCTATTATATTTTGATAAAATTTATTTATACGCAAAAAACTTAGAGCAGTCCAAGTTTGTGGATCTTATGGATATGTTCCAGCAAATAAGTAATGAAGCTGGTTATGATGTTATTGAAGCACGCAATGATGAGATTATTCCCGTTGGAGACCTTGATGGTGACTCACAGAAAATAGTCATTTTTGACGATTTTGTATGTGATAAAAACCAAAAACCATTAGTCGACTATTTTATACGAGGAAGGCATAAGAACTGTAGCGTGATATATCTGAGTCAAAGCTACTATAAGACACCAAAAGACATAAGATTAAACTGTTCACATTTCTCTATATACGAATTCCCAAGTGCTAATGAGAGTAGTCTAATATGCCGTGAAAACAGTATTCCAAAAGAGCTATACGATAAAGCAACTAAAGAACCATTTGGCTTCGTATATATTGATAAGCCACGAAAATTTGTTACTAAGAATTTCAATGAAAAGATATAATCTAACTAAGTAATATATGAGTTACTCAAACGGACTTTTACAAAATAACAATAATTTAACATCTGTAAAAGGTGAAAAAGGTGATAAAGGTGATTCTGGAGTAGGTTTCAAATTGACTAGTAATGGTAATTATGATATGGACAAAAAGAAAATATTTGGTTTGAAAACACAAGATGACGTAGCATTTGATGCTGATCTCGATACATATGCAAAAGACTTGAGTAGTGCTGTTAACAAGAGATATGTCAACCAATTTTTAATGAAAAAAAACAGTGATGAAACCCATTTTGATTGCGTTGGACTTTCATTGCAAAATACCGAAGTGTATTATCCAAGTTTATATAACGATCGATCTGTACCAAACGTAGGCTATGTTAGTGCTGAGGATAACAAAGTAAGGACTGAAATTGATACCAAACTTGCTACTAAAGCAGACAGATCGTACGTCAATACTACTTATTTAACAAAGAAGACAGGAGGAGTTTTATCCAATTCCATTCAACGCAAGGCAGACAAATTTTACGTCGATAACACTTTTTTAAAGAAGGTCGTAGGACGCGTTTTGACTCAAAAAATTCAAAGCAAGCTTGATATTGATGGCAGTAATTCGATGCAAGCTAATCTCGATATGAACTCTCATAAAATAACAAATCTAAAAAGCCCAACCAATGATACAGACGCTGTAAACAAAAAATACATGCTTGATCATGTTGGTGAAAGTCATATAACTTCCGTTGGTCAAGAAAACACGTTTGCCCATATAATGACCGATAGTATCAATCAACTAAGCGAAGAAAATGATATCAAGCTTGGTAGTTTAATTGATCATCCGACTCCATATCACAAAATTAATACGAAAGTTGTAGACAGTAAGCTGGTACTTGACAGCAATAAAGGCTACTACTCAAGCAGATTAGGTATCAATGTATATAGTTTACCAATCAATCGATACACAATGGTTTTCGAGCTATTTTTTCCAGCTGAAATAGATCATGATAGTCTAGATATCGATATTGTTTCATCAATCGACAACATCGACAAATTAACTACGCGAGTTTATGATGGATATAGTCGAACAATAGCACAAATTAATAAATATCAACAACATCCTAATAATTATCTCTATGTTGATATCGTTTTAAAGATGAAATCAGGGAACGCATATGTCCCAAAATTACAAACATATATCGTGATTTATGGAATAAAAAGTTATCAGAGTAACGTTGATCCTAGGATATACGATCAGCTATATTATGTTGAAAATGATAGAATAGCTTTCAATGCATCAATTGATATGAAAACACAGGCCATTCATGGTATTGCAGAAGGTACTACTGATGATCAAGCTGTTAATTATAAACAGTTGGTAAGTCAAATCAATATTCTCAAAACAACTCTTGAAAATCAGATTAAATTATTACAGTCCAAGAGTTTTTATAGTGAAATATTTGAGTACTATTTCGATCTAACGGATGCCTCTAAATTCATAATGTCAGATAGCAACGGAGCTGTTGTTTCTGGATTAATTGGTAATCTCGTATTTAATACCACCAAAATGTTAGAAGATTTTAATCCAAATATGGGGTTTATGAATGATTTTGAAATTAATTTAAATGAAAATATCACTGAATCCAATGACTGGACTATATATATGGCATTTAAATATGACTATAAGCCCAGTGATAATAAAAGGATTAAAATTGAATTTATCGATGGTGATAGCTTTAGTTTTCCGTGGGTTAAAGTGGAGCATAATAAGCTATTCCTCGATTATGATCTAGATTCATATACAGAGCAAATTAGAGATGGTTATATAGGTAAATATATGAATCTCTGGTATACAAAGATACAGGATCAATTTAGAATCGCTGTTTGCGATAATGTTATGAGTATTGATCAAACATTTTCTGGGTTTAATATCAATACATCTAGCATTAAAATCAGTTCAGATTACTATGTACAAAGAATCGCTTTTAGTACAACTGCATATCCGATAAATGGTAGAGAGTATCATAAAATCCAATTTTTAGATAAAACAAAGGCTGTATTCTTCGAATAAATTATCTAACTCACTATTATATGAAAACTGCAGATTTAATACATGAGATGCTGAAAACTATTCAACGGTTGATTAAAAATATCAGAAAATTATACAACAGATTTAAAAATAGAAATAAAACATAGTCTAAGCATATAATATATATGCCGAAACAACGCAAAAATATATTCGAATGGAATCATATTAGTGACAAGTTAAATCAAGCGCAAATTCAAGAATTGAAAGAATACTACAAAGTATACCATAAGAAGTGTTGGTGTTATAAACAAGCTACAAAAACCTTTAAAAGGTTTAAATTAATAGGCAATTCGCTGGCTATTTTATTTGCTTCGGGGGGCATAGTATCGTCTGTTTCAACTGGTGGTATCAGCCTTGTTGCAATCAGCACGGGAGCTTTATTGATACAAGGTTGGCTTCAACATCAAAATCTCGATTTAAAAATTCAAAATAGTACATATGCATATCAGAGCTACCAGCATTTACTCAACTCAATTAAAAACACGATGAGATGCGGTGATTACAATCCGTCTAGCGTCATAATTTCAATGAAGAACATTGACGATTATGTGACGGATACCTGCCCTATAATCGACAAGTACCTACGAAAATATGATAAGAAATTTATTGGATGATCCGATTTATTTCGCCAAAATTTAATGACAAAATCTCATTCCAATACAATCGATAATAGGCTAACGTTTTCTTGCTTTTGCTAATTTTGATAAATTCACAAGGTAGATTCATCATCAAAAAAAGCTGTTTAATTATGAATTTGGTTGATATAAGTCTTTTTCTACCTTTGTTTACAACAGGAATAGCGCCGGATTCGATAATATCAAACACTTTATAAATTCGATTCCTTTGATCACTAGTCAATTGTACCCTATTTTTAATACATAAATCGTTTAAAACATTCTCGACGTGATACTTCCGGTAATATACCGATTTCCGGCGTATTTTATCCATATTTGCATAAAAATCAATGAACTCATTGTAATAAATAGAACCATAAACTACACCACAATTAATACAAACATTTATACCGTTTTGATTTGACATATCCTGCTTACTACAGCATTGCCTAGCATCATATTTATCTTCTATCAATAGTTGATTGCAGAAAGGGCAAATAGGTTCTTTTAAAATTTTTAAATCATAGTGGATTTCAGAATTACAAAGCATTATATATATAACACACATAACTTAACAAAATAGCTGTTTTGGCAGTAAATTTTAGAGTAAACTTTTTGAGTAAACTTTTTGAGTAAACTTTTTGAGTAAACTTTTTGAGTAAACTTTTTGAGTAAACTTTTTGAGTAAATTTTACTCAAAAAGTTTATATATAAAAAACTTTTTACTTGTTGAAATATGATTGGTCAATAGAAATCACGTCATTAAAAACATTGTGGAACCATCTTTTACTCATTAATCATTTATAACTTATGGCTAAAACCGTAAACTGAATAATTATGTATTTAATGTTGATCCTTACGAGGCCTTCCACGTCGTCGTTTCTGGTCTTCAGGTATACACTCTAAACGTGCATGATTTTTGTCTTCATTTGATATTTCAGATCTGCTATTTAGGTTCGAAGATAGCATTTTAATAATACAAATATTAGCTTCAAGGATGCTCTGAATACACCACATTTTATTAATGAAGGCTATATCATTCGAGCTTTCATCAGCTTCTGGCAGGTGTTTGATATTTAATGTAATATCACTCATTCTATATATATATTAAAGAAAATAATTATCACTTGAACGCACTATAAAAAACTGAGGGAAATCATACAACTTAACAACTGGGGAAAATCCCCATCTCTTTTTTTAATTGTTAGAATCTTCTCAAAGGTTTTCAAAAAGCATTTTAAATATTAATCATGTCACTACCTGTGGGATACCATACTTGATTTTCATATTTCAGAATAATAATCGTATCGCAGTTGTTTTGATGAAAATAGACTGAATTCAGAACTATTATTGATATAAAGAATAATTATGTATCTTATATTGAGGAAGGCCTTTGAGAGGCTGATTGCACAGCATATTAATAGCTGTCATTGTTACTTGTACTATCGGTAACCAAATATATAATTATATCTGGTTATTTAAAAATAAGAATTACTATAAACTGATATAAAGAAATATTTTATAATATAAAATAAAGAGAAAATGGCTGGGAAATGCAAATACGATAATGACGATGATCGGATAAAAGCTATTCGAAATTCAAAAACCAAATACATGCTTAATAAACAGTGGAGATGCGACGTTTGCGATTACGATAGCAATCTAGCATCTAAATGGATGCATACGAAAACTAAAAAACACATCACAAATAGTATATTAGCTGGTCTACGAGAGGATGATCGGTTTGAAATAATCGATGAAGAATGATATATATAATTAACACTTCATGCACTTTTACAATGACTAAATATACAAATATATCTAGTTATTTAAAAATCTGAAATCAAAAAAAATGATTTTACTATAAGACACTTAAAGAATTGGTTATACTATAAATTAAAAAAAATGGAAAATAAAAATATCTCATCTAATAATATGAACGAATCAGATCTAGCTAAGCTATCGAAAACCGATCTTATAAAAATGATATTATCACTAAAAGCAAACCAACCAAGAGTTTACAAACCTAGGCCACCAATCCCAACTCCTCGTAAGAGTGTTAAACAGATGATTGATGATTATGAGGAAAATGTCATTCAACCACCTCCTGAATTTAGGGATGATTACAAGCCTATACCAATGCCTAAGACTATAAAAACAGCCCCACTACCATTACCAAGGACTAAGATAGAGGAAGTTGCTAAAGCTATGAAAGGCTACACAAAGTCTTTTGAAATTGGTATAAAAAATAATAAAGACCCGTTATTACAGCTTCAAAACACAAGAAAAGCTGTAGAAAATCACATAATAAAAGAGCTATCAGCAATGAAAGGACTCAAATTTGCTGAAACTCTTAAGGTGACATTTTCAAAGATGACTGGCGATAGTGTAATATATAAAACAGCTTATTTTAATTGCAAACCACAAACAATCATCAATAATCTAGAGATCGCAGAATCACTACAAGCATCTAAACAACAGATATTAAATTTCGTAGCTCAGTGGATATCAGAAGGCTCGGGCTGGGTATTACAATCTGTTGATGGTCATTATCTCAATATAGTGAAATATGAACCAATGAAAGGCTCCTCGTATATTCAGCTACCACCAGAACTCAGAAACAGCGCAAAAGGATTGATTAACATTAAAAATGAAGATAATGAATGTTTCAGATGGTGCCATACAAGGTGCTTAAACCCGCAGGATAAATACCCTCAGAGGATTAAAAAATCGGAAAAAGCATACATTGAGAAGTTGAATTACACTGGGATTGAATTCCCAGTAACCATTAAACAGTTTAACAAAATTGAGAAGCAAAATGAGATTAATATTAATGTTTTCGGTTATGAAAACAAACAACCATATCCCATCTATATATCAAAAGAAAAGTATGACAATCAGATGAATTTATTATTGATAACTGAAAATGAAAACAAGCATTATGTTCTAATAAAAGATTTTAATAAATTCATGTATAACCAAACTAAACACAAAGAGAGGAAGCACTTCTGTATGCAATGTTTACAATGCTTCAGTTCTGAAAAAGTATTAAATAATCACAAAGATAATTGCATTCAAGTCAATGGGACACAAGCAGTTAAAATGCCTGATAAAGACAATAATATACTAAAATTCAACAACTTTCATAAGCAACAAGCCGTCCCATTTGTGATATATGCTGATTTCGAAGCTATAACCGAAAAGATTTCCGGTTGCAAGCCTAGTAATAACAAATCATATACTGAAGCCTATCAAAAACACAAAGATTGTAGTTATGGTTATAAGGTTGTTTGTTGCTATAATGATAAATATACCAAGCCGGTACAAATATATCGGGGTGAAAAGGCTGTATACAAATTCATGGAAGCCATGCTTGAAGAGGTTGATTATTGTAAAAAAGTGATGAAAAAACGATTCAACAAACCATTAAAAATGACTGAAGAAGATGAAGAGGAATTTAAAAAAGCAAAAGAATGCCATATCTGTGATAAATCATACAATGATGACGACATACGAGTTAGAGATCATTGCCATATTACTGGTAGATACCGAGGTTCATCTCATCAAGACTGTAATCTAAAATTGAGAATTGAACCTGATAAAATAAAAATACCCGTGATCTTTCATAATCTAAGAGGATATGACAGCCATTTCATAATGCAAGAGATTGGAGCCATTGTAAAGAACAACACATACAAAAACAAGAAAGGAGAGATTAAACAAATGAATATAAATGCAATACCTAACAACATGGAGAAGTATATGGCTTTTATGCTTGGAAATCATTTAACATTTATTGACAGCTTCCAGTTCATGAGCTCTAGTCTTGATAAATTAGTTAGTAATTTGCCTAGAGAATCTTTTAAATATACATCTGAAACGTTTAAAGAAAAAAAGCTTGATCTAATGACTAAAAAAGGAGTATATCCTTATGACTATATGGACAGTTTTAATAAATTCAATGAAGGGTTGCCAACTAAAGAAGACTTTTACAGCATATTGAATAATGAGCATATCAGTGATGAAGACTATCAACATGTTAAAAATGTCTGGGAAGCATTTAATCTTACAAACATGGGTGAGTATCATAATCTGTATCTTAAAAGTGATGTGCTTTTACTAGTTGATGTATTTGAGAGCTTTAGAAAAACATGTATTCAGTATTATAAGTTAGACCCATGTCATTACTTTAGTAGCCCTGGTTTATCATGGGATAGTATGCTAAAGATGACTAACATCAAATTAGAGCTGATGACTGATATTGATATGTATCAATTCATTGAAAAAGGTATGAGAGGGGGAATAAGCTATATAGCCAATCGATATGGAAAATCAAACAATAAATACATGAAAACATACGATGAAAAGGCGCCCTCAAAGTATATAATGTATCTTGATGCTAACAATCTTTATGGATGGGCTATGAGTCAATATTTACCAACTGGTGGATTCAAATGGATGACACAGAAACAGATTGATAAAACAAATATTACTCAGTACACTGAAGACAGTAAAAAGGGATTGATATTGGAAGTTGATCTTGAATACCCCAAAGAGCTGCATGATTTGCATAATGACTACCCTCTTGGACCAGAAAAGTTGAAAATAACTGGAGACATGTTATCAGATTATTGTAAAAACATTGCCAATAAATACAATATATCAACAGGTATTGTTCATAAACTGATTCCAACTTTAAACAACAAAGAAAAATACGTATTACACTACAGAAACCTTCAGCTATATCTCGATCTTGGGTTAAAATTGAAGAGAGTACACCGAATCCTCAAATTTAATCAATCACCATGGTTAAAGCAGTATATTGATTTCAATACAGAAAAACGTAGGGATTCTAAAAATGCTTTTGAGAAGGACTTCTTCAAGCTTATGAACAATTCAGTGTTTGGTAAAACTATGGAGAATCTCAGAAAGCGGGTTGATGTAAGGCTAGTGACTGATAAAAACAAATTATTAAAAATTGCTTCTAGACCAACATATGTAAGCAGTAAAATATTCAATGAAAATCTAGTAGCAGTACATAAAATCAAAGAAACACTAACCTTGAATCGACCTGCATATGTGGGTATGTGTATCTTAGATCTAAGCAAGACGTTAATGTATGATTTCCATTATAACTACATTAAAAAGCATTATGGAGTCAAAGCAAAGCTGTTATTCACAGACACAGACAGCTTGACCTATGAAATCGAAGCTGAAGATGTATACAAAGATTTTTGGAATAATAAGCATAAATTCGACAACAGTGACTATCCTGAAAGCTCCCAGTTTTATAATAAAACCAATAAAAAGGTTATCGGTAAATTCAAAGATGAAACCGCAGGAGTGCCTATACGCGAATTCGTTGGTTTGAGATCTAAAATGTATTCATATGTAAAAGACAATTATAAAGAAGAACGAACCGCAAAAGGAATTAAGAAAAACGTCATTAAAAAAGATATGACGCATAAGAATTACAAAGACACACTCTTTAATAACAAACAAATGTATCATCAGATGAAAACAATTAGAAGCGAATTACATCAACTTTCAAGCTATAAGCTTAACAAAGTGTCATTATCTTCCTTTGATGACAAGCGTTACATTCATAATAATGGATATGCAAGCTATGCTTATGGTAATTATAAAATACCCAAATAATACTGTAATGTCTAAACAAGTTCTTCAAATTCTGATGTATCCAGTTCATCTTGGGATTCAGGAGGCGTAGGTATTGTTTCTTTCCGCTGGCGAGCATATAAAACTTTTTGTAAAGCTTTAGCATATTGACGTCGTTTCTTTTCCACTGTAGTAATTTTTTCACATTCCCTAAAAAGCTGTTGCACTTTTATGATTCCATCAGCGGTAGCATCAAGATCAATCGTTGTTATTCCAGCGACAAACTGCTTTAATGAAAAAGTAAACTCAAAGTTTTTATCTCCAACGAGATCAGCACACATACTCAATGATTGTTTAACGCTCTGCTCGCAGCTGTTAATCTGAGCTTGCAGGGTTGATACAGATTTCGGCATTATGAATCTTCACAGCAAACTTCACAGCAAACTTTGATGGCAAACTTTGATAGTAAAAGTTTGATGACAAAGTTGATTCCAATAATTTATAATAAAAAAAGTTACAACATGTCATTATATGATTGGTTGACATACTAAACATAGGGCAGATGTTCAAGGTGTTTAAATATTAATAATGAGACAACTCAGTGGGTATATACCTGATTTTACATATTTTAAAAATAGTATAAGAGATTTGATTTTCATTATGTCAACGAGGTTTGTTTTAAACGCACTATAAAAAAGTTTGAAAAAGGTATAAGAGATTTTTTTATTTTGATCCTAAAGTTGACCTAGGGTTGGTTTTTCAGGCTTGGTTTTCAGTTTTGATTCCATTTTGGTTTTCAGTTTGGCTTCGAGGTTTGGTTTCATTTTTGATTCTATTTTTGATTTCATTTTTGTTTCCAGTGCTGTGCAGTAGTATAGGAGTTGGGGATGTAAGAGATTATAAAAATTTTTATGATCTCGTACCCCCAACTCCTATACTACTAAAACACTCCGTGAATCAGTTTTAATCTTCAGGCGCTGCTGATTTCCCTCAGGTGATAGGCCAAGAATTGGAAATCTGAGTCGCATTAAACCACGTTCCTATATAAAGAAATAACAACATTGTCACCATGTGATATGAGCTTTACTGACTCCTTAACTCCGTTCTCTTCCATGCCTGTTAGCCGCTGAGGTGTCCTGAGTTCCTTTGCTTGGCCTGCATTGACAGCAAACATAAGTAGCATTGTGAAATTCAAATGCAGTCATGCCTTGAGAGCACATGAGGCCACTTTATGTTTCTCAACTGTTAAACAAACACTTCACATTGAAATTTTGGCTTGGGTTTTCAGTGCAGCATGCTTTTAACAATCTAAAGCTTATTTGAAACAAATGGCGTTCCGCTCAGTGGCTTCCATTCAAGTGCGTAGTAGTGGGGCTACTAAGATTTTAAAATGTGCAAGTGTGGACTTTTGTAGTTCCTCTTTAGTTGATGCAAAATCCAGCATTTTGCAATCCTGGTTTAATGTCATCTTGAAATTTTGGTTAGTCCTAAAATATTTCCTTTGTTTTGCAATTTCCTAATTAATGAATTCATCAATTGCAAATAACAACAAAAGTAAAATCCATGTGCAGACGAGTTTTCTCTTTGCCGTCTGTTTCTGACTTGTACTTCTGATAAAGAGAGCATGTCAATTCTTGAAACTGTGGCCATAACAGCTTTGCCAATCTTTTTGCCCTTTTGCAGATTCGATAATGGCATGTTTCTTCTTGAGTTGGTTCTAAAGCATGTGAAGGTTCGTCTGCTTCAGACCTCTGAGTGCAGAAATTTCGAGGAAATTAGCAAACTCTTGATAACTTTGAATGTGCCTTATGAAGGAGTCGACGTCTCTTATGTTATCCAGCGGTTCCAGGCAAGGCTCCAGATTAAAATTACTCGCACAATAAGCTAAAGAGATCACTATATATATGTATCAAACATTTTCGACTGCCTCCGCTAAGATTGAAAAAAATTTCATTGTCCTTACAGATTTAGTTATTCGTGGAAACAAAGTCACGTCAAGATCTTTTCTCAGAAAGATATCAACAATTTCTCGTCATCCACACCCCTTTCTTTGCCTGAGGTATTGCTATCACTATCACTCACTGAACTCTTGCTAGACGTTTTAAATTCTAACTCTCAAGAAACCAAAGTATTTGGTGTTTGTGCCGCCAATTCTGAAATCCCAGCTAATTGGTGGACACTGGAGGAATTTACAGAGGAATAAGCATTTCTCAAGAGATTTTCTATTAAAAAATTTCTACTGGGTTGCATGTTTTGTTTTGACGGCGTGCTATTTTTTTCACGTTCATAATTACTTAATATTTATTGCAGTGTTTATTTGAAACAAATGGCGTTCCCCTCAGTGGCTTCCATTTAAGTACGTAGTAGTGGGGCTACTAAGATTTTAAAATGTGCAAGTGTGGACTTTTGTAGTTTCTCTTTAGTTGACGCAAAATCCAGCATTTTGCATTCCTGGTTTAATGTCATCTTGAAATTTTTGTTAGCCCTAAAATATTTTCTTTGTTTTGCGATTTCCTAATGAATTCATCAATTGCAAATAACAACAAAAGTAAAATCCATGTGCAGACGAGCTTTCTCCTTGCCGTCTGTCTCTGACTTGTACTTCTGATAAAGAGAGCATGTCAATTCTCGAAACTGTGGCCATAACAGCTTTCCCAGTCTTTTTGCCCTTTTGCTGATTCGATAATGGCATGTTTCTTCTTGAGTTGGTTCTAAAGCATGTGAAGGTTTGGCTGCTTCATGAGGCCTCTGAGTGCAGAAATTTCGAGGAAATTAGCAAACTCTTGATAACTTTGAATGTGCCTTATGAAGGAGTCGACGTCTCTTATGTTATCCAGCGGTTCCAGGCAAGGCTCTAGATTAAAATTACTCGCACAATATGCTAAAAAGATCACTATGCATCAAACATTTTCGACTGCCTCTGCTAAGATTGAAAGAAATTTCATTGTGCTTACAGATTTAGTTATTTGTGGAAACAAAGTCACGTCAAGATCTTTTCTCAGAAAGATATCAACAATATCCTCGTCATCAACACCCCTTTCTTTGCCTGAGGTATTGCTATCACTATCACTCTCTGAACTCTCGCTAGACGTTTCAAATTCTAGCTCTCAAGAAACCAAAGTATCTGGTGTTTGTTTTTCGCTGAACCAGGCACAGTTTGGAGTTATGAAAGCTCTTTTTGGATTTCACGAGCAACCATATCTTTAATTGTTTGTTCGTTGGGTTGGAAATCCGCTTCCATTTGCTCTCTGCCAGTCGCTACTTTATTGGCCTTTTTAATATTGCCCGAAACACGTTTGGAGGTCCTAATCCGACGCACTTGAAGTAATAGTCGTCACAGAAATATTTTGATGAGGCGACGAATTGGTCAGCATCTGCGCTTAGGGAGCTTTCGCTTGCTTTAAATGCTTCTCTCCAAGTGTTGATGGCTTTAGAGATGTTAGCTTTCTCCTCTGTACAGCTGTCGCGACAGTGTTGTTCGTCTTGGTGAAGGGCAGCAAGGGTGGCATCGAGAAGTTTGAATTCTGCTTCACGTAAAATTCCATCAAATGTTTCTTGCAACAGCGTGGTGTGTTTACCTTTAGCTTTGAAACGATGGATTTTCATGCCACTTGGGACCTTCTTTTCGCGTTTGGATAGTTCAAGTCTTTTTATACATTCTTGTAGAGCGTATAAGCCGTTTTCGGCATCCATAAACTTTCAGACAAGCCCTTTAACGTTAAATCCGTGAGCCCCAAAATTAAACATTACTATTTTACGCAGGATCTTAGTCATATCCTGCGCGTATTTCTAGTGGGTGTTTTGTTGTTCATCTCTCTTATGGGAACGTGATTTGTTCTAGTGTCTGGCGTTTGTGCTTCCGATTCTGAAATCCCAGCTAATTGGTGGACACTGGAGGAACTTACAGTGGAATAACCTTTCCTCAAGACATTTTCTATTAAAAATTTTTTACTGGGGTGCATGTTTTGTTTTGAAGGCGTGCTATTTTTTTCACGTTCATAATTACTTAGTATTTATATCAGTGCTCAGTGGCAGCGACTGGCTTAAAACAAACAAATAAACAACAACAACAAAAACAACAAAATGGTGAAAGAATTAATAATTATCTCCACAGGATGTCTCTATAGATTGCGTCCATCTTTTTAATGAACTGTTCTTATGGCAAACTCGGAGGTCAGAACTGAGATAAAAAACGGAGGACTGACTTTTGCCAACAAAGGCATACTTTCTTCCAGAAAGAAAGTTCTGCTTCTTTATCAGGACAGCTTGTTTTAAGCATCTGAGTTTTGATATTGCTTCTTTGTCTTGTCAAACAAGCACTGGAGATATTTCCCACATATGAGGCCTAAAATCAGCTTATCCATGGCTTGATTGTCAGCAGTAGATGAAACATAATCCCAAGACCCATAACGTGAGCCTTCTTTTCCTTCATGAATGAATTCTCATACATTTTTAGTTTCTTGTCTCCTTCTTTACCTATTACTAGAATTGACATTTGTTACCATCTTATAAGTTATATTGGTATTTGTTATAAGTTGTACTGGTATTTTGCCTCCTACTGACAGAAAACCCTTTCTGCTCAAGTTAAGATTTAAATTTGTTGTACTGGTCATTTAGCTGATTGACTTTCTCTTCTTGCTGTTGAACTTTAATTGCCTTTTCTTCCACACTTCTTTTAAGCCTTTCAAATTATTTTTCATCTGCAATCTTTTGAGCTACTGAGGTTTGTAATTGTTTGTCTGTAACAACAAAGTCCAAAAATTTAGATGGCTATTATAGGAATAAACACTATAAATTAATAAAGGCAGCTTACTAAAAGGTAAAATAAAATTTATGATTCATTTAGTGTATGAAGGAAAAACTTAAAGCCATGTAATGTACTCTGTGATATTACCAACTTCATCAAGGGAAGCCTTTTTTGGTGTGGACTTCTTCTATACTCCTATTACCTTCTTTTCAGGGGTCACTGTCTTATGTTTGTATGGAGGTTTGATTTCCATGATACCATATGGGGTCTCCTCTGTCTCATCTATAACTTTGCCATCTGGATAACAGCCAAGGAAAGGAAAAAGTGGCTTAAGGTCATTGCCCTGTATTGCATTGCGCATCCTTACTGCGCAGAATTTTACGGGTATTTAGTGCGCGCGCGCGAACATCAACAAAATGGCAGCTTTTTTCTATGTGGCTTAGTCCGCGAGAGAAGTAAATTGTCACTTTCTCCCAAACGAGCCTGGTGACCTATCAATTTTTTCTCATATTTTTGGTGTAGCGATCAAATTCTTTCTGTAAAATGAAAACAGATCAATTCATGTGTTTGAAAAATAAATTATCGCTAAAAAGGTGTACTTTGCCAGTACTCACAGAGGAATTATAAAGGAATTATATGGAATATACATGGTCTTCCTGCTCCTAAACGAATCTGGTGACCCCCCTTTTTTATTTCAAAATATAAGTTCCCTTAAAGTAATAAACCAGTAGGCGAAGTTTGGTTAAAAAATTGTGTTCAGTTCTATTTCAGGGCAATGACCTTAACACGAAAACCAGATGGGAAGGTTTTGACTGGATGTCCACTATATTTGAGGTAGTTACAATACTGTTTGTGGGCCTTTAGTTCATTTTCAATGCCATGTTTCAAGGGTTCTGGCATATAACTACTGCTTATGAAAGATGAAAGATACTGTAAACGCCTTTGCTGACTTAAGAGTTGATTTGCATAGAATAGGCCAATGGTGTTCCAACAACCATTTATTGTTGAACCCAAGCAAAACTAAACTCATGGTGTTTGGCAGCAGGCAAATGCATTCCAGACTGGACACTCCCAGCCTCACTTTCATGGGAAGAGAACTCGTACTGGAACACACCGCTAAAGACCTTGGGGTGATTTTGGACAAGAACCTAACCTATGACGAACACATTACCTCTGTCTCCTGTCTCCTCCTGTATGTCTTGTCTCGGTCAAATAAGCCGCACAAAGCACGTTTTTGACAAATGCACCCTACTAACTATTATAAATGCCTTAGTTTTCAGCAAACTTTTTTATTGTTCGAACGTATGGGCGAATACATCAAAAAGTAATATAAATAAATTACAAGGTATTCAGAACTTTGCCGCTCGAATTGCGACCAGTACGCACAAATATGATCACATCACACCAGTTTTAAAAGAGCTTAAATGGCTACCAGTTGCGACTCAGTTATATTTCAGGAGCGCTATCATGGCCTTCAAATGTCTAACATCCCGCGTGCCGGAGTATCTGTCTTCCCAGTTTAGTAAGCGAGGAGAAATAAGCGGACGTGCCACAAGAAGTTCACAAATGCTGAACATTCCTCTTTTCAAGTCTGCCATGTGGTCAGAGGACGTTTTACTGCAGAATAGTCAGTATCTGGAACTCCATGGATAGCTCTCTAAAAACTCTCGAGAAAGTATCTGCTTTTAAGTTTTATCTTAAACGTAAACTTATTAAAGATTTTATAGATTCTTAATCCTAGTTAATTAATTTTAAGTATGAATATCATCTTAGAGTTTTAAATAGTTTTAAATTATTATTGTATTTATTTCATTGTCTTTGAAAAGCCTCTAGGGGGAAAGTCAATAAAGTATGTATGTATGTATGTATGCTTATGGTTCGGTTCTCGGCCAATGCTTTGAGAAAAGCATTGCTTATTGATCGTTACAACATCTCCAAACTTAGCTGCTGTAACACTTGATTTCCTTTCAGTCCACCATCTGTCGCTTTTTCTCTGCAAAAGTGCTTAGCTCAGACCAGTTGGCATTGCTTGATTCAGACCAGTTGGTTGCCAAATACAAATAGAAAAAAAAAGTTGCTGATGCTAGTTAGTTCGTGTGAGTACTGTAAACTGTAAACCACTTTGCATCACGTGTGGTGCTTGCTCCCTCCTCATCATGTGAAGGGAGCTCCCAGGGGTAAGGAGATGTTCTTGCGCCTTAGACCAAATGGTGGCAAACATTGTGGGTGGTTTTGTCTGAGTCGTGCTGAAGTGTAGCTGACTAAGAAAGTGCGTTCAGGGCTACTCATCTTGTTCTCCGAAACTGGAGTTTCTAATACCTTTTTCAGATGTTGCATTCTTTGTTCTTTAGACCATCTGGTACCACTTGTCAGCACTCACCTGAAGGTT
Source organism: Oculina patagonica (assembly GCF_052425735.1). Taxonomy (NCBI): domain Eukaryota; kingdom Metazoa; phylum Cnidaria; class Anthozoa; order Scleractinia; family Oculinidae; genus Oculina; species Oculina patagonica. The sequence continues at coordinate 14,258,880 of NC_135763.1, forward strand.
TGAATACTTTTTTTGATACCTTAACCCCTACTTTTCAAGATGGCCCAAACAACCTATTGTTGCTGGTTCATGGAAAGACATATAAACTCTATGGAAGATATGTGACCTTGCACGGGAAAACGTACTTTAACGATAATTTGTTAAACGGGCAAAAACTAACGTCTAACGAACGAGTAACTAACGACTTTCCCTAACGCTCTAACGACTTTTCTAACGAGTTGAACGCTCAAGCAAAAATATCTAACGATTTGCGAGAACATTCTAACGAAGTGCCTAACGACTTTTTAAAACGACTCTAACGAGCGAACTAACGAATTGGCTAAACAACATAAACAACTAAAACGTTCAAACTATCGACTGGTTTACTAAACTAAGACGTTTGATCAAAACATCCACCTTGTGAACTTATTTTAAAAGATGAAAATTTTTGCCAAGTAAATAAAAGCTTTAAATCATAACTCATTTCGCGCCGAAACATGTGGTTTGAGCAAAAAATTGGACGAGAAATGATACACAGCTAGTTTAAGAACTAGTCTAGCTTATTACAAGGACGCCAAAACATTTCCAAATGATAAAATCTTTATTACTTACCGAAAGTTCCAAGTTCATAATGGTATAAAACAGTGCGTTTGCAAAACATTCACGGAAAGATCTCGCTGACATCGAAAGCAGAATTCGCTGCAGATGTAAAATAACTGTCGCATATATTCGACTCTTCGACCACATCAGATTAAAGACGAGCATTGCGAGGAAGTTTCTTAAGTGTTTTCCTTCTTAACTGTAAGAAGAAACCGAGTTGGAGTTAGCTCGGTCCCGCCGAATCACAAACATAACCTGCGATCAAGCGATCTTCGGACAAAACATGATGCACGTGTGTAATGTCATGCGTACGACTTGTTTGTGTTATGACGCTTTAGGACGCAAATATTAAACCTTAAAGTTCAATCTGTCATTTAGTTTTCTTTCGAAAAACACAGATGTGTATGAAAGAATCTAAATCGGATACTTGCGTGCGGCGTTGTGTTACATTTACATTTACGATGGAGTTTATTCGAAAGGTTTCAAATTACTTTTGACATATGCAAATTTTGCCAACTTTTAGACTCTTTTGGCTGCGCCGCTTTAAAAAAGCAAAATTTGTATAACTCCTCTAAAGCTGTAATTATAATTGACGCCATTATCTGTGTTATAAAAGAAGACAAGTTTCATTCAAGAAAAATTTAGGTTTTAAGAATTTTATGCCAAATTCACAAAAAAAATAAAACAAGTTCATTTCAAGATAGACGCGATGGCGCGACATAAGTCTGTCTTTCAATCTAATACATGTATTCACGGAAGGCTTTACGGCTCCGATGTTTTTCATGTGGAATGTTTCGTTTGCCGACTATAAAACAATTGGACTAACATAATGATTTAAACGATAACAGAGCGATAATCTAACACGTATTACTTCCTTTAGCGTTCAAAACTACTTGGAAGGTATTTCTAAATGATTTTTCCAAAGTTTCAAACGACTTGAACGGAGATTCTAACGATTTTTACTAACGATATGAACGACTTTTCTTGATACATCTAACGACGTGCATGATCTTTTTTAACGATTTTTCTAACGCTTCTAACGACCAAGAAAATTTTTCTAACGACCATTCTAACGCTTCTAACGATTTTCTTAGTCGCTCTAACGGTAATCTAACGACTAACAAACGATTTAAGTCGTTTAACGAAAAATCGTTAAAGTACGTTTTCCCGTGCAAGGTCACATATCTCCTTAATGTCAGCAGCACTTTTTAAGACATAATTGTTGCTTTCAGCATCATTCACGGCGCTTTCAGAGCGGACATTTAGTTGATCCGCGCCCGCGTTCACAGAACGCAGCGTGCGCTCAAAATCAGGTAGCAACAGCATAGCAACGAGGACAGCGCCTTTGTTTACGCTTGGGGCGTCGAAAAGTCATTGTGTTTAAACCAATCAAAACTACGCTTTTTGAGGGCCCAGAGCGTATTTTATTTCAAAATGGCAAAGGGTAATGGCTGAAGAAGACGGGCGATGTCGAAAACCCGAACTTTTCAGCTTAAATTCTTGAATTTTTCGACCCAAACACACGCATTTCAATTCCTTATGTCTTCTTTCATGACATGGAGTGGCCAAAGTAATGAAATGTGACCTTGCACGGGAAAACGTACTTTAACGATAATTCGTTAAACGGGCAAAAACTAACGTCTAACGAACGAGTAACTAACGACTTTTCCTAACGCTCTAACGACTTTTCTAACGAGTTGAACGCTCAAGCAAAAATATCTAACGACTTGCGAGAACATTCTAACGAAGTGCCTAACGACTTTTTAAAACGACTCTAACGAGCGAACTAACGAATTGGCTAAACAACTAAAACGTTCAAACTATCGACTGGCTTACTAAACTAAGACGTTTGATCAAAACATCCACCTTGTGAACTTATTTTAAAAGATTAAAATTTTTGCCAAGTAAAGCTTTAAATCATAACTCATTTCGCGCCGAGATCGAGAAGGCATTACGACCGAAACATGTGCTTTGAGCAAAAAATTGGACGAGAAATGATATACACCTAGTCTAAGAACTAGTCTAGCTTATTAGAAGGACGCCAAAACATTTCCAAATGATAAAATCTTTATTACTTACCGAAAGTTCCAAGTTCATAATGGTATAAAACAGTGCGTTCGCAAAACATTCACGGAAAGATCTCGCTGACATCGAAAGCAGAATTCGCTGCAGATGTAAAATAACTGTCGCATATTTTCGACTCTTCGACCACATCAGATTAAAGACGAGCATTGCGAGGAAGTTTCTTAAGTGTTTTCCTTCTTAACTTTAAGAAGAAACCGAGTTGGAGTTAGGTCGGTCCCGCCGAATCACAAACATAACCTGCGATCAGGCGATCATGAAGCACGTGTGTAATGTCACGCGTACGACTTGTTTGTGTTATGACGCTTTAGGACGCAAATATTAAACCTTAAAGTTGAATCTGTCATTTAGTTTTCTTTAGAAAAACACAGTTAGATGTGTATGAAAGAATCTAAATCGGATACCTTGCGTGCGGCGTTGTGTTACATTTATTTACGATGGAGTTTATTTGAAAGGTTTCAAATTACTTTTGACATATGCAAATTTTGCCAACTTTTAGACTCTTTTGGCTGCGCCGCTTTAAAAAAGCAAAATTTGTATAACTCCTCTAAAGCTGTAATTATAATTTACGCCATTATCTGTGTTATAAATGAAGACAAGTTTCATTCAAGAAAAATTTAGGTTTTAAGAATTTTATGCCAAATTCACAAAAAAAATAAAACAAGTTCATTTCAAGCTAGACGCGATGGCGCGACACAAGTCTGTCTTTCAATTTAATATTCACGGAAGGCTTTACGGCTCCGATGTTTTTCATGTGGAATGTTTTGTTTGCCTACTACAGAATTTTCACAAGTAAAAGTTAAGAACCGGTTTTATTTACGGAAACTCTTGTCTGAATTCCCGACGTTTCGGCAACGCTGCCTTCTTCATGGGGACAAAATTATTTCTTGTTTGCTTGCTTGCTTTCGTGTTCGCATTTCTCCTAAACACAAGTCGAAGACACTGATTCGTTTGAGGTGCGTTTATAAAACAATTGGACTAACATAACGATTTAAACGATAACAGAGCGATAATCTAACAAGTATTACTTCCTTTAGCGTTCAAAACTACTTGGAAGGTATTTCTAAATGATTTTTCCAAAGTTTCAAACGACTTGAACGGAGATTCTAACGATTTTTACTAACGATATGAACGACTTTTCTTGATACATCTAACGACGTGCATGATCTTTTTTAACGATTTTTCTAACGCTTCTAACGACAAAGAAAATTTTTCTAACGACCATTCTAACGCTTCTAACGATTTTCTTAGTCGCTCTAACGGTAATCTAACGACTAACAAACGATTTAAGTCGTTTAACGAAAAAGCGTTAAAGTACGTTTTCCCGTGCAAGGTCACAAATTCTTGCTCTGAGCATGGAGTTTTCCCGACGAATTTGAGGGCTTTCGAGGAAAGACTAATGATCAAAGATTCATGTTTGCAGGTAAGCTAATCTATGGATTGGCTTCTTCGGCACGTAATTGCTTCGATGATTTTGGGTTCTCAGTCGCTCGCTCTCTGCCATTTTAAAATGCAAGCCGGATGGTCGGTCATGATTTTTCGCTAAAACGGTGTATGTAAAATTTCTTATATCATAGCTTTTTATATCGAACACAATTTTGGAGAAAATACATCTTTCTGTAGTTTTTCTAGTGAATAAAAATACACATTTTTGAGGTATTGGAAACATTATTACAAAGCGCTCATTAAAGATGATGTGTCGTTGTATTCATGAAATTTAAACGGTCGTTTTCCGTCGGGCAGGAGTTAAGTTACAAATATAGGAGTAAAATTATTGATACGAATTAAGCTTATGTTTATTTCAGTGTTTTTCTAAGTTGAAGCACTCGTGCTCGATTCCTCATCCTCGGCTGCTTTCCTTTTCAGGTTTCTTGTTCCTTTCTGGGGGATCAGTTCTCGGCCTTTTGGATTCACAACATAATGTTGCTCGAGCATCTTTTTTAAGCGTTCAAAGGCTGGCTTCACAGATATGTTTGTGTTTTCAAACAGTTTAAACTCGTGGTGAATTGATTCGCCTCCTTGCTCGCCAAAGAATCCAAGTGGAAATTTCCATTTTCTTATGAATGGAACGACGTGGTCTTCCAGCATGTGGAGCTTTGGAGGAAATGTCCTCTCCGCAAAATTGCTTCGGTAGTAAGCAATAAACTGTTTGATGTCGTTTTCTGAAACAGCACACAAGAAATAATACGATTACTATGTTTATGGACCATGCATAGTGAGGTAAATTAAATCTCCTGTAAATGAACAAGTTATTTTTCACCACCAAAGCCATTTATGTACTTGCCCAAAACTGTTATCTCAGGTTCTTTCATTGGAGAACTTGAGTTGAACTTAAAATGACACTGTCCAAACAATGTTAAGAGCTGTCTGTATTTGTCTTCAACAAGCCTAGCCAGCGTAGCTTGGCGTTCTAGTCAGTCGGGGAGAGCGAGAAATCGCGCGCGTGAGCAAAGCGACGGCAGAAGGCAGAAGGAAAGAAAGAACGCCAGCCGCCAGACGCCTCTTAAACGGGAGAAAATCTTTTCACGTAATTATGTAAATGATACGCGTAATTTGTGAAGACCGGAAATAAAAAGGTGACGTGTTCTGTCAAACTCACGTGTGGTATAGGATGTACAAAATAAATAAACCCCGGGAAAGTTATCAGGCTAATATTCGTTTTTGCAAAATGTCTGCAAATTTGGGAGGTCCAAAGAAAAAAATCATCTGCGAGTCGAAGCGGGGGAAGAAAACCAGTTAAAGTTATGGTCACTGCCGAGTTTGTTTGCCTGCAATAGCATCCATGTGTAATTCACACTGCTTTGCATCATTCGTCACTTGTCAAATGCTAATTGAGCGGCCTAAATGTTGGTGCATGGGGGAGTGCGAATGAGTCATTTGGAATAAATTAAAGCCAACAAACCAATCACAGGACAGATAAGCAATTTTAGCCAATGGGAATTAGCGGCCTCTGGAGGCCGCTAATTCGAAAGATTTCTCCAGTTTAAGAGGCGTCTGGCGGCTGGCGTTCTTTCTTTCCTTCTGCCTTCCGCCGTCGCTTTGCTCGCGCGCGCGATTTCTCGCTTTCCCCGACTGACTAGAACGCCAAGCTACGCTGGCTACAACAACCCTCTACAACTTTATGGCAGATCTTTTGGATGTTTTGTGTCTGTTTTGTAAACAAAATCAATAACAATAAAAATTCACAACAACTATATAAAAAAAAATTCAATGCTAAAATCAAATTTAAAAGGGAATCTACCTTTAGGCAGGTAGTGACATGATTTCCAACAAAGCTGTTGCTGTGGTAGGCTTGCCTTTTTACATTAAGCTCTTGAAGCTGGACCTCCATAGCAGCATGAATTTTGCTCATGTCCCTTGTAAAAACATTATTTTTCCGGATCTGCTTTACTAGAGAATCCTAGTTACATAAAAAAAAAAAAGTTAAAATTTTATAAAATAGGATTCAGCATGCATGTAAATTTTTGTATAAGTAATACCCGTACCTCTTCTTGTGCTTTACGAAGTAAATACTGTCCATGCTGAATCTACATCTACATATAATTAGGTCGGTAAAAATCTTAAGATATCACACCAACTGCAGTATGAATCAGCTGCAGTATGTTTGGGTGTAAATTTGTAGCAGTGAGTTCAATGCCACAAATTGTAACCAGGTATGTCATGTGGTCCTGGACTTGTTGGGCCTCTGCACGCAGACGCTCTGCAGACTTTTCATTTCAAGTTCTGCACTGGATGTTGCAGGGGTGTTGGAACTTGCCGCCTTTTTTTGAGCAATTTTATGTCAATCTCCTGGCACTCTTCTAGAAGGAGTTCGTAAAATTTAAGGAAGAGACCAAAGCTGATATGTAGTCCTGGGATACAAATCTGAAAAATACAACACAATCCGGTTTTCACATTAGTCTAGGATGTTACATATTTAATTTTGTTAGGCTTTTTAAGAACACGATCATTGTAATTTATACCTGATCGATGGGAATGTCAAGAAGTGGTTCGTGGATTACATTAAAATAATCTTTTGCTTTTTTAAAGTCTCCATTAGCCTGGGTCTGAAACTTTTCAAGAGTTTCCTGGAGATGCTTAAGGGTTCGTTGTTGTATTGCCCCTCTCTTGTCGTGCGTCAAGTTCATTTCTAGTGCAAGAATAGTGCACCATAGACATGGGTATCGACCTGCGTGTTTAAAAAGAAGAAAAATGTTGAACTTTTAATCAGTTTTGTTTTTTCAAACTAATTTAAATTCAAATAATTGAAAAAGTTAATATAAAATGTTACCATTTGCACCAGTGGTACCCATCACTTTGCACAAAAACTCGTAATCTCCAAAGAGGAACAGAACTAATCCTTTGCCCCTGAAAGTACAATACATAAAGAAAATATATAGTTTAAGATATTATTTTTTAGGTTACAAAGTGTAGTCAAAGAATGTAATGAACTATTCGCCATTCATTATAGTCTGGTTGAATCCCTTACTGCCATGTTGTCTGCAACAAATCTTCAAGCTGACTCTTGTAGTTTGTTGTTATGGCCCTCAGATTGTTCCTTGTGTCTTTAGCTTCAAATATGGCAAAGACCACTGTCCTTTTGCTGGAATTGAGTTTTACCACATTTGCAAGCTGAAACTCGAACTTCATTGAGCCTTGCCCGTGGTCGCCCCCTAGTTTTACATACAGGAGGTTTTCTGGTATGTGTCCATTGTGCCAAGTAAGCTGTTCAGTGCTGAAATAAAGAGTTAAGTGTAAGGTTCATTTTTGGTAAAATGACTGAAATGTCATGCATTTGATATAACCAATAATATAGGCCAAACGAGTGATACCTTGCACTGTCCTCAACGTAAGCTGTGATACTTTCTTTTAGGTCCTTCACATACGCACAGGGAGTTTTCTTTATTGCAGTCACCATTTTATTATTCTTTTTAAATGGGTGCTCAAGTGGTAGATCCTCGGCCTCCAGCGTTTCGCCAATGAGTTCCTTCTTTTGGACCCTTTGCACCTTCTCACTGTCCATTTTTTGAATCATCTGCAAAACAGACAAGATAGGCACGGCTATTATGCCAAGCAAATGTATGCAAACTAAATATCGAGCTAGAAGTAGGAAATTATTTTTTTACCTTCTGAGTTTGTTTAAGCGAAACCAGGACAACCCCACATCCTCTTTCATTGAGAGTGCTTCTCCCTCTGGTAACTCCAAGGTTAATTCACTCCTCAGCGCCTCAGTAATGATTCGCTTCCATTCTTCTTTCGACTCCCTCCGTAGCAAGTGAACGATGTGTTTGTCCATCCCTCCACTGCTTACTGTGTGGCCCATCTTTTTTATTGCAGTTGTTCGACGGCGCAGGTGCCTTTCGGATACCTGTTCACTGGACTTCTCAGCTTGTGGGACGTGTTGAATTACTAAAGACTATAGACCAAAATCAAAAAAGTTGTCCTTTCATTAGATTGTGTTAGATGAATAAGATTTAAGAAAAGGAAAAAGGGTTACCGAAAAAGGTTACAGAGGCAATTAAAACCATACCTTTCCAGGGCCAGCCAGTCGAGCTGTTCCATCAGTGGACTCTTTCATCAAAAGTTTGACTGCAGCAGTGCTCAGCCGCGCAACATCCTTAGAGAGCTTTCCCTGTTGAAGTTCGGCCAAAGCGTCCTCTAGGTTTATCTTACAGACAGAAATCTATGGTTATACATGCAGATGACCAAAAACAATATCATTTAAAGAAATAAAACATGACATGTACAAGTAAATGTGTTTGTATATAAGCTGTGCTGCATCTGGGAGATATACCGTAAAGTTCCGTGTATAAGCCGCACCCGTAGATAAGCCGCACCCCCGATTTGGAAGCTCAAATTTTGGAAAAAAATATACAGACCATAAAGTTTGAAGTTCAAGTGAAGTTCTATTGGTAAACAATCAAGGGCAAACAAGCACAGTTTCGAGACACTGACACGGTGGTTGTTGCAATGTTTAATATAAATTAAGACTTACGAAAGCTAAATTTCACTTGTCATACCTCCTTTTTAGTTTGAGTTCACAATATCTTAAACTTGGATGCTCTCTTGATATCATTTTTTCGAGATTATCACTTTTAAACACTCCTGAAACGCTTGTAATTCGTTCGAATCGTTCGCGAATGATGAATGCTTAGTAGCCAAGCTCTAAATTGTAGAGAGGAGTCTGGGCATTAAAAACAAACATGGCGGCATTTACTTCGAAAGGAACCACGTTTTTATTTCAAGATTCTTGGAAACTGCTACCCGCAACTGGATTAAAACTTCATGCAGAATAAGAGTTTGTTAATCCAGCAGATGTATTTGCTGTGAAGGTCAATAAAAAACCGAAGCGGTCAGGAATTTGCCTTGTGAGTATTTGCGTTTATCTTGGTGCCTTCTCGCACGCGGCAGAAAGACATGATTCGAAGTGACTGGCACGCTTCACTGCAAACAGCTTTGCAGAGGAACTAAAAGGTAGTGAACAACAACAAAGTTTTCATGACGTCTTGAGAAGTTTTTTATGAATATTAATTAGGCCTTTGAGAACTCCAACCAGAGATGTTTCCGTAGATAAGCCGCACCCCCGATTTTTGACTTGAATTTAGAGGAAAAAGGTGCGGCTTATACACGGAACTTTACGGTAGTTATAAATATAGTAAAACGTGTTCTGTATTTTTTAATTGGTGACATTTTTTATCAAAAAAGTAGCTGGCCGGCCATGAATTTTAACAGCCTAAATTATCCCACCTAGATCCCACTTATATATCCTGCCAGATCACAGCTCTTTTGCTTGGGATCTCAGAAATAGTTTTTGTACTACTTGCTTGGAATCCAGGCTTATATCCTACAAATCCCACCACAGATCCTGAATGTCTCACCCAGGATCCCAACATTTCCCCCTGTGATCTCAGCTGCCCCTCCCGTGATCCCAACTTTCCTGCACAGAATCCCTACTGTCCCACCTGGGATCCCGACTTTCCCACCAGAGATCCCTACTGGCTTGCCCGGGATCCCAACTGTCCCAGCTGGGATTCGTACTGTCCCACCCGGGATCCCAATTGTCCCACCCGGGATCCCAATTGTCCCACCTGGGATCCCGGCTATCCCACCTGGGATCCCACCTTTCCCGCCCGGGATCCCACCTATCCCGCCCGGGATCCCAGATTAATTTTTACATGGGAACCAGCAGAATATGTAAAATCAGCTCCTTAAAACACCTTTGCAATGTCTTGGAAAAGGTGACAGGTGCATTGCTCAATCCGAATGGCATCCTATTGTATTCATAGAGATCAAATGGGGTGATAAATGCGGTCTTGTGCCTGCAGGGTCCATATCCACCTGGTTAAATCCACTGGCTAGATCCACGGTACTGAACCACTTGGTGTTGTTGTCGACTTCATTCAAGCTCTCCTCCATTTTTAACAAAGGAAAGGCATCTCGCACTGTTTTTGCATTCAGGCTCAAATAGTCAGTGCATAGCCTCATGGAACCATCTTTCTTTGGAATAATAACTGGAGAAGCATAGAGGCTGTGACATTCTGAAGCGATTCCATTTTCTACCAGGTTCTGTATGTGGTCTTTCACCTCTTGATATTGGGTTGGTGGTATTCTCCTAAATGGCTGAGAAACCAGAACATCATCAGTGGTAGGGATCTTGTGCTGGTAGGTTTCAGTATAATCAAGATTGTCACCTTCCTGGACAAAGACATGGCATGCTTCACCAGGAGCTGCCTTGACTGTTGTTTCACTACTGGGGAACATTGAATGTCTTTGAGGTTCGAGTTCATTGCCAGTAACGTGTGGGCTTAACTCTCGCATAACAATCTCTTCTTTGTTCTGTTTGGGGTAATTTTTTCTCTTGCTTATGTCCCACTTTTTTGTCCTTCATGGCGTTCTTAAAATTCTTCCATGTGTCATCTTTGCTCGCCATTTTAAACGACTGCAAAGGATGGTTGCTCATGCACAACCGCAAGTCGTTCCGGTCTATGGCAATGATAGGCCTTGCAAAGTTTTGCTTTCATACTCTATTTTGCATTTCATTGCATTTTTTTTTTTTCATTTAGTTTTCGGTTCAATAATTTTCTAAGCAAAAAAAAAAACTGAAACTATTGGTATTTTCTTATTATGTAATTTTATTTTTGAACTACTTTTTACAATTCGATACCAATTTTTTATGGCAATCTAAGGCAATAGATTAATAATAGACAAGGTACCATCTTCGTGATAACCACAAAGACAAGTACCAGCCACTGTAACAGACTGGCTTCCTGTGTACTGTGAAGGAATACTTCAGCTTGTCGTTGCCATAATAAACATAACATGAAAAATCATGCAAAAATGACTGTCTGCTGTCCGCCTCAAGACACGCTCTATGGATGATCACTTTCTACTAACTGCTTCTTCAGCCATTCGTTTAACAGATCCACCAGTGCCATCGCAGGGCCTCTTCTTGTGGCCAGCTTCTAAGTAATCCCATTCCATTCCATTCTACAATGCCCTAGTTATTCGACATAAGGACTCTTGTTTGGCGTGAAAAACTGTGGTATTGTGTTATTGGCGTGTGCTGCTAGGCGATGTGGTATATCTGAGATGATAATTGGTGGAGGAAATTTCAAAGAACCTAGCTACTCCACAAAGTTGTTTGGACTTTCCCCTCATAATACAAACATGATGCTGTCAACCACCATGTGTGGACATGATTTTGATTCCCATCCACTCCTAGATATTACAACCAAAAATAAAGTTGTTCTCCCTTAAAATACTATTCTTATTATCTTTATTCATCAGTAAACACTACTATTTCCGATATGCAAAGGAAATAAGCAGCAGGTACGGCACACAATTCATTGTAGGCCTTGTGGTTTATTACTCTAGCTTTTTATATGGTTTCCTTTCCTATACAAAAAAAAACCCTTCAGAAATAATTCCAGTGACCATGGTTTTAGTACTTTCACTGTAACTAAAGAATTGTCTTTTTCTTAAGTACATTGGAAAAAAAGAAAACTTATTATCAGCTGCAAGTATTGCCAACTAATGGTGGTCTGTCGCATTTAATGTGTTGGGGTCTGTAATGTAAGTGAGTGGATTGCTGTCTGTCGAGACACGAAAGTAGTGATCATACAAGTAATCTTTAAACTTCTCTGTGACTGCCCACTTTAGTGCCAGGATTTCGCAGTGATATGCCAAGTAGCGTTTCTCAGCCTCATTGACTGTACGACTTCCATAGGCGATTACTCGTTTTGTGCCTTCCTGAACCTGGTACAGAGCTGCACCATGACCATCCTCAGAGGCATCCGTTTGTAGCATGAATGGCAGAGTAAAGTCTGGATAAGCAAGAATTGGTGGGGATGTCGATCTTTTCCACACAGATGAAAACATGGCCCATAGCAGATATTGGTCCCCTGTACCCTTGGAACATTCATCCTTGAAATGCTTCACCATGTTTGTTCCCCAAAAAATTGAAATTGGAATATTCCTTTTACTGTTATTTTGTTTTTGGGAGCGCTTTGGTTTTATTCCATATCAGGGAAAATCACAGCCATTGTCTTGTGACTGCCCTTTACGCCAGACTCTTCACTAGGGAACTTCAAATCAATGGTCCAATGGTCAAAAGAGATTGTCTTTCACTTCTCGCGCCATGTAACCCATCTTGACACCATATCCAAAAGTGCTTTACACTGTTTTCCATCGGCGTACGCATTACACTCTTTCCCTTCTCCTACCAGGGATGTTAAAACACCTGGAGTTGTTTGGGGACTGGTGTTAATCCCAGCTCAGCTCGTTCCTTTTCCACTGTTCTTTGCCAAAATTCTCTTAGTCATCCTCTTTTTCTTTCCCCGCTTAGTGCCCGATCAAAGGGACTGTAGAAATAGAACTGTAACCAGGATTAGACATGTATTAAAAAGGTAAAATGTTCTCTGGTGAAAAGGTTTAAAAACAAGCTTTCGGGTATCAGACTTTAGCCTTTAACAAATGAAAATGTTAGTGCAAAGTGCCATGAAGAAATTTTCGGCTCTTGTCAACATTTACCCATTCTCAGGTCACATATAGCTAACAGAAATTTGGCATTGGATTGTCCCATAACCTGGGTAAGCTCAAAGCTGTGAGGAATTGAAGCCGCAAAAACTGACGATAGAAACATAATACTGCCCTTGTCAAATGTGTTTGGGACGGGTTGCAGTTGCAGAAACTCCCCCAAAAGAATAAGTTGTTTCCTGCAAAGGGAAGTTGACAGCGACAAGTTTAAAGATTCTTTGACAAAAAATACTTACCTTGAACGAAATGATTACGTCAACAGATATCACTCTGCAGATTTTGCCCAAACTGCTATCAGGCCAGAAGTATAATTCTAGGCAAGGAGTAAGGGCACGTGCTCACTTCATGACACTCTTTGGTGGCATGAAAATAAGCTTTCGATTCTTGGCAGAGCCTTTTTTCGCCATGATGAATGTACTCCCTTTTCATTTTGCCAACAATCACCAGGTCGAGAGGCAGCTGAGTTACAGCTGCAGAGTTAAAAAGCTTTTGGTTGCACCCATATTTGGTATTTATAGACCATGGTGTCGCAGCAGTTCATTGAGGTTGGCACGAAGGCTCCTGATGACAAAAATGGCATTTTGGAGGAAGTGCTACAGGTTTTTTTGAGTTGGAGCAGGTTGAGGACCATGAGACATGCCCTCTGATGGCGTAGTAATTGCTGTTGAAGTAGGCGATGTGTTCTCCACTACATAGGTTTTCTTCCTTATGGGGCCACCTTTTCTCCTGCCTGTTGCTTTTTCTGCAGATTATTTCCCTTTCTTTTTGGCGTGTCTAATAAGTTAGACACGCCAAAAACGTTAAGTTAAAAAGGCGGCCCAGGGCTAATGTGGACCTTTTCAACATTTCTAGCAATAAATAAACAAATAAATAAGTAAACCAAAACATAAATGAATAAATAGAACGTACAATAATATTTACAGAAAAAAAAGATAAAAATATATACAAGTTAAAAACGAATTATTTGATTATACGCAAGTTAAGATATTTGCCCTGGCAAAATAAATGATTTCCATTTTCCCTATTTTTTCCTTATCATGTTTTTAGTGGTCCTAGTTTGTAAACTAATACTCTTTTACTTAGCTGCTTCGCAATCAGCTGCAAAATATTTTATAAGCACAATACTAATTTGACACTCTTTGTTACTGTTGTCAAATTTAGAATGCTTAGCGGGTATCATTGGGATTAAAAACAAAGATACAGAACCACTATTTTGATAAAAAGCATACAAATATTTGAAGTATATTAGGGCTGGGTCGCACCAGCATAAAAAGCTGTTTATTCTACCAAAAAATCTGTCATCATGTAGGTTTTGCTGGTCTGTCTCATTTGTCAACCAATTAAAAAAAAAAAGCGGAATGTACCAAATGTTCAAAGATACCGCCACTTAAAATTGCCAAGCCCTGGACTTCGCCAAAAATGTCACAAAACGTTAGAAAAGCTATTTAATGTAAATGGCGCTTCCATAACATCTTGGGCTGCTTTGATCATGGTACTTTTCTCTACACCGAAGTTAGCGCCTATGGCTAAATATGAGTTTCCATGTGCGAAACAGTAAAGTCCAAGAGCAAGTACCTTCTCTGGGGGAATACAATTGTGCAAAGCGGTGTTTTGTTTCAAAAGAAATGGATGTAGCAGATTGAGAAGTGCATCAAAGGTATCTCTTGTCCTTCCAAGTACTGGGTAGGAATTGCCCGATTCCTAAAGTGTATTTCAAACCATGATCCATTTGGTCGCTGCAAATGCCACCAATTCGGATTGTGTAGTCTTCAAGTCTTTGCTGTCTACGTTGCCTCATTTGGTGCTCATAATTCAACAATGCCAGCCGAATGTTCAGGTTGTGCAGATACATTGCATATTTAATATGCTAGCCATTCTTGCCTAGATGCAGGTTAAAAAGGCTAAAATCCCAAGGAAAGCGAAAGCTTTGTGTTGCAGTTCCATGTTTTTGTTCACGTGATAGCGTGACTCGATTTTAGCTTGAGCGCGAATTAAATATTGTCCTGTTGACAAGGGGACTGTTTGCTTACAATAAAACTCGAAAATGGTTGCCACATCAGTTTCCCAATATTTAGCAGTAAGATTAACTGTAACTACAAACATGCCTCTACGTGTATAGGTAACAAAATCACAGGTTTTGAAACCTGAAACAGCCATGCAAGTCTGAACTTGAAAATAATGTATGTGATTTTCATCAAAAAAAAAAAAATACTTCCCTTCCTTATCTTTTTTTCCACTAATGCTGGGTAGCAGGAATGCAATTTTTTGGTCATTGCCTTTCCATGTAAATGGGCATTTAAACTCTACCACTAAAGGTTCACAACACTGACATTTTCTTACGCCATCTAAACTAGCTCCTATCCAGGAATATTGTCTACTTATGAGGAGGCCTGGCTCTCCAAGCTCAAATAAAGAGTGTTGTTTTCACTTACTTTTGAGTAGTAAAATTTAGCATTGTTCTCTTCTTTTATCCCATATTGTATGGCTTCAGCATACACCTTGTTTTCTTCAAATTCTGTTTGGTCATGCAGTGGAATTTTTTACAGCGATAAATACATCAGTGAGAGGATTCTTTCTAAAGTTTTTTTGCCTTGTATACAGTGATTTAATTTTTTTACCGGTAAGTAGAAGGTGTCTCATCTCGTGCCAGGTTTTGTTCTTGTGTTGTCCCATAGTAGCCTGATTGATTTCCATTATGTCATTGACTGAAAATGTCAAGGCTTTCAGAAATTCTTCAGCACAATTAAACGGATTGTTTTCTGAAAGCTTATCAATATTTGCCCTGACATAGTCTTTAGCTTGGGATGATACATACAGATGTGAAATATTGTGTTCAGACTATGTTTTCAATATCATCAAAGTCATTTGAAGATGGTACAAAATGAAGAATACCAGAGCAGGGATCTATTTTTCTGAGTTTGTTTGCAAAGTCAATTTTTTCTTTCATAGTTGTTCCCTCTCTATGTTTCATGGGCCTGGCATCAAATGAATCAACCCATGATTCATCACAGGGGGTCACTTTTCTTTTCTTCTTCTTTACAGTGCTGTGGAAATTTTTCATTTCTGGGACTGGTTTGTGGGTAGGTGCTGGTTTAGGGTTCAAATTAGCAGACATATCTAATTCAAACAAAGTTGCAACTTAATGTCTGCATCCTTCATCTGCTCCACCCTTTGCTCCTGCAGAATACAGAGTTCACTTACCTATTTGAATCAAGGACAAACCAGAGCCTGTAAAGCTTTCCGCCTTCTTTGGGTTTTTTCCTTCTGTGTGGGTATGACCCCAGCTAGACACAAAAAACCTACTGTCATCAAGGTCTTGTACAGATTTAAATCTAAGGCTCCTAATATGGCCATTTAAGCACAGATTATACTCATTAAATGAGCGCCAGGATGACAGCATGCCTTTGTCATAATCTGTTTTACTCATAATTAAATGTTTAAAAATGCCCAATAGTCCAAATGGAGGTAGTTGTGAAAAATCATTGGACAACGATGTCATTTGAAAAGGATCAGGGATGTTTTGTCGAGCTGGTAAAGTAAGGCGTCTTAGTAAACATGTATCAATGGAATCATTTTCAAAGTCAGGGTAAGTTGGAAGGTTCATACTAGCAACAGTTTTGGCTAACTGAATAAATTCAGATTTTCGGTAAGTGATGACTTGAACACCCATAGCAAAAATATGTCTTTTAGTTTCTTTCACATCCTTGTTGTCAAATTCATGATCAGCTGTAGTAGTGGCCTGTTTTGAAGATGGTTGCCTCATTGCTGTAGGTTTATTTGTAGATGTGAGAGAACTGGTCAAAAGAAGATGCAGATGGTTGCTTAGCAGAAATTAGAGTTGTAGCTGGGGCTGGTTTTTAACAAGAGATGGTTGCTTGGCGACAGCAACTCAAGTAGCAGGAGCCGGCTGTTTTACAGAAGATGAGGCTGGTAGTCGCTTGGCAGCAGTCGGTTTAGCAGCTGGGCTGGTTGTTTGTCAGAAGATGGTTGCTTAGTACATGTACCTCCAACTGGTTGATTATCAGGAGATGGCTGCTTGGTAGTTCTGATTGGTTGTTTAACAGATTGTTGCTTGGCAGGTAAAGGTTCAGTAGCTGTGGCTAGCTGTTTATCAGATGTTTGCTTAGCAGTAATAACTTTTCCTGATTGAGATGGCTTTTTAACCTTTGTTTCAATATATAAGGATGATGCTTTTGTATTGGTAGAAGATGGAAAGGTGGCTTGACATCGTTGATTTCGTTATTGGTCATGCACAAGGGCCAACAGACTTTCAATATTTCCCTGAGGCATTTGTTAAGAAAGCTGTCAAGCTTTTTTTTTATCCGCCTTGTCATTCTTCATGTCTTGCATCCATACAACAGGGCAGCTATGAAATTTGACTTGTCATGGTCTGTCAATGAAAATTGCAATTTGATGGCAAAAATAAGTATTCACCAAACATTCCACTTGTACTTGCGTGCCTTTCGTCTGTGGATATTTGCAACATGGAGTCTGAGCCTGTGATTCTTTCAATTGCTACGCTTCTCGTTTTAATAATCAATCTCACAGGACACTTGCCGTTTTTTACACTTGTAACAGGAAAAAAAAATCAACAATTACCCCCCTGCTCCATTGCAATGTTGTGTACCTTGAACAAACAATACCTTCCGTTGCCGTCTATTTTGCAACAGCGGCTTAGGGGGAAGGGGGTTTTTCATTTCTGGGAATTCCCAACAGAATGGCAGGTTATAATGGTTGAAATTAGTGTCCCAAAGAATTATGGCACGGATGGTAGATAAATCGTGTTGCAGATGTATTTTCTTCATAAGAGAAGACAGCAGGAGTGGATGACTGCTCTCCTTGTTTTAATGTCTTGTTATATATCATGTTTCGTGCTGGGTTATCCTGTACTAAACATAACTTGTCTTATACCCACTCACAGTGCGTTCCTTGGAATTCCTTGTAACAAAGCATCTTTGGCAATTTGCTTTAATAGTTTCGTCTTTCCCCAATTCTTTCATTGCTGTTTTGACCATTTTCTCCTTCTCTTCCTTCTACCTTTGCTGGATCAACAACTCAACTCTTCTTCCTTCTCTATGGATAAAAAGCAAAAAAGCCTCGTCTGAAATATGAAGCTATCTACGTACTCTTTACTGTCTATAAAAGGGGGTGCATTTGAGAAACAACTTCAGGGAAGTGTTGACGTCCAACGTTAGCAACAATCTTGGCTTTTCAATGGTGTTTTTTAACGATGAGAAATGCATGGTAATGAGATGATGTTTATAAAGGCATGCAACTGACTCTCCTGGTCAACCCTCAACATATAATCGATAAAATTGTTTTTCTGATTCGAAAAGCCTAGTGTTGAATCTCCCCATTTCAAGGATTCCATAAAGTCTACATGAGTCAAAATAATATGCAGAGGGTGTGGCAAACCGTCTGTGAAAGCTGCTCAAACAGTTCCAGTCCCAAGGACTGCCATTTTCTTCAAAACATGTGAAAACCAGCCAATCCATCATCTCCATTGGGAAAGAAAATTGGTCTTCATTTTCCTTGACAGTGTTTGATCACACAACGTTCAGACATCAGCAGTTAGTCTGGATAGAAGTTTACTACCTGTAAAAACTCTGGTCCCCTGACTCTTGAATTGCCACCTAGATCAAACCTGCGAACCCTGCGAACAGTGAATAACAGCAGCTAGCAAGGTCAATCCTTGTGTGGCAGGTGGGTGTGTATGCTGGAATAAGTTAGAAGGCATATGCCTCTGACCCTATGTCCACACCGATTTCTCTTTATCCAAGTGTCGCTGCCAAACAGTGTATTTTTAAAACTCTTGTTTCTTTAAAATGTATCAGAAGCGCATCACCATCAACCCCATTAAAAAACTCCCATGCTTCCTTTTTTAAGGTCGTCTGACTTATTCACTCAAAGCCATCCACTGTGGTTAGCCACAGTGGACGGTTTGATTTCGAAAAGAAAAATGTAGGATTGTTTCATGGAAAATGTAAAAATCGCCATCTGGAGGAAGTGCTTCCAGATTTTTGAGTTGGAGCAGTTTGAGGACCACGAGACATGCTCTTCTAAGTTTGTAGTAATTGCTGTTGTTGAAGTAGGCGATGTGTTCTCCACTACATAGGTTTTCTTCCTTATGGGGCCACCTTTTCTCCTACCTGTCGCTTTTTCTTCAGTTTATTTTCCTAAACTTTTTGGCATGTCTAGTAAGGCAAGTGATGTGGCATCTGCCTTGGCCCCTATGGCAACTTTGCTTAAAAACGTGTGAGTCTCCTCGGATACTTCAGCTGCTGCCAAAGTGTGGTGACAGAATTTGTAAGTGGCCCAATTCACACAAGAGGTGTCACAGACAAACTTCCAAATTCCCCTGTGAATCACTTAACGGGGATTATTAGTCCATGACTTGCTGGCTACATAGTAAACACTCATTGAATACGTGAATTTCGCTCGCTGCGCTGGTGACGATTTGCAGACTCTTAAAATATTCCTTCAGTTTTTGGAAAGGGATATGAACAACAACAACTTAATTTAATGTGGACCTTTATTAAAACATTTCTAGCGATAAATGAGCAAATAAATAAATAAGTAAACCAAAACAAATGAATAAGTAGAACGTACGATAATATTTACAAAAAATAGTTAAAAATAAATACAAGTTGAAAACTAATTATTACATAAGAAGATATTTGCCCTGGCGAAAAAAATGATTGTCGTTTTCCCTAAATTTTTTTCTTACCATAATCATGTTTTTTAGTGCGTTTATTTTGTAAACTTTATATATACTCTTTTTCTTATCTGCTTCGCAATCAGCTGCAAAATATTCTATAAGCACAATATCAATATGGCACTCTTTGTTACTGTTGTCAAAATTATAATATTTAGCAGGTGTTATTGGGATTAAAAACAAGCATACGGAACCACTATTTTGAAAAAACATTCAAATTTTTGAGGTGTATTAAAAATTAGAACAAACTTTGATGTGCATTGAGCAGATAGAAAAACAAAGTAAGAAATAATTATTATTTGACTGAATCGTTATCAATACAACATGTATGGCATTCAATTAAAAGTTTTTGTTTGTTGAAGTCAACGTTGTTTAATTTGTACATTCATTTTCCTTTTGCTTATATTTGCCGTTGCATAACGATTTTTTCACTCCTGCTCCAAAGTTTCCTCTGCTTGTAGGGGGCAATGTTTCAATACGCAACCTGTTAAAGCGTGTCACCCTCGCTCCCTCCATTTATTGAGCACAGCCACCAGCAGCAAGGCCAAATCTAATAGTTTACCACATCAAAATCAATTTTTCTGCGTTTCAGACTACAATTAATCCACATGACTCGATAAACAACCTAAAAACAGCCATAAAAACAATCCTTGAAATCATCTGTGAGGCTAAGTGAAGAAAGTAGTTGACTATTCCCAGAGAGTAATTTGTTGTACTGCAAAATTAGTGATGTTTCAATGTTATCTTCTTAGACTTGGTTTTGTCGATTGTTAAATTCTGGAGAAGTGAAAAAACTTTCAGATGCCAACGGGCCTAGAGTACAGTTAAATCTTTTAACTAAACCCTCAGTCTGTGGGTGATAACTGGACGTGTTTACATTGTGAATTTGAAAAAAAAACTTGCAAACTTCAGCTAGTAGTTTTGATATAAGGTTCTTTCCTCTATAAGAAAGCAGCACTTTTGGAGCACCATGCCTAGCAATGATTTCGTCAACAAACAGGCGAGCAATAACAGTAGCTTCAGCATCGGGAACTGCAAATGATTCGCACCAAATGGAAGGTAATGGCTAAAAACAACAATGCACCTATTACCCTTCCTTTACGGTGGAAATGGGCCTGAAATATCAACAGCTACCCTTTCGAATGCATTGCTGACAGAAATACGAAATAATGGTGGTCTCTTATAGAGATCCTTCGTGGTCTCCTTATTGAGCAATCCTGACAAGACTCACAGCAGTGCTCAACGTCTTTAAAGATGCCTTTCCACAAGTACCTTCGCTTAGCCTTCTGAAAAGTTTTGTGAACTCCGAAATGATCACCAGAAACATGATCATGGACCTAAGATAAGACTTTTAATTTTAAAGCCTGAGGAATCACTCTTTCTGTCGCAAGGATAATGACAAATTTCTAGAGGATGCACGAGAAGATTTGTGGCTTGTGTTGGAGATTTTGCTTGTTTTGGTCGACCGTGATGTAGTTGAGCCTTTCAATTTATGTTTTTGTTCAATGGATTTAATTCGTTCGCTCGCCATTTTACGAGTTTCGTTATTTTAGCAAGAAATAACTTCCAATTCTTCGTACATGAGTTTTCTTTCTTCTTTGCCTTCGATTACAAAATCTTATGCTTCGTGTCACTCTAAGAACTGTGTCATTTTCTGTCTAGATGTAGATCAAGGAAATCTTATGAATGCAAGAGTACTACCTGATTTATGGGCACAAGTGATGTTTTGAAAGTTCTCAAAATTGCACAAGCCCTCTTATTCTCAGTTGTTAGAAGCTGCA
Organism: Oculina patagonica; assembly: GCF_052425735.1. Classification (NCBI taxonomy): domain Eukaryota; kingdom Metazoa; phylum Cnidaria; class Anthozoa; order Scleractinia; family Oculinidae; genus Oculina; species Oculina patagonica. The sequence continues at coordinate 14,280,051 of NC_135763.1, forward strand.
AGCATACTGGTCTGCTAATCTGTTTTCAAATGTTTTTTTTTTATCTCACTCAGCCTTAGTGTATAACATTCAGATTTACAGACCTTGGTGAACTGCATTGTCCTTGAGTCATGTTAAGTACCCCATTTCTTCTTTACTAAACTGACTTTGTTTACCTTATAAAAATGATAGTATATGTTAACTGTCACAACTTTTGCAGGGAAGTAATCTTGAATGTCAAACCCTTTGTCCGCATGACATCACCAGGGTGTAAGTAACAGTCAATAGCATGAGACATTTTTTTTAACTCTCTGTCACTAATGCTTCCAGTGTACAGCTCACTTAAGAAAACCAGAGCTCTAATGGAGAAAAGACCTACAAGGCCTTTCATAGTTGCTGTGCCCAGTTCAACTCCCAGAACCCAGACATGTGAGCTGCTGCTGGGGTCCACTTGACTCCTCTCTTTTGCAATTCTTGGCAAATCTCTACGTGGTTTCAGCCATTGATGGCTTCGTTGAGTTCAGGTTCTGCGCCAGCAAAGTTAGTGACTCTATCTGATCTTATCGAAAGGCCATAATGCAATCGCACGATTAACAGGGTTGCCTCTTCTAGCACTTCTGTGATTAGTGTTCCTGTCTTTGGAAAGGCTTCCTGGGACCTCACCCAGTAGCAAAAAGGCGCTAGCCAAGTAGCGTAAAGCTGCAATTTTAACTAAGAACTGTAGCGCAATATCATCTTGTAAACAACCTGAATGAGCTCTAAGGTGAGGGCTTATAGTCCTGATTGAATGAGTATGTGCTTCACTTCGAACTTCAAGATCGTCATGTAAAAAAATTTGCCAACCTCGGGTTTGGGCCAGTTATTCTCCAATTGCCACAGATACTCCGGTCCTTTCCAACAGCGATATTGATTTGATAACTTTTGAAACTTTAAATCGTGCAAAGCATCGTCAGCTTGGCTCAATTTCCTACGACATTGCCTCCATTCAGCAATTCTGTTAGCTACGTAGGTGTTGAAATACTTTTTTATTCTAAATGTACTGTAACGAAGTCTGAGAATCGGTCCAGAATACCACTCTGTTAATCATGTAGGTTAATGTAGCATTAAACTCGACAAATCTTGGCAGATAGCAATGCAGCTTGAGATTAAAATAGCTCTCACCTTTGATTAAGAAACAAGCACTAAACCATCTATATAAACGAACCGAAAAAAGGAGCACATACCCTAACCTTCTTTTGATACAGCTGAGAATTGGTGGACAGAGATTTCCTTTTCTTCTCTTTGAAGCTGGAGAGAGCATCTTGGTATTTGAACTTGCAGCAAAGCTGCAGTGGTAACTCAGACTTCAAACGTTCCCAGTGGGCCTGCTCAAATTCTGGGACAGGGTCGCCCCAACCCAACTGTTATTTCCACAGCTGCTGCATGGTCTTCTTTGCTTCTAGCACAGCTGGACAGACAAAACACACAGGATCGTCAAGGGAACTGATAGTTGACAGGACACCTCGCTTGTTTGTCTGGCTTTACGAATTTAAACTGGACCACATCTGTCGCGATAGTCCACAGGACTCCCAGTGCTCTTTCGAACCTCAACTGATCCAGAATTACCCAGGTTGAGAGTTGGCTGTGCCCGTTTATCTGCAGGTGTGTTGGCTAACATTCCATGACAATTACTTGTCCACAGCCCTCAGAAAACTGTTCCTCCCCGTCCTTAGTTCATATTTGTCACTCTCTTTCTTCTGAAGACTTAGTAGCTTCTGGTTATTGCATCGTCAGCACAGCACCAGGAAGTAATTTTTTTGTCATTTAAATCCCATTTCCTCCAGGTAATTTCTTGTAACACTCAGGTGAAAAATGAATGTGGCAAATGAGAGAATGTGGCAACTGCTCTACAAAATTGGCTCTTTTCAACTGCAGAAGACTTAATTACTGTTGCCTCAAATATGTGTCGTTTGGTAACTTATGCATAGTATTCCCTGTCTCGTTCCAGTCACTACAAAACTGAGCAACACAACGCTTACAATTTTGAAGAATTAAAAAAATTCTGATTGAAACTACGCACACATATGCTTACAAGACTGCATAGAGATTCCACCTGTGACTCACAGGCAAGATGGTCAACGTTTCGAATTTTAGGGAGCTTCCTCAATGTGAAAACAGTCTTAGATGAAAAAATAAATACACATTCCACATAAGTGATACATGTATTTAATAACTGTGTTACACCAAAAAGTTGCATTTTGGGGTTTACATGCCCTTAAACGACTAACTGTTTCATAGCTACATTCTGCAGCATGTATGTAGAGATGCTCTGGTCTTTCTTAGTCCCCATAACTATCAGTAACTGACTCACTTTGTTGAAATACTTGTCTATTGGATCATGGTGTAGAATGAATTTGATGTGACAGTGGTTCCAGGCAGTGCTTTTCAAGTAAGTGCCAGCTGTGTCTAGTTCTTTGTAGCTTCATGGTGGCTACTTTGAACTACTGCTTGGAAGTATGGAATCACTTCTGGAAAAGATACTGAAATCACAATGTCATTTGACGGATAAATCATCCAGTCTGTTACTGTTATAGGCCGACTAGTTCTTGGTATGCCAGTCGTGAGATATGCTTGAATTGTTATTACAGCTGATGCAGCTTCATCATCATGAGAAACAGGCTGGCTTAGATCACCCCTCGAAAGTAGATGATCATCAGCGATATTCAGAATTTTGATTTTAATTTCCTGAAAATTGGTTCGGCCATAAGATTCTTCATGGTAAATCCATTTCACTTTGAAGGGTGTGCTGTCCTTGAGTGTTTCATTGTATCTTTGTTGAAAAGTGCAGATCCAACGATGAATTCGATCTGGTGGTGCAGGGATGAGGTGCAATGTGAAGATGGCCTGTAAACTTCCAAGCTGATTGACTCAAACTTTAGAGCTTTCTTTTTTTCTGATTTCTCTTTATCACTAATGATATACTTTGCTTTGATCTCCTCCATTCTGAAGAATTAAACCCAAAGAAAGAGAGAGCAAAAGTGAAAAACGAAAGCAATTATGGACACATAAGGCAGAGTTTCCCTAATGGTCGCGGGTCGCGGGTCGCGGGTTTCAAGTCGCGTGTCGCGGGTTTTAAATAAGTCGCGGGTTTTGAAAAAGTCGCGGGTTTTGAAAAAAGTCGCGTGTTTTTAAAAAGTTGCGAGTTTTCAATAGAATGCATTTATTTCTCAGTAGAATTCATTCAAACAAATTTAAACCGGTTGCAAAGACGCCGGTTTTAAAATGATCGCGTTTTCTTAGGAACTACGTTACGAAGTAACGTTGCGAGTTAGACAATCAAATTGCGAACTTCGGATCAAACTTCCCAAACTTTGCCGACTGAACTTCTGAACTTCCCAAGTTTGCAAGTTGAGGAGGAACGAGACACGTTACAAAGTGGTGGCAGAAATATTTCAGCGATTCTAACTGCTCGAGTTTCAAAATAGTTGTTTGAACAAGCACGGCGTCGGTATCAACGTTCTGACCCACAGTAAGTATAAGGATTACATATACCGTCCGTTGCATCACGTCCTGACATAAAAAAAACATGTTCAAATTGGGTATCAAACATTGCATGATTTGCAATCAAGCTTTTAAGTTTGAAAACAACGTTGCGCGCGAGCGATCATGAAGTTGAACCAAAGTATTCATGATTGAACGCGTACGGTTCATAAATATATTTTACTAGTATTCTGTGGCAAAAACTCTTTAAAATATTTTTAACTGGCGCAGATTTTAAAAAACCCTTTTGTAGTTATGTTGACAGAAATGGTTTTGCTTCACTAAACCATCGGAAGAAAACACGTACCATAAAAATAGAATTGAGCCGTAAACGTGTCGCGACTTTTATAAATTCAAATTTGTCTGACTCTTTCGCATTTGTATAAAATTAATTTTACGTGAAGATCGGTAAAGCCGTACAGTTTCATTCAGTTTACAAACGCAGAAGAGTTGACATTGAAGTTAAAGCCTCACAAAAATTTTAAAGATGTATTTGCTGTATATAAAAAGTTAAATTTGACCAAATTTCAGCCGACGTAAAATTTATTTATCGCAGATCGCTCATGCGAAACGACGTCAGACTCTTCAACTTCAACCAAATATTTTGTAACTCTAGCCACTGGAATCGCTGGAACGTTACCGCTGCTGCCATGTTTTCTTCACCTGAATTTCCGACATGAACACGACTTTCGAGCAATATGTCTTGTTCCTCCTCAACTTGCAAACTTGGGAAGTTTAGCCGGACCAAAGTTGGGGAGTTTGTTCCGAAGTTCGTAATTTGATTGTTTAACCCGCAAAGTAATTGGCTTCTTTGTAACGTAGTTCCCCCCAAAAAAAAAAACACGCAATTTTTTAAAAACACGCGACTTTTTTCAAAACCCGCGACTTTTTCAAAACCCGCGACTTTAAAACCCGCGACACGCGACTTGAAACCCGCGACCCGCGACACGCGACCATTAGGGAAACTCCATAAGGCACGTCTGTTGCATGCTATGTTGCCTAATGATAATAACGATTAGCAAACACAGTGATCCACACTAAAAGTCGACTCTCTGAAGTACAGTGAGAACGGCTTGTAAAGATTTAGTCCATGAATTTGAATGTTGCTTGCTTCAATTCCGTTGCTGTATTGTTAAATTTGTCTACTGAATACCAGTGAGAGTTTGTGTAACCACCATGTGCGATGACTTGGCATAGTGAATACCTTTTACTTTTTTCCTGCATTGTTGTGAAGTAACAGTGATTTGTTCACCAGAATAAGGCCAAAAGAAGCCCAAAAAGCACTGTCTACACTTTCAGATCCAGATGTGAAGTCCTTGCGAGGGACAATAAGGGGGAGGCTTATCAGGTTCTGCACCATGGTACTTCCCTTTAGTGTGTTGTAAAGGCAACTTGAATGAATTTATTGAAATGTACTTTTGGTGTCCCTAATTGTTCTCAATTTAAAATTACTTATCCTGAACTATATCAGTGACGGGAACATTTTGGCGGGTAAGGTCTTCTGTTGTTGCCCTTATCATAAAAAAATACTATAACAGAACTCTTCCGACCAATGCAAGCTACGGTTTCAACCCCAAAAAATCTTTAGCATCCCCATTTGTTGCCACTTTTCCAGCAACAAATCTTCTTTTTCCTGATGGCGATGAGCCAGGTGCAGACTGGTTTTTGTCTTTCATAAAGAGCCAAACTTTAATGCCTTCCTCTAGATTCTAATTCTGGTGTGCTTCCAGTTTTGATGCATTTTCTCCCATCAGCTAGTCCATCATGAGCATATCAGCCAGGGCTAACACTGTGTTCAACATACAGTTCAGACCAGTAGTGTGCCCTTGCTTGATTGACTATGATAAATTAACCCAGTAAGTTTGTATTTCCCTTGGAACACATCAAACCCTTGGTCAACTTGGTGAAGCATCAGCCTTAAAAAGTTCAAATATAATACGTTTTGTAATTGTTTTTATAGTTGTAGTTCAAAGTGTGGGTTTATTGCATTTTTACATCATTTCCAACTTGAAAGACATGATCACATGTGCCTGCAAGACAGGAGTATCCACTACTCATAGCTTGTCGTTTAAAGTTTTTTTTTTACTAAACTTACAGACATTTTTTGATGTATTTGATGTAAGGGATTAATGTGGTCTTTAGGAATTGTTTTAACCACTATTATTTTCAAAGTTCTGCTACATTGCTTCCTAATTGTGAATTTGTGCCCACTGAATTTTGAACATTTCCTTGACACTGATGTGTTAAAGCTAAAGAATTTTCGTTCCTCTTGGCCCATGTAGTAATTTAATAAATGCATACTGCGCTTTAAGACTACATTGGTTACCAAGTCTATAGTATATGCGACCATTACATGTTTCATTTTGTAGCAACAACCACAAAGCCATCTTACTCAATCTCATGGTATTTACCACTGCAATATTGAGAGTCCATACAGATTTTAAGGCTCATAGTGCTTTGGTCTGTTGTGTGTGTGTTGGTGAAGGTGATAAAAACTCCGGATTTCTGTTATAACAAATTAAAAAGGCATCTTGATGACAGGAGTTTTAAACATTGTTTAAACCTTAACATATGAATTAAATAACAATGAAACTTGTGGCTGGTCATGACTAGTTGACTGTTGTTTAGTTGTAGTATTACCATTCAAACTAAGGGTTTTAAGCAGCTCTCTTATTTTTCTTAATGCACTTGGTTTGGTTGCAAATGATATTAGTATACTTTCAGAAAGCTTCTGAAGCAAGTAGCTACACTTAAACCATTATACACTCTTTGTTAGTGTTTACTTGTTTTAATTATCTGCTGGTTTGGGAGCAACAAATTCATCTGTGCCAGGGCTGCAAAATTGCCTAATTTCCTGAAAGAGATAATTTGTGTGCGTTCTATCAAGGCCATTTGGCAAATAGTCGAGGGAAGCGGTAATGCTGATGTCTTATTGGAAACATATTTAAGGATTTGGTATTCTGTCTCCCAGGAATCGACATATTCATGACAAAGAACTACAACTGGGTGTTTTTTAGAGAATCTAAAATGATGGTATTTGCCAGGAATTTACTTGAAACAATGTTCAAAATGAGAGACCCAATCATACACTGGCACCATGCCACGACAGTGCCGTCATGAAAACCGCACAGTTAAGACACATTTACACCTGTGACAGTCGTGCTGTCAACACACTGCATCAGGTCAAACAGGGAGGACACAGGTTCGTCTGAAGGACTGCTTGGGCAGACCAAAACTCCAATCAGGACTAAATTTTGTGTGTCCAGCAATTAAAAAAAAAATATGTATTAAGAATAGATTGGTGGAACCACACAATACCCACCAGCAATAGTACCAAATGACATAATTACTTTTGTTTTGTCTGTCACAGTTGTCTGCATAAATGTGCACGTCTGTTTTTCCAGCACCCTAAATAGTAAAGAAATCATGAACATAGCTAATAGTGGCATTGGCCCCTTCGCCCATCATTACTGCTTCGTCAATTAGGCAGTACCTGTTGAGCATAATCATAAGAGTAATGAACCCTTCCTCTAAATGAGCACGCCTGCTGTTGTTTCAGGAGATCAACATCAGTGTTTTCAAAAGTCTCCTTGCAACAATTTACCGAATCCTTGTAGAAGTCCCTCTCCTTCATAGCCTTAGTAATGTGTCCATTTTGTTGTTCAAGTAAACTTTTCTTCTCCACTTTACTGACGTTGGCATTTCTGAATATCTTAGTGTTATTCATGCACTTGGCAAGTGATGCAAAGGTCAGTCGCTGGAGTCATAAATATAAAATTAACCTTCTCTTGAAAAAAGTTGGTCCTTGAGCGTTGCATACCAGATGAAGTTTTCGTCTGACTGTGAATCGTAGTCATAATCACGAGATGAAGTTCAGCTGATGAACATCGAATGCACTGCGCTCGATGTTCTATGATATCTTGAAAATCTAGTGATTTACTGCAAGGTCCTCTGTTTCTACCGTAAGTAAACACCCATAGTCACGCTCTTGAAATGTCTTCGTCTAGGAATGATGACTCGATCGAAGAGGGACCTTTTCAGTGGTATCTATTTGGTATCTGTTTGTTCTAGGTCAAATTCATTATCACTGGACTCTGAGGCTACCAACCGCCACATTCGCGGGATTTTAGTCATATCCTGTACGCAAATGTGTAGGTCTTTTTCCTGTTCACACACTAGTTGGAACGTGATTTATACTCTTTAGTATAGGTATAAAGTAAGTTCCTTTATGTATCTTGTTCAAACTCCCATAGAGCACAACATACATAAACGCACTTTATAGATTTTTGAAGATATTCTTTGTTGTTTTAACAGCTATTTCCATTTTTATTATTACAATCTTGTAAATATTCTTGTAATTATATTTAATTAATGGTCAATCACGCCATGAGTTGAAATTGATGTGTGCTGAGATTATAGTGAAATTAATCTGGAGCAGAGGGGAATTTTGTGCCCTTTCCAAGTCACGTATCTTTAAACCAGCAGTAATTTCCTAAGCAAGTAATGCCTCTTTCTTTCCTCTGACGATCTTTTTGCTCTCTTTCTCTTTGTTCAACTTCTGGCTGTTCCTTTAGTCTCTTTTCATCCTCCTTTTTTTGCCTTTCTCTTTCCTCCTTTTGTAATCGTTCTTCTCATTATTGCCTCCAGCTTCATCACTTCCTGTTTTTGGGCTTTCAGAAGTCTTCCACTTTCATTTCTTTCTCCTTCCCTTCTAACGCTCATCTTCGGCCTTCTTTGCATTTTGCGCTTTCAAAAGATTGAAGAGCCTCAGTAGACTTCCTCACGGTTTTCACTGTTGAGCCATGTTTCGATGCCTTGGCTTGAGTCTTTTTCAATTGATCTGTGGGTGGCTGTACCATTTTTAAGATTTTAGCCTGTGAATGAATGACTTGTGAATGACTGATAGTGAAGTATAGAACAATAATTTACTGATGAAGAATAGTCGGCAGCCTAATATAATAAGAAATCCATACAAACCAAGGACAGATATTGCCTATTGTACTTGAAATGACAATAATAATAATATAATGTTTATTGGAAACTCATTGCAGTAATAACTGAATTACAGAGTAAAATACAAGGTATAAATAAAATAGGGCCCCAATGGGTCCATGTGTTTTGCTGCTAGAGCAAAGTCTTAGGGAACATGTTGATGAAAGACAAGTGAGTCGAGATTGAAATCCAACGTCTTTTATTGTCTGTCACTTGTGTGCAGGTTAATAATTGCACTATATTGTAGTCACTTTGTGTTAATTCAATCCTGATAATTTTACTGATCAATGTTATGTTGAAATCAAAGACAGCAAACATAATTTAATTACTAGTAAGTTAACGTAATGTCTGACATGATTGTCTCTTTGATAAAAAACAGAAACTCTTAACATTATAAAAAAATCTCAATGAACTCAATGTGATTCTTTTAGTGGCGTTATCTCACTGGTTACCGTTAGTTGTATTTGGAATCATTGTCACAATGGTAGCGTTTTAACAACAACGAAAAAGACAGAATCTATTGACCTTATAAGAACTCAATGTGATATATTTATTAGTGACAAGACAGTGGTTCTTTAACCACTTTCACCCAAATTAAACACTGGAACAACTAACTCTTAACAAACTTGTTGTGTCACCCTGAGTTAAATATGCAAAATTCAGAAATTATAAATAATCGCACGCGCACCGGCGTACAACAACAGAAAGACGGCGTTGAACGTAACGCAAAGTTCATTTTGAAAGCGAAAGTTTACAAATAATTATTATCATTCGTCAGTCATCCCTTCACGCATGAACACTCGTCGAATTTCAGTGTCTTCACAACAAGATCGGAAGATCGATAAGGACCAATTTTTGATTCTGCGAAAGTTCGTTTTCTTAAAGTTTTAGAAATTTGTGAAGTTGGAGGATTCACTGAGGACTGCGTAGCCGAAGATGCAGTGGCTCGCTGGACATCAAATTCTATTTTTCCCGGCGTTTAATTAATCTTCACAAAATAAACATGTGGCGCCAGCCCGTCTGGCAGTCAAAAATTCATTTTTCAAAAAACTTTCCCTTTCCAGCTATTTTAGCGGGGCTTATACTATAGTACCTACCTGTCAGTCGTAGAAAAGCTGAAATTTAAGGATGAACTGTTTATTAAATGAAGACCGTATTATTTTTTAATAACTAGTAAACAAACTGGTCGCCACGCATTTAAACACGAACTGACGAATGTTGCATCTGATGCAGTGAATCTGGTGAATGAGAACTTCCTTTAATATTTCTTTGTTTTCGACGGTGTGCACCACTGAATAAGTTTCTTTCCCATTGTGATGTTACTAGTATTAATTCGTTTCTAGCTGTCTTTTATATAGCTCGAATACATCTACAATTAGCGGTGCAGCCTACCAGCATGGTATATTCCTTTCCAGCTGTCTTTGCGTGACAAGTTACACGTTCATACATTTTATTTTAAAATATGAATTTCAGAGTTAATACAGTACTAGTATGCTGTAGACAGTGTAGACAAGGTGAGGGTAAGTTTATTTTCAAAGCGAAAGTTTACAAACTGTGCACTAACCGGTCCTTTGGAGAAAATATTTATGACCTTCGGCGAGGTTCCAAGTCTTCGCTCTTTTCGTAAATGATGAAAACTGCAGAATAATTTTCTCATAAAACTGGAGTGGTCGCGCCACAGTTTGTTTTCTTTCCCAATGCGATATACTTTTAAATCGGTTTTCTGTTTTCCAACGTGTCCAACGTGGTTTGCGTTCGAATACTTTGGCCCGTAACTTCGAATGCGATCAGCGCTACGGTTCATTGGTTTCGATTTTGTTTGTTCATGGATTTGATTGACATCGGTAGTTCAGATTTCTCCTCTGTTACGGCACTTACACCTTACGGCACTTACACCTTACACCTTACGGCACAAACTTCAGCTCTCAATGTGTTTTGCTTGCAGCCATTGCGGCTGCAGCAAAACACAAACTATTAATTACAATATATATACAATATAAGGTTCTATTATAAACAAGCTAGTTCGAGATTTATAGCGAGAAGTGACGAAGTCCTGAGAATGCTTCGTTCTGCAAGACTTGATGGTGCTACGACTTGTGCCGGATCTTAAATTGCAGTCATCCCTAGAAATAGTGTAAGCTGAATTTTCAAACAAGCACAAGATGAAACTTAATCCTTCTAAATGCAACAAAATGTTGATCAATTTTATGAGTAAACACCCAAACGCCGTTTGATATGACTCCACCAGTTCCTACTATTTGATTGGTAGAAACGTTTCTTAGCAGATTTTACGACGTGTAGAACAACTCTAACAGTGACTGGTACTTGTCCCAGAAGGCCTTGGTTGTTGCCAGTTGGGAAACAGTGTTTCTCGGTTACTTAAAGAACCACTCTTCATATTTTTGGATATGTTTGTGACGTCATAAAGTAAAGCATTTAAGTTTTTAAACAACAAGAAAAGGCAAGAAATATTTTGTTCAAGTTAACTGCTGTGATAACACAAAAATGCAGGTTCAATACAAATAGTTCTGTGGTATAATTTAATTTTTTTTAATTTTCTTACCTGCCAAAAATTGTAATTTAATTTCCTATTTTTTTTGCTATGATAGGCCTGCCACTTGATGGTCACTTGACATTTTTCCCTGGAGAGTACCCTCCAAAGCTTCACTGGTGGACCCGCACCTTTTGGAAGTTTTTGGTTGGGAGCTCATAATTTAAAACAATGTGTTGTTGACAAGTTTTGCCATAATATTTTGATGTCAATAATACGTTTTTATATATTTTGCTTTTGTTTCCTGACTAAAATGTTCCACCTTAATGCTCCATTTTTCCTACTTAATGCACGGAAAATACTTTTGACACAAAGGGTTTATTAATTATTTTAACTGTTAACACTTACAAAAGTTTCGCAAGTAACAGTAACCACATATTCAAGGTCATATAAACAGCAAAAAAACATAATCTTCGAAATGATCTGCAAGGCTAAGTAAGGGAAGTAGTTGACTATCCCTAGAAAGTGATTAAAATATTCTAAGAAGTGTACTTGTTGATTGTTGAGTTATGTAGAAATGAAAAAAAAAGTAAATTTTTTTAATTAAACCATCATTCTCTGGGTGATAAGTTAACATGTTTACATTGCGAATTTGAATAATCCTGCAAGTTTCAGCTAGTAGTTTTAAAAGTAAGTCCTTTCCTCTATAAAGAAGGAGCACTTTAGAACCACCATTCTTAGCAATGATTTCATCAACCAACAGACGAGCAATTACAGAAGCTTCAGTATCGGAACTGCAAATGCCTCGCACCAAAAGGTTAGGTAATGGCTAAAAACAACAATGTACCTATTACCCTTCTTTGACGGTGGAAACGGGCCTAAAACATCAACAGCTACCCTTTCGAGTGCATTGCGGACAGAAATAGAAAAATAACGGTGGTCTCTTAGAGTTCTTTGGTAATTTTCTAATTAAGCAATCCTGACAAGACCACCAGTAGTGCTTAAGAGGGCGTCTTTCTTAAAAGCACCCACTCAATTTCGCTTAAAAAATAATTTTGCCTGAAACTCTGTCAACTGAAAGACATTACCAAGGCAAGAACTAAAACAGATATGGTTTGATTTGAAATGATATTCTGGCCGCGTTAGGAGCCATAAAATATTTTCCCTTGTCGGCGCCGGTCACAACGTCTCGAAAATTGAAAAATATGCACTTTACGTAACACTGTAAAATATTTATTTCGCATCATCTAGTCGCAAATTTTATATCAACTTGCTCATAAACCTTTCTAGTTTTACAAGACAGTCACAATTTGCCTCGATTATCCTGAAAAGGCAAAATCGAGCGTATTATGACCACTACTAATCGCCTTTGAGCAAAGGCTGTAAATTGGCTTCGATTTAGAGGCTATTTTTTAAATTTTGGGACCAACCTAATACTTCTAGCCTATCCAGCCGACAAGAGTAGTCGTTTATCTACAAATATGTGCAAAATCCCATGTACGTTTTCAATATTTCAAAAATTATGACCGTTTTTATCAGCACATGTACCAGCATTTTCGATTTTTCGCCTATATTAAAATCGACTTCTCTCGAGCAGATTTTGACACACATACAGCCTACCTGCTTCTCATCTCGGCTTATGTCCAACGTTAGACGGTTAACAATCCCCAGATTGCTAAATCTCATAATAACTCCAGCAAATTGGTAGGTATTGCCTTCAAAACTTGAGCACCACGGCATCTATCGAGTCCCTTGTTAGCGAGCGAAAGCCCGAATCCAAGGCTATATTTCGCACTAAATACCCCATTAAACACCGTTTCAGAGCCGTATTTCTTCGAGAATCAGACAAAAGACCCTCCGAGACTGGTATTTAGAGAACATAGCCGTGATTTGAGGTCTTAAATTCCGAAGAAACATCACCATTTACAGTGTACATCTTGACAATCGATACTGTGTGATGCTGTTTCCGCAGAGGTCCGCATAAATGGGGAGACCGCTGCTCGCCTGTGCCAACAACCACGTCTAAATGTTACCATATTTTTTTTAAATCAAAATTTGGAAAGCAATTTCGAGTTTTAAAGAAATCAATCCTATAAATAAATAAACAAACACGAAGCCTCGTGCCAAATGGCCCATACTGTCACAGCTTATCCCGGTTTCGATAGCATTGAGCGGCTAGGAATATTTCTACTCCCTCCTGGATGGAATTCTAGTCCATCGCAGTTCCCCACCCCCCGGCCCTCCCAGCATTATTTTGCCGGTACCTATTTATACAGCTGGGTGGGTAGAGGCGCTATGAGAGTAAAGTGTCTTACTCAAGAATAGTACAACACAGTAACCCTGGCCAGGGATCGAACCCGGACAGTTCGATCTGGAGTCCGGCCGGCGCGCTAACAAATAGGCCACCGCGCCTCCCATATGAATAAATAAATAAATAAATAAATAAATAAATATCATTCGCCGTCTGTAAGATATAGCATTTTGAATTTCGGAGTTTCACGCCACACAAGACTTTAGATGGCCGCCAGAAAGCTGCCACGTTTTCTTAAAAAAAATTGCCTTATCCTGACATTTTTAATACTCTGGACAATTTTTGACGGATAACTAGAGTACGGAATAACGTGCAGATCTGAGGATGGGCCCTAAGCAAACCGAGGAGCAACGTTAGATTTTCGCCGAAGGTTAAAGAACACCTTACGGCACGGTTTACTCTAGGAGAAAGAACTGGGCGAAAGGCGCACCCTTCCCAAAATGTCGCCAGATGACGAGAAAGATGTCCAATGCCTCCAGGAAAATACCCGTTAACCTGGTAGACCAGGTTAACAGAGAAATCAACGTCTCCCATCCCATCTGCTACGACACGTATGACTTCTGTGAGTGTTACTACAGCAACACGCTTCAAAAATTCAATGTGGTCATGCTGAAAGCCACCTGTAGCCACTTTGGGATTCCTGTAAAATCAAAAGAAAAAAAGAAAATTCTGATAGACAAGCTGACGGACATGATCCGTGAATATGAATGTGTTTCTGACTAAAACAATGTTAAACATCCCATAAGAGTAACAGACAGTCGTTGAGTAGTCTTGGCTTCATGCCTAAACGCAGCTGTGCTTTCATTACGTTAAGTCCTCTCATCCCTCTCATCAAAACATAATGTTAAGGTAGGCAGGCAGGCTAAGAATACCTGTACCATCACATCCTATAGGTGGTTTTCACTGTCATGCCGCGAAAAATAAAACCAAAACTATTGAGTAAAAAAAATCAAGAATATTACAGATTGTAGAAGACTACTATATAAACTACCGTTACTTGTCCAAGTTTCAGAGCTTTACATTATTCCGTACTCTAGTTATCCGTAAAAATGTTTCACGCAAATTTGGAGAGCACAGACACTGATCTGGCATTAAATTCTGCTACAAATCAGAACACCATCACGAAAAAGGAAACATTCAAATAAACACTTTCCGCAAAACCTCGACGCTAAACTGTCCAGAGAATTAAAAATGGCAGGATGAGGCAATTTTTATTTATTTATTTATTTATTTATTTATTTATTTATTCATTCATATGGGAGGCGCGGTGGCCTATTTGTTAGCGCGCCGGCCGGACTCCAGATCGAACTGTCCGGGTTCGATTCCTGGCCAGAGTTACTGTGTTGTACTATTCTTGAGTAAGACACTTTACTCTCATAGCGCCTCTACCCACCCAGCTGTATAAATAGGTACCGGCAAAATAATGCTGGGAGGGCCGGGGGGTGGGGAACTGCGATGGACTAGAATTCCATCCAGGAGGGAGTAGAAATATTCCTAGCCGCTTAATGCTATCGAGACCGGGATAAGCTGTGACAGTATGGGCCATTTGGCACGAGGCTTCGTGTTTGTTTATTTATTTATAGGATTGATTTCTTTAAAACTCGAAATTGCTTTCCAAATTTTGATTTAAAAAAATATGGTAACATTTAGCCGTGGTTGTTGGCACAGGCGAGCAGCGGTCTCCCCATTTATGCGGACCTCTGCGGAAACAGCATCACACAGTATCGATTGTCGAGATGTACACTGTAAATGGTGTTGTTTCTTCGGAATTTAAGACCTCAAATCACGGCTATGTTCTCTAAATACCAGTCTCGGAGGGTCTTTTGTCTGATTCTCGAAGAAATACGGCTCTGAAACGGCTCTGAAATTGGTATTCTGTCTCCCAGGAATCGACATATTCATGACAAAGAACTACAACTGGGTGTTTTTTAGAGAATCTAAAATGATGGTATTTGCCAGGAATTTACTTGAAACAATGTTCAAAATGAGAGACCCAATCATACACTGGCACCATGCCACGACAGTGCCGTCATGAAAACCGCACAGTTAAGACACATTTACACCTGTGACAGTCGTGCTGTCAACACACTGCATCAGGTCAAACAGGGAGGACACAGGTTCGTCTGAAGGACTGCTTGGGCAGACCAAAACTCCAATCAGGACTAAATTTTGTGTGTCCAGCAATTAAAAAAAAAATATGTATTAAGAATAGATTGGTGGAACCACACAATACCCACCAGCAATAGTACCAAATGACATAATTACTTTTGTTTTGTCTGTCACAGTTGTCTGCATAAATGTGCACGTCTGTTTTTCCAGCACCCTAAATAGTAAAGAAATCATGAACATAGCTAATAGTGGCATTGGCCCCTTCGCCCATCATTACTGCTTCGTCAATTAGGCAGTACCTGTTGAGCATAATCATAAGAGTAATGAACCCTTCCTCTAAATGAGCACGCCTGCTGTTGTTTCAGGAGATCAACATCAGTGTTTTCAAAAGTCTCCTTGCAACAATTTACCGAATCCTTGTAGAAGTCCCTCTCCTTCATAGCCTTAGTAATGTGTCCATTTTGTTGTTCAAGTAAACTTTTCTTCTCCACTTTACTGACGTTGGCATTTCTGAATATCTTAGTGTTATTCATGCACTTGGCAAGTGATGCAAAGGTCAGTCGCTGGAGTCATAAATATAAAATTAACCTTCTCTTGAAAAAAGTTGGTCCTTGAGCGTTGCATACCAGATGAAGTTTTCGTCTGACTGTGAATCGTAGTCATAATCACGAGATGAAGTTCAGCTGATGAACATCGAATGCACTGCGCTCGATGTTCTATGATATCTTGAAAATCTAGTGATTTACTGCAAGGTCCTCTGTTTCTACCGTAAGTAAACACCCATAGTCACGCTCTTGAAATGTCTTCGTCTAGGAATGATGACTCGATCGAAGAGGGACCTTTTCAGTGGTATCTATTTGGTATCTGTTTGTTCTAGGTCAAATTCATTATCACTGGACTCTGAGGCTACCAACCGCCACATTCGCGGGATTTTAGTCATATCCTGTACGCAAATGTGTAGGTCTTTTTCCTGTTCACACACTAGTTGGAACGTGATTTATACTCTTTAGTATAGGTATAAAGTAAGTTCCTTTATGTATCTTGTTCAAACTCCCATAGAGCACAACATACATAAACGCACTTTATAGATTTTTGAAGATATTCTTTGTTGTTTTAACAGCTATTTCCATTTTTATTATTACAATCTTGTAAATATTCTTGTAATTATATTTAATTAATGGTCAATCACGCCATGAGTTGAAATTGATGTGTGCTGAGATTATAGTGAAATTAATCTGGAGCAGAGGGGAATTTTGTGCCCTTTCCAAGTCACGTATCTTTAAACCAGCAGTAATTTCCTAAGCAAGTAATGCCTCTTTCTTTCCTCTGACGATCTTTTTGCTCTCTTTCTCTTTGTTCAACTTCTGGCTGTTCCTTTAGTCTCTTTTCATCCTCCTTTTTTTGCCTTTCTCTTTCCTCCTTTTGTAATCGTTCTTCTCATTATTGCATCCAGCTTCATCACTTCCTGTTTTTGGGCTTTCAGAAGTCTTCCACTTTCATTTCTTTCTCCTTCCCTTCTAACGCTCATCTTCGGCCTTCTTTGCATTTTGCGCTTTCAAAAGATTGAAGAGCCTCAGTAGACCTCCTCACGGTTTTTACTGTTGAGCCATGTTTCGATGCCTTGGCTTGAGTCTTTTTCAATTGATCTATGGGTGGTTTTACCATTTTTAAGATTTTAGCCTGTGAATGACTGATAATGAAGTATAGAACAATAATTTACTGATGAAGAATAGTCAGCAGCCTAATATAATAAGAAATCCATACAAACCAAGGACAGATATTGCCTATTGTACTTGAAATGACAACAATAATAATATAATGTTTAATGGAAACTCATTGCAGTAATGACTGAATTACAGAGTAAAATACAAGGTGTTACATATAAACTATTAATTACAATATAGATATAATATAAGGTTCTATTATAAACAAGCTAGTTCGAGATTAATAGTGAAAAGTGACGAAGTCCTGAGAACGCTTCGCTCTGCAAGACTTGATGGTGCTACGACTTGTGCCGGATCTTAAATTGCAGTCATCCCTAGAAATAGTGTAAGCTTGCTTAACTTTGCTGCCAACGATAGTTTTGAGTTTTCAAACGAGCAAAACAAAATGTTGATCAATTTGTATATGTAATTGGACTACATGCTGTCCAATTTGGAGATAATTGGATGAGAAAAATTCCGAGGACAGCCAATTTGGCTGTTCAAGGAATTTTTCGAGTCCAATTATCTCCAAATTGGACAAGCATGTAGTCCTGTTACTTATTAATTATATAGCATCCTTAAACAAGTGAACCTGGCAAATCTTTGACCCCCAAAAAGAAAAAATATATATACAACATTTCTTTCCATTTAATTTAATTTTTTTTTATTTTTATCTGCAGCATCATGTGTGACCCTAATTAAATTAGAGCAAACAGGAAAATATGAAAATGTTCCATTGAGAACTGTTGATCATGCTTATTTAAACATAGAATTAAAAAATTGACTGAAAAAAAAATGATTCATTTGGATCAAGAATGATATAAAATTTTCAAATGTACCATTTGACACAAAATCAAATGGAGTCTATAAAATATTCAACAGCAAATTCAAGGCTGTACATATTCAATATATTTTAAGGCAGTTTTTACTGTAGAAATTTAAAAACAAATAATATTAAACCTGACAACATTTAAATATGATCACACTGCAAAAGTTTGGCAGAAACAAGGCAATGTTGTAAAAACCTTTATAAAATAAGGTGTTTAAAATAGCAAATTGTATGCTGAACTTAATCCACATAATTGAAGTCACAACTTTCTGATCTGCTGAAGATTAATCCTCATCAGAATCTGATAGCACTCTCAGCATCTACCAGGGCTTTCTGGGACTTGGTGACACACTGGGGGGCACTGTAGATGGCCCAGGCATACCAGGGGCCCCAAATCCACCGTAGAAATTAACAGTTCCAGTGAAGTTGTTGTTCACAACAGTATTATGCAACTGAAGGGGAGGCTTGTTATTGGGCCCTTCATTAGGCTTATTTCCACTTAGAATATATGAGAGCTGCCTGCATTGATTCTCGTCGTCCCCTTCATACGAGTTGAGGCTGGTAATACTGCGGTGCCCAGTTACATCAATTATCTGGTCTCGGGGAACACCAGTACTTTTAAGCTTCTGTACGCACGTCTGGCGGCTTGAGTGGTTGGTGAATTTTTTCCTGTGGAAGCTGACAAGCCAGACCTCTTCGCCATGGATCTCATGATTTCCCCAATTCTTGTGTTCCCACATTCACTGTCGGCTGAACCACACTTCCCCCTTTGGCTTGGATATGGTGGTGAGGTAAAATGCACCATTGGTTTTCATGTCAGGAGGTCGTCTGTGTTTGAATAAAAATACTTATTTATGATCTACTGGGTAGACAAGTTCGAATTCTGGCATTTCAAAAGTCTGAAATATTTACACAGAGGAAAGAAATGGAAAAATTATTTGACGAGGTATTTTTAAAATTACATAATTTTTCTCCCAGACTTATCAATACAACAAATTTTAATTAAAAAATCCTAATAAGAAAATAACAGCAGGAAAAATATTCCATTAAATAAAAAGAGAGGTATATGCTTCTGATTAAGGCCAACTAATTTTGATAAAGGACATTGTAAACATTGGACCATGCAGGTAGTGTTTCGATCGAATCACAGTGTGGCAACTAGGGTTTTTGTCATAGTTATGCTTCGCTATGCAGTAATTTATCAAAAGCGAAATTATATATCCCTAAATTGATTTAATTAACAACAACAATTACCTTTTAATCATCTCCTCAAACAACATGACAGGACATTTTTCATCCCCTGTTGCGAACATTTTGGGATGGATGGCCCTCTGCTTGACCCTCAGGCTTCCTTGCCTTGTTTTGGTCGGACCCTCACTAAATTTGACGTACTTTACACTGTTGTCTGGACTTGTAATTATTTGAAAGTCCTCGATTTGCATCGAGTAGTGTTCTTGTCGTCCGCACAGCCTAAAGTGCTCCTTCAAATTCTTGAAGTTCACGTTAACTAACGTTTGTGCAGAGTGTTTTCCAAGCTCCCCAGCCTGCCATAGAAACTCTTCATCCTCTTTGCTCAGGGCGTTTGCTGCATTTTTCTTTTTACCGAACGCATTCTCCCGAAGTTGCTGTCTCGACTTGGCGAATTTTTAGTCGCCAAGGACGCTGTAATTCCGGCCGCTGTTCTTTAGGTGCCGGTCCAAGGAGCCTTGCATAACAGCAAGGCTATCAGGCTCGTATTCTTCTCCGCTTTTCTTCCTAATCTTGGCATAAAACTGGCAAAGGACGTCGTCAAGCTCGTCTTCGGGGATGTCCTCAAGCTTTCTCAATTCGCTTCGCTCCGTACGCCACAGGTCAAACACTTTAACCCAGTTGTTGGTGCTTTTTTGAGTGTTCTTGTTTTGGTTATTCTCCCTCATCTCGACCAAATCCGTAGGTCCAATCTCTGGAAACCTACATGTAGAAGGCAGAGAAGGCTCCATTCCAAAGTTTGGGAGTCCAAAAAGGTCGATAGAAAAGTCGGGAAAGTCGGCCATTATCAAAACAATCCTCGGTCGGTGAAGTGACTTTTGATGGTAGTGATAATAGCCGCATGCTGATTGGCATGTACTCTGTTCCCTTTTTTTCGTGACATTTGATTGGTTGTTGGAAAGTATTCAAATTTTTCTTTAATTGGACAGTTTTCTCAAAACTGAGCAAAACCCTTAAACAGAAAGTGTCCAATTTATTTTAAATTTGGACAGCTGTAAAAAATTAACAAAAAATCTATCTGTTGGCAATATAGGATTTACTGACAGCTATATAATTATATGAGTAAACACCCAAACGCCGTTTGATGACTCCACCAGTTCCTACTATTTGATTGGCAGAAACGTTTCTTAGCAGATTTTACGACAAGTGTAGAACAACTCTAACAGTGGCTGGTACTTGTCCCAGAAGGCCTTGGCTGTTGCCAGTTGGGAAACAATGTTTCTCGGTCACTTAAAGAACAACTTTTCATATTTTTGGATATGTTTGTGACCTCATAAAGTAAAGCATTTAAGTTTTTAAACAACAGAAAAGGCAAGAAATATTTTGTTCAAGTTAACTGCTGTGATAACACAAAAATGCAGGTTTAATCGAAGAGTTCTGTGGTATAATATATATTTTTTAATTTCCTTACCTGCAAACAAATAGTAATGTAATTTACTATTTTTTTTTCTATGATAGGCCTGCCACTTGATGGTCACTTGACTTTTTTTCCCTGGAGAGTACTCTCCAAAGCTTCACTGGTGGATCCGCACCTTTTGGAAGTTTTTGATATTTTTTGGTTGGGAGCTTATAATTTAAAACAATGTGTTGTTGACAAGTTTTGGTTACAGCTGCCATAATATTTTGATGTCAATAATACGTTTTTATATATTTTGCTTTTGTTTCCTGACTAAAATGTTTCACCTTAATGCTCCATTTTTCCTACTTAAATGCACGGAAAATACTTATGACACAAAGGGTTTATTAATTATTTTAACTGTTAACACTTACGAAAGTTTTGCAAGTAACAGCAACCACATATTCAAGGTCATAACAACAGCAAAAAAAAACATAATCCTCGAAATTATTTGCAAGGCTAAGTAAGGAAAGTAGTTGACTATCCCTAGAAATTAATTAAAATCTTCTAAGAAGTGTTCTTGTTGATTGTTGAATTTTGTAGAAATGAAAAAAAAAAACCTCTTTCAGATGCCAACAGGCATAGAGTAGAGTAAACTTTTTCAATTAAACCATCATTCTCTGGGTGATAAGTTAACATGTTTACATTGCAAATTTGAAAAATCCTGCAAGTTTCAGCTAGTAGTTTTAAAAGTAAGTTCTTTCCTCTAAAACAAAAGCAGCACTTTAGAACCACATTCTTAGCAATGATTTCATCAACCAACAGGCGAGCAATTACAGAAGCTTCAGTATCAAAACTGCAAATGCCTCGCACCAAAAGGTTAGATAATGGCTAAAAACTGTTGTAAATGTTTCTTTGGTTTCTAAGACTGTGCTTGCAAACAAAACAAACATGCGCAAGAGATTCAATCAGCGTTGATTCGGCACTTTCCATGGAAGAATGAAGTGCTCTACCAGCACATGCCTTCATTAATCGTGCAGGGAAAACTAAGTACTCTTTGAAAAGCAAAGAGGTATTTGGAGAATGATTTAGATGAATTAAAAGGCATGCTATTTCTGTTGATAAAAAATGTAGTCGCGAATGTCCTGTCTGGGAAGCAGTTTTGGTCTCGAGGCCCTTTTGTATTCCCTTAGGTGATAGGTGATTACCTATCATGACCTTTCTACCATGTTCGTCCCTTACCATGAAAAATTTTTGAAGCCATTTTCAATAAAACACAGTTTCTTTCCTTGAGAAAACGATGATGTTCCTGCATGGTATGCGCTTTACTGACTCCTGAAGCTTGCTCTCTTTCACTTCTTTTAGAAGCCGAAAGGGTTCTGAGTTCTTTGGCTCAGCTTGGATTGACAGAAAACAGAAGCAGCAACATTGTGACGTCTATATGCAGTCGTGCCTTGATAGCACCTGAGGCCCCTTCCTACTTACTGAACAGTTTTCTAACAGTTTGAAAGCAGTTTCACAATTGGCATGCTTTTTTCAAAGACTTGCACCTTCTCCAACTGACTTCGCAATGCATGAAGTTGGTGGACAGCCTCTACATCTTTTTAGTCCTTACGGCTCTGATCTAAGTGAATATACTTGGCAGAAATTAAAAGCGAGTGAATATAGTGAGCGGCTGTGGACTTCTGGACCACCTTTTGGTTTGCAAGTAATGCAACAATGATTCTACCAATGCCATGTCATCTACTAGGGCCAGTGCAGGTTTCCGATTTAACTCCTTCAAGGTGCAACTAAAGAATGTGACAAGTCGTTCCATGTGCTTCGCCCAAGTTGAATCAGTCATCATGGGTGTGCGTCTCCTGTAGTTAAGTATAGAAAGTTTTCATCTCATTTATTTCCATGATGACAGTTTTGAACGGGATGCAGTCTTATTTTCGTTTCTTCAACAGCAGAGCAACCTTGTTGCCATTTTCTTCATGTGGAAAGTTGCCTTTGACATGTGACCCAACGCTGTCTTCGTCTTCGTCACCGTCATAGCTCGAACATTCTTCTTCCTGTGGTGGAAATTCTGACTCATCCTCGTTTCCACTTTCAGCACACTCTGGGATTTCAAGAGCCTCGGTCAAAAAAAGGTTTTTTGCTTGCGACACTAGCAGCAGTTGGGTGTGTTGGTTTCGTGATCTCGTCAATCGAAAACCTGTTTTTTTTTGCCTTTTTCTGGCAATCTATTTTGACTAAAGACACTGTCAAAAAGGAAAGCTGATAATTTGCTAAGCCTTGCCTGTCGACTGATCCCTTTTAACTTTCATAACAGCACTATTGCATTCAGTTGTCTTAAAATGGACCCTATTCTCAAATGGAATAGAACTACAACTTTCAATAAACTTTGTGCTTTCATTTTAAGCACGTGATTGGTGATTAGCTTGCAGTACTAATACGTCTCGCTTAGTAATTAGTGAAATTACTTTATAACTAGCTAGTTGTGGTCTGGCCTTTCTGACCTTCTTTTGAATGTTTGTAGGGCATCTGACTAGATAAATTCGTAATGCTTGCATGAAGGATTTTATTGTTTGTCTCGGCGTTCCACTGAAGACTTTCTTGCATACTTCTATGAAAGCATGGTACATCTTGCCATCGTTGTCTAACACTGTAAACAATGTTTCGATCGGGTCGCTGCTCTCTCGGTCAACAGTAGCATAGGGTGCGTCCTCAGTTACCTAATAATTGTAAGTAAAAATGCTACCGAATAAGCACTTAAGCCATTTGCAAACATTTGTTTTAAATAAATTCTCAAGCCTTGAGAAAATGAATATGTAATGTGAATGAAAATAACTGGATCTCTGCCGACCTCAAACCTGATGGAGAGCAAGTTTAAATCACCGACTTTGAACTGTCGCCCAAATTTAAAGCAACCAAATTAAATGGCTGTGGTTTGAAATATGCTTGAGAATCTCTAATGTTCTCAAACTGACCCTTGTTGAGATAGGGGGTCGAGGGGTGAGGGAGGGGTACACTCACACGAGTCCATGTACCTGTTACATTTAAATTAATTTTCGTCCAAATACACAACTGTTCATAACTTTTGACAAAGCGATTTGGGTTAGGGATTTTTCTTTAATCAACATGACGCTTAAACACTTCAGCCATTTAACAGATCGATTTCCACACCAAAATTAATTCGATTTGTAAAAAGAAATAAATAGGTGAATAAATAAATAAACAAGACGCCTAAAGCTTAA
This sequence comes from Oculina patagonica, assembly GCF_052425735.1. Classification (NCBI taxonomy): domain Eukaryota; kingdom Metazoa; phylum Cnidaria; class Anthozoa; order Scleractinia; family Oculinidae; genus Oculina; species Oculina patagonica. The sequence continues at coordinate 14,303,807 of NC_135763.1, forward strand.
TGCTTAAAACCGGGCGGTTGATGTTTAACAAGTACAGCAAAAACTTTTAAAATACCATTTAATTTATATTGAGTAACACGCAAGTCTGTGGATTGCTTGTCCATGCTTGGACAAATACCTGCTTAGGCTTTCAAATTTTTATTTTTCTTCCGAATACTGAATAACGTAGGTATTGAAAACGTTTTGTGTGCAATCTTGAATAAATGAACTCAAACCAGTTAAATGGCAGTACAAATGATCTCCGACCGAAACAAACAAACAAACAATTTCGTTAAAAACTAAGACGTGTTTTTACATGTAAACATTTTTAAAAAGGTACCACACCAAAAAAATGGGAATAAGAACAAGATAAGAAAGCTTTTCAGCTTTCAAACATGCAAGCTCTTTACGTCAATTTTGGGAAGCAGTCACGCAAACGCAAGTTCTTGATTGCGTGATTCATTGCAGGTCATTTCTCCATCGCCGTTCGGTTCCGACTGAAACTCAAAACCCTTGAATGAAAAACAAAAAATATATATTTTATATTCCTCGCTAAAAAGAGCGGAGTAACCAGAAAATTACAGTATTGGCTCCTGCTCGAATAAAACGAGTAACATAAATAATAAAAAAAACGAATAAAACGAGTCAAATATCAAGAATAACAGAAAAATTTCTAAACAAAATTACAAAAGAAAATAAAAAGACTAAAAAAGGGCATGCATTAGACCACATGTATTAGATAACAGATGCTGTTAAAAATCTCAAGTAAATGTGAAAAAAAAGATTCAAGATGAGGCGAAGAAACATTTGAATTGCATTAAAAATTTTGAATCCTTAAAAGCCGTGAAAATACTGATGCCGTGATAAAATAATTAATTATACGCGCCGAAGGGCAAGTTTTCATTTTTGCCGTCTATTATTTCACACGATGGCTTTACCGATTTACATTCCATTCTAGTTTGAAGAAATTATTATATTATTACTTTGCATTTCCATTTTGTTTTATGAGTTCTTGAAAAGTGTGCAAGTAAAGTTTTTACATCAAGAACAAAATAAGGTTCTTTTGTTGTGTAAACATTCAATTCGTCTGTGACACACGACTTTGTCGGCCCAACTGTACACGGATGGAAATAGACAAAATGGACACAATTCTTGCTAAATGAAAAGCATCTTCAAAGTAGAGTCTGGAGCCGTTTTTAAATGCAGGAGCTTGCTGCAAAAACATTGCGTGACTGATGTAAAAAAAGCTTCGACCTCAGCGACCTGTCGAAACAATCACCGGTTTCGGACTCCAGAACTCGCTTGAGTCGAACCCTTGAATAAAAACACAAAAATATATCTTTCACGTTTAACAGAAATCGGGGTATTAGATAAAATTTTAATTGCTCCTGCTGAGTAAATATCAAAAGTGCGGTATCTAAATCCTGGCCAAGAAAGCGGCCGAGTGAACTACTACGACAAATAACGCAAATATGTAAACATCAACATGGTGCCTCAATCTATAAATAGATGCCGTGTTCGTTTCAAAAGCCTAAAAAGGCAACTATTAAATACAAACGTGAAAAAATAAAAAAGAAACATGAAAACGTTTTAGATGAATTTTAATTCAAGATGGGGTCAAGAAACATTTTAAAAGGCAAAAAGATTTAGAAAATTTCAAAAACGTGAAATTTGCATGCCGTGGTAGAATTTAATTACTGTACATGTATAAAATTACCCGCGCCAAGATTTCATTTTCATTTTGCAGACCATTTGTTTTACTTGCTGGCTTTGCGGATCCCTTCACAAATACCATCATAGTTCGTAGAAATACTATACATTACCATTTTGTTGACTGAAGTCTTGGGAAGTGTGTAAGTAAAGCTTTTACATCAAGAACAAAAATAAGATTATTTCGCTGTGCAAACATTCAATCGTCTCTGATATGCGACTTTGCCGGCTCAACTGTACACGGATGAAAATGGACACAATTTTTTCTATTAAATGAAGAGCATCTTCAAAGTAATCCGGCTCAAAAATTCTCTGGCTACCAGCCCTTTTTTAAAAGCAGTTATGCGTGAAGCTTGCTGCAAAATCATTGCGTGACTGACGTAGCAGTTTTCAAAAAAAAAAAAATAATAATTGCTTGGACGTGTCAAAAAAATCACCGGTTTCGCAAACCAGTACTCAAACACTTGAATAACACAAAAATATATATTTCACGCTTAAGAGAATTGAGGGTATTAGATAAAATTTAAAATAGGAGAGTGATTTAATAGCTTCTGCCGAGTAAACATCAAGGGTGCGTGATTTGAATCCTGGCCAAGAAAGTGGCCGAGCGGGTCTGGAACGATTTACCGACAAGACTACTACTACTACGACGACGAAAAAATTCCGGGCGATTTATGAACCGGGCCGGCCCAGTCTCCCCGCCCGGTTAATAAAAATTAACCTATGCGAGACTTTGCATTTTTAAATAAAATCTTTTTAACGGCGTTGATAAAAGGGGCATATGAAGTGATGTTTCTAATGTTTGCTGGCCATTGAAACTAGTTGCGGCCATATGTTGAAAGGTATCCGCCTCTCTTGGAACTGACAGTTTATAAGCTGTAACTGAGTGTACATCCAAACGTTGGTAGTCCAGCCAGTGATTGTTTTGTTGTACTTTGAATGTCATTTTTAGGAGATTTAACTCCCTTCTTTCTCACACCGGTAGCCATTTCAAACTTATTAATACATCGTTAACAGTTGCGAATTTCCCCAACACAAAAGCGGCGCATGCATTCTGCACACGTTGCAGGCGTTTTAGCATGTACTCTGGTATAGGGTTATATACGATAGCACAGTAGTCAAGTTTTGATAATACCAGAATTTCAGCCAACTGTTTTCTTAATGAGAAAGAAGCTAAATTTATTAATTTTATTAAGACTGCTAGACTGCCATAACAATAAGATACTGTCTTTGGTACATGTACGTGTTCACTCCACGATAGGTGATTGTCTAAGTTAATCCCTAACAGTTTAGTTTGGCGAGTACGATCTAATGTAGCTCTGTGAGCTTCGGTAAGATGCAATGGCCTTAATGAATGTACACGACTCATCTGTGCAGTAGACGCCAACATCCAATTTGTTTTAGCTTTATTTAGTGAAGATATCATCTCTGACTTTTTCCAGGTGCCGGGGACTGGATTCCTAAATGCCTGGGAAAGTTTCTTGAGTTTCTCATCGGTACTTTCTGCTTCCAGGCTAAACAATAATTCTTCAATGCTTCCAAGCAATGCAAAGAGAAAGCTTTCTTCTCTTTAGAATTCTTCTGGATGGGCAGACCCTTCCAACTCATACTCAAGTAACACCTTATCTAAGCTTTCTGTACTTTCTTCCTGTGTATATTTCATTCTTCTCCGATCCAGCTCCCAGAGGAATATTGGAAAGACAGCACTTTTCAATGTGCCGCTTATTATTGAGGCAATCGATTTCGTGTAGTGCACTAGCTGTGAGAACGTCTTCATCGTTGCTTCAAGTCATTCCATTTAAGCAGAAACCGCTTCAAATTGTCTAGCATTTCATGCAAACTTGGGGTTTCCTGCTTTCTTTCCTTTTCTTTGTCGTTGTCCTCTTGAAACACGTTGACAAAGTCCGAGACACTCACACATGAATTTGTTAAAAAATGCTTCTGCCAATTCGGTATCTTCTGGATAACTTGATATTGCATGAAACAAATCAAGTTTGACAGGAATTTCTTGTCCAAAAACCTTTCAATTTTCTTGCGTACTTGGCAACAGTTACCACGAATGTTGCTTCAACAAGAACACCTTGTTTATCCAGCCTCACTTTTAAACCTTTCAGCAAATTTTCGACATGATCAAACGACGTTCCTTTTGTCAATTTACCAGACTACTACTTGCCCTTTCTCCTTTAGGATACAAAAAAGAGAATCGTATTGCGTAACCTACTTGTTGTCAGCAAATGCACGCCGATGTTTGCGGCAACCCTCGTCTGACCACTTTTGTTTGTTGGATGTGCTAATAGTTATACAGGAAGGCCCCTCTTGCAACATTAGCCAATTCTCAACCTGCTTAACGGGTAGCTGTTTCGGATCTTGCCGTGCCTCGTTTTAACGTAAATTTCTTAGATAATCTACAGTCTTTTTAACCATGCCTTAAACTTTCTATAGTTCAGCTTATTTGGCATCTTTTTGCATTGTTTCTTTTTCCACAGTCACACCCTCTTTGTCTTCCGCTTTGTTCAAGGGCTGGCCGTTTGACGACTTGTCTGCAAATTGCTGTATTGTCTCGGCTGCCCGAGATGCTTCACTGAATTCGGTTGAAAGGCTTGGCGCTTTAGCACAAGAGTTGCTTATCCCGTTCCCTACAGCCACGTCCTGTTTGTCTACTTGTTTGTGCAAGGGCTGACCGTTTGAAGACCTGTCTGTGAATTGCTTTTTTGTCCGGGCTGCCCAAGAAGCAGTCAGATCTTCTCGCAAGTAAAGTAAATCGCAGTTTTTTTTGTGATGCTCATGGCAATGAGTACCCCACTCATCAACGTCTGCTCCAACTGTCTTGTTTTCTTGCAGTATTGTAATTATGAATTTATGAATGTTGGTGGCTCTGACCCGCAAGTCCGATCATACCCCACTTCGGAGCCACATCTCTGGCAGCCTTCTATTGATTGTACCATTTGTAAATCGCTTGCCAGAGCTTTGCAAGAACAGGTAATCATCCCGTGGACTGGGAAAATACGGGTAATCTTTTCCACATAGACAGTAGTTCTACCAGTTCGAAGCTGACTGAGCTTCTTGAATACTTTAATTAATAGTTGACCAACGTGCTCTGCATCAAAAGGCATCTGATGGTGTTTCAGGTACTTGTTCAGTTCTTACCAATACTAGTATGGGTACAAAGTTGCCCAAGCTTTGACCAGAGATGCTGTGGAAGAAATCATCTATCCTTTGACAGACGATGCAATTAATCTGAGTGGACTAGAAGATCTGACGTCTAGATCGAGTTATTATCAAGGGTCTGAATTATCTACTAAAACAGCAAAGTCTTTAATTTGGGGCAGTTACGTAAATCAAAAGCTACCTGTCACACTCCCATCCAAGCTTGGACTGAAATCCTTTAACAGCATTAATTTAAGGGCTTTGTCACTGATTTTACAGTTTTTTTGAACAGCCAAAAAATATATTTGCATCGTAGAAAGCCTAACAATTGCCATGTTGGAGCACCGAAAATATGCTTATAAACTCTTCTGATCCCCCTGCTGTGATTCGAAATTTTTTGTCCCCCTCCCCACTCTATTTGTTCTTACATTTTTCCCCCTCCCCACTCTAAACAGGCGACCAACTTTTTTGCCACCTTTTTTGTTTCCTGTTGTTTGCGGGTGAATCTTCGGCCGTCATCATCAAGAATGCAATACCTTTAGCAAAGATTGTGTAAAAACGAATCAAAACACTGCATGGATCAAGTCCGCTGAAGAAAGATACAGGAACCTGATGCAAGGTACCGACCTGTACTGAATAGCTGAGCCTGAACTTATTACAGAGAATTTCATGATGTTTATAAACTTAAGCTTACTTTCTGAGCGCAGTTTCGATAGATTCTGTTTAGATCTTTCCGTAACTTAAGCTTTCAGTCTCTTTAATTGTGATGTGAAGTACATTTAAGCTTACGCTTACATGTCAGTTAATTTTTTTTGTTCCCCTGAGTTGGTTTTATTTGCTATGGATTTACCGATTATCTATTGCCGCAAGTTGATTTTTTTTGGCCGCCAATAAAGTCGAATTCTAATCCTTTAGCGGCTGTGAGAGTTTATTTCTTATTGCTGTGAGTTTATTCCCACTTTTAGCCTTACATTTTTCTCGGCTGAAGAAATTCATACAGTATAAGTGACGTCTTTCGAAGTGCTAAACGACGATAAAGCAAAAAGCTCGAACAAAATAAATTTATTTAAACTAAACCTGCTCTGAAAAAAACATGTTTACCCCATCTAGCTCGTGCGCGAGGTGAAAAAACTGACTCATATTTTTCAAAGTAGATCAAACGATTATTTTGCTTTTATAGTGTAGCCCACTTTAACACTGAATAACTACACTGATAGAGATGAATTAGTGTACGTTTAAGTTGTTTAAACTGTGCACATGGTAAGAAATAAAAAATGAGTTTTAAATATGCGTACGTGACTGAGCAACCCATTTCAGTGCGCCGATGCCCACAAAATATATTGACATCATTTTGTCTAAAGCAAAAGAATAAGAGGATCGTAAAACTATTCTTTTCTTAGAAAGCAGAGAATTAACTTTTAATTTATTTGTAGGTTCTGAGTTGTATTAAAGCAAAACGATAAGTGAATCGTGCAACTATTTTCTATTCTTTTGAAAGCGGTGAGGGTACAAGGCGGAATTAGTTTGTGGAATGGCATGTGGCATGACTTGCGGAATGGCATAATTATGCGGAATGTAATTTTTGCGGAAATTATGACTCTGACATAAATTATACTAAAAAAGCGCGCCAATTTTTGAGAAGCCGCTTTGTTAAATACCGCGGGCTCAAACATGATAAAAATTGTTTGAAGAGCATCGATCGAGTCTTATAATTTGATTTTCACGTATGATATTCTTCAAGGATTCTGCGAAAAGAGTTTGGCGGCTAATGCTAAGGCTTTCCGCTTCTGTGGACGATGTATCACTCTAGGTCAGAGGATAAAACAGAGGATAAAAAAGCACCCACCGTAGGTCTTATGAGCCATAAAATGCCTCGAATACAACTTGGTCCACTTCGTGCACCATTAATTACACGCGACTGGATGTATGGCCAAAACATCGAGACAGAAAGTCAAGTTTTGGCGGATGTCATCTCAGCCTCAGTAGTGAGCACTCGGTTGTATCCAGTCTCAAGCATGTCAGGTTCGGGCTGTGAAGGAGACTTGCTTCCGCCATAACAAAGACTATAAAAACTCAATGAAAAACATGAACAGGTTTTACGAGACCTTACTACGTTTCGCTGAAAAAAATATATGTCGTACGTGGCTCAATTTCATTATTGGTACAATTATTATTTTCCTTTGTTTTATACTTTGTTTAATCAGGTTTTATACTTGTGTATGATACCACAAAAACAGACAAAAACAAACAAGGAAATGACGTCATTGCCCCCAGGGTGGATATATAGGTGTGTCGCTGTGAAGGGTGTGGGGCCACTCGCATACACAAATGAAGGAAGGATTTGATGTAACAAACTTTTAACTCAACTATTTTATTCACTGTGGTCATGGCAACCTATAAAACTGAATCGCTTCCATCTCACAATTTCTTTTTTTGTTCTTCAATAACAGCAACTAAAGGAGGCTCAGCAAATGCATAATCTAACTACACTTCCATGGAAAAAACTGAATTGCTCGTCTTACAGACAATTTTTTTAGCCACGGTATAAAAACTTGTGAGTTTCCCCACATTCTATTGTTTTGATTTTTTCCAAGTACTTTAACAAATGTATAATCTTGACACAAATCTGGGTGGAGGGGGTGGCTGACATACAAAAAAACTGGATTTCTCACATCTTACAAACAATTTCTTAGCCACTATTGGGGAAAATGAAGTATAAAAGCTTGTAACGTAATTTGTTTTCCTTCTTTTTTTCTCATTCAACAACAGTAACCCAATGCCCGATTCTCTCTATGGCGCGTGCCTGCAGGGAATTATGGTAATTGCATTCATTGTTGCTAAGTCTTGCGCATGGTTTGATGAATACAATTACTGTGATTCCCTGCAGGCACGTGCCATAGTGGGAAACTCGCTGTGAAAATGACAGTATTAGCACCTTGTGTATCTAAAGTAGCTCATGAAATGTTTTATCTAAATCTAGATCCTGGGAGGGGGCTGCCACATAAAAAGAATGATGAATCAAGCTTGTTGTAAAACCTCAAAAAGGTATCAAAATAAAATTTAGAAATTACTAAGCAGTTTCTTGATTTTTATCATTGGTAAATTATTGTGGGTTGGTATTTATTATTGGTTAGTTGTGGGTGGGTACATGTGTGTTTACAAATGTCACCCATTTCAATACAATCTATTTAGAGAAAAAACAATGTAAAAAACACATTGGCTGATTTCCACTCACCCATAGACATGAAAATGGTCAGAGGCTACTTTATTGGCTCTCCAAACTCCAAGGTCATCAGATTTAAGATCATCCACATTTTCAAACAATGTATTATCCACCAGGAATACAACATCATCTTGAATGTTGGTTGGAATGGTAGAACAAACAACGTCATCATGATCTGTAAAAAGTAGGTGCTATGTGATATCAACAGCTGATAAAGAGTTCCCTTTCAACCCACTTTTGAAAATAGGCAGTGCTAAATTTACACCGTAATACTCTATTTCTTCATGTTTTACATCATCTGAGGACATGCTTAGAAACTGGACAGGTGGATTTTCATCATCGCTGGATGAGCTACACAGGTCAATAATGTCATGCTCTTGTTTCTGTGATAACCTTTTGACACTATGAGATAAAAGAATTATATAGATTGAGATAAATAATGAGGATAAAATAAAAGGAAGCAGATAACTTGTACCCAATTTAACTTGTTGTGCAAGACCAAAAAAATATTTCTAAGCTGGGGGAGCGCACACCCCCGTTTCCCACACACAAATTTAGCAGAGCTGTGCTCAAGCAGTGCCCGAGTGCCACAGGCAACTTACTTTTGTCTTTGCCGGGTGACTTGTATTAAATAGATTTAGCCAAGGCTAAAAGCGGAGCTCCCGGATTATTTACTTCGCCCTTTTCGTAAATCCGAATTTACTGACCGATAAGTAGCCTGCGTTGCAGACGAACAAAACCCCGGTTGTATGCGTCTGCGAATTAGAGCACAAAAGCTTGTTCCGGCCACCCGCGTGTTACCAGGGATTTCTATAATAACCTCTGATTGGCTCTTTAAAAGGGCTGTTCTTTCGTGCGCCGTTATTGGTCGGTTGATCTTGTGAAACCATAGTTACGCGTTCGATGAATACCAGATACCACTACCAGTTACACTGAGGCGTTCTTGTCGTATAATTTGTATATTTGCCGCTCTGTGGAATTGGTCATCCAATTTATTTCGCTTTTCACTTGTCTAGAAAGGGCACTTTATGCTGTAAGCTGTATTATTTGGAGGCGTTTTAAATTGCGTAGAGCCATAAGACTGTCGCTGCACGGCTTTTTGTTTGTATGTTTTGACTGTTTTGACATCTCTGTGTTAAATTTGCCATATGTAATTACTATTGCGGTTAGTCTTTGAACATTCATGTTTGCAAGATATTTTATGAGCTCTCGAAATATTTGCTCTGGTCCTAAATTTTCCGTGAAGATGTCGACTACTTGCATTCTGCATTTGTAACGCCGGGTTCGGCTGTTTATTGTGTTGCAAGGTCATGTTGCTTCTTATTACGGATGACGGATGGTTCGTTGTGTGACATTCTTTCACCACAAGACAGTGACCTTTTTGCTTGTCAGTTGTGTTTGTTTCTTGTCGTTATTGCTTTCTTTTTTATCAGATAGTTCGAACCGGTTGCTTTTTTACCGCTTCAAACTTTTATTCTCACCGATCTGCCTTGATCGCCGCAAGTTTATTGTGTATCTGTTATTCATCAAAAGCGTAACTATGGTGTTACGAGATCCATTCGACCAATCCCGACGCACAAAAGAACGGCCCTATCAAAGAGCCAATCAGAGGTAATTATAGAAATCCCTGGTAGCGCGCGGGGGGGCGGAACAAGCTTTTGTGCTCTAATTCGCAGACGCATATAACCGGGGTTTTGTTCGTCTGCAACGCAGGCTAACCGATAAGAGGAAAAAATAAATCACTTGAGCCCGCGATCTAATGTAAACCATTAATTGGTCAGTGGTAAACTTCAAAAAACATTCCACCTCAATGGGTTCTACTTGTGAGCCCGCGATGTGGTCATGTGATACTGGTCAGTGGACACCTTGTTTTGACAGCTGTCAATTGACCATGACATGGATGTCCAATATCAAAGATGTAAGCATGCGTTACCATAACCTTAAACCTATTTCTGAAGTATGGCCGCCATGTTGGGGCGACATCGTGCGCACGCGCACATGAACCATGCCACTAGCCGTGACGACCATGAAAAACCAAAAGCCTGTGTCTGTTAATTTAGTAATTTTGGTTGTAATATCATAGGTGACAAATTACTCCTTAATTTTGGCGCGAAATTTCAACGTTAATTTATAATTTCAAAGTGAAATTATAAAATTGCCATGGCAACGTAGTTAGCGGCAAGATGGCGTCCGGATTTTTCGCTTGAATTTCATCTTAGCCAGCTAGCCTTGGCCATGTACTAAAACTTTTGATGATATTTTATATTTCAAAACGTCAAAACGACTTCAAGACCTACGCCAATTACATAAATGGCATCGAGCGAATTTTTAGCGTTTTACACGGGCGCCGTTTTCAGTTCATTCAACTATGGTCATAATTGTCAAAATTCTAATAATTTCCCTCGTCTAAAGGCTCGGGAAATTATAAGAATTTTGACAAAACGCGCGTGAAATTCTTTCCTAATTTCACTCGTCACCATTTAATTACCCATACTTATACCCAGAAGGATCTGTGAAGAATGAAAAGAAGGTCCTCAAATACTCTTTAGACTCTTTAATTCGATAACTCTTCAGACTCAATTCCAAGACTTTTTCGAACGAGAATTTCTTACAATACTTTAACTCTTCTCTCCGACAAAACAACATGTGTGAAGTGATTTTCCGAGGTCAGATGTCAATCAAGCGATCACGCGCTTACGATTACGTAGCTACAGAAATACAAATGATAATCACGCGAGGGTAACGCAATCTCTTTTTGACACACTCCCCCTTGATTGACCTAGTCAATCAAAGAATCTTAATAAACTAATAAAACTAATGTCAATGTTCACTGTTCGGCAATGTTCCTTAAAAAGTTAACTCTGAGTGTTTAGACAATGTTCAGTCACAACGCACAATCTCTACTTGTTCATCGGGAACAAATCTGATGGCTTGATTTCACTAAAGACCATTGTCTCAAAGTCCTTGGCCCCAAACTCCTTCTGATTTGGCCAACCGTTCAGAACCTTTCGTCAAGAAATCAGGACCTTCCCACCACGTTTTGTCGTCCTTTAGCCTTGAGGCCTTGCATCCACGTGACGCGACATCAGCCGGATTCTGATCAGTGGGAACATACTTCCATAAATCTGGGGAAATGAGCTTTCGGATTTCTACAACTCGGTTTTGTACGAATGGTTTGAATTCCTTTTCAATCTTGGTGATCCACCACAATGCTATCTCTGAATCCAACCAACAGACACATTTTTCTATCTTCAGAGATGGAACAAGTGCCTTGTGAACGCTCGTGAGCAATCTTGCTAACACTAGTGCAGACAACAGTTCCAATCTGGGTGTGGTGGCACCGGTGATGGGCGATACCCTTGTTTTCGAGGCGACAAGTTTGCACACAACTGAGTTCCCACTAAGGTGCAGGATTGCGGTTTATCAAAATCTCATGATAGAATATCATTAGTTTGATAACTGATATTTTGATATCTCAGTGATATTTTGGTGATAACTGCATGATAATATCAACAAATATTTTTCCGTTTTAAATATCAAAAATATCATTATCATATCGTATTTACATGATAGTTGCTAGAATACTTTTTGTTATCAAATTTTTAAATTATCATTATCAAGGTATCACTATCAAGTTAGAATCATATCATGTATCACTATCATTTTCAAATCTCACTCAAGCAATAACAGACACAATGATATTATGATATATCGTGATAATATCAAAATTGTCCACAAAACTACATAATCACATTGCTATTTACTCCTTTTAGACACGGCAAGATTAACTTTCGTAACACCCGATTTTGGCTTTTTTTAACTCATTCTTTGGCCTTTTAATGACTGTCATTCACAAACCAGAAAATATTTAGTTTGTACTGCGTCATTTTTCTTGCAACTTTCAAATACGTATTTAGTAAGATGCGGGTAAGATTTACGTATTGGTATTGTCTGGGGTTAATGTAAGTTATCGTTTAAAATTAGGGTTAGAGTTCAGAGGCAATGTTATTCAGGGTTAGCGTTTAAGTAAGGGTTAGGGTTAGGTTAGGGAGGTTAGGGTTAAGGTTAGGTTAGGGTTAGGGTTAGGGTTAGATTAGGTTAGGCTAGGCTAGGCTAGGTTAGGTTAGGTTAGGGTTAGGGTTTAGGGTAAGTGCAGTATTCTGATAAAATCATGATTTATCATTTTATCACTGAGAGGAGAAGAAAAGTTAGTTAATTAAATATTCTGATAATATCATGATAAATCACTCTATCACTGGGAGGAGAAGTAAAGTTAGTTAATTAAGTATTCTGATAATATCATGATTTATCACTATCACTAGGAAGAGAAGAAATACTACTTCATTAAATATTCTGATAATATCATGATAAATCACTCTATCACTGGGAGGAGAAGTAAAGTTAGTTAATTAAGTATTCTGATAATATCATGATTTATCACTCTATCACTAGGAGGAGAAGAAATACTACTTCATTAAATATTCTGATAATATCATGATAAATCACTCTATCACTGGGAGGAGAAGTAAAGTTAGTTAATTAAGTATTCTGATAATATTATGATTTATCACTCTATCACTAGGAGGAGAAGAAATACTACTTCATTAAATATTCTGATAATATCATGATAAATCACTCTATCACTGGGAGGAGAAGAAATACTGCTTAATTAAATATTCTGATAATATCATGATTTATCACTATATCACTGGGAGGAGAAGAAATACTACCTAATTAAATATTCTGATAATATCATGATTTATCACTATATCACTGGCAAGAGAAATAAAGTTAGTTAATTAAATATTCTGATAATATCATGATTTATCACTCTATCACTGGGAGGAGAAGAAAAACCACTTAAATATTCTGATAATATCATGATTTATCACTATATCACTGGGAGGAGAAGAAATACTACTTAATTAAATATTCTGATAATATCATGATTTATCACTATATCACTGGGAGGAGAAGAAATACTACTTAATTAAATATTCTGATAATATCATGATTTATCACTCTATCACTGGGAGGAGAAGAAAAACCACTTAATTATATATTCTGATAATATCATGATAAATCACTGTATCACAGGGAAAAGAGAAATAGTTACTTATTTAAGTATTCTGATAATATCATGATAACATATCTTTATAATCAGAGAAAACCCCATTGCGGAATATCAAAAAATCAACCCCTTATATCACCAAAGATATATCATGATAATAGCACTATCCCTTAGAAGAAACATATAGAAAAAAACGTGATATATCATAATTGATTATTAGTCCTGATATAATGATAATACGCAATACTGCACCTCTCTCTGAGTTCCCTGACTGTATTCTGAGATAAACGACACCACCAAAAGTCCTTTCAGAAGCATCACCAAACCCGTGCAATTCAATCATGGAAGTTTCAAGAGAGTTCAGTTCAGATGAGTAACATCTGTCAATTGAGAAACTTGAAATGTTTTGCATGTCCTGCAGCAATGATCTCCACTGCTTCAGTACTTCCCCACCCAATTGAGTGTCCCAATCAATTTCTTTCTTGAAAATCTCTTGAAACAGTATTTTGAAAGCAACAAAGACTGGAGATAGCATTCCAAGCGGGTCGAATATCTTCGCAATAGAACTGAGAATGATTCGTTTGGTGACATGTTCTTCTGTTAAATGACTGGTGAGGTTCTTGAAGGTAAACACAAGCTTATCAGCCGCATGATTCCAAGATGTTCCCAGCACCCTTGGAAGATCTTCTGTGTTTTCCTGGCACTTAAACTGCGACTTTGAGAATGTCTGATCTTCTTGCTGGAATTCAGGGATGGGCTGTTGCTGACTCCCCCCTTGGTCTTCTTCAGCGTTGATTCTGTTCGCCAATTCTTGATCGTTTGTCAACCATTTGCGCATATTGAACCCAGCCTTCTTGAATCTTGTCTTGAGTTTGGAATACAAATCATAAGCTGAGGTACCGTCTGGTTTCGAAGATGCCAGATCATCCACATACATAGAGTGCAAGACTTCCTCCACAAATGCTGGGTCACTATCCAAGTAAGAGTTCAAATGATGGCGAATTGTTCCATTGAGGAGGAAAGGGCTGGAGTTGACCCCAAAGACTACTCTTGTGAATCGTCTTATGACCAATTGCGGATTGTCAGTCAAAATGTCATCAATCCAAAGAAATCGCAGGAAGTCACGGTGCTCTGGGGCTATGGCAACATTCAAGAATGCCTTCTCTATATCAGCGGTGAGTGCGATTTGGTGAGCTCGGAATCGTACCATTACATCAAAGATCATTGGAGTGAGTGGTGGTCCAGAGTAAAGACAATCATTGAGGATAGGTCCACCCCGTTTAGCGGATGCGTCATAGAGAACACGGAGTTTAGTAGTGTCCTTGTCAAGCCTTATAACTTCTCGGTGGGGCAGATAATGGACCTTGCCTAGTTCAGGTTGTTCTTCCTGATTCACCGCTTCAATAATGTTTTTCTCAAGTTGATCCTGAAAAATAGAATCGTAATGTTTGAGGACTTCAGGTTTTGATTTAAGTCGCCGCACCAATGACTCCAGCCTCAATTTGCTCAACTGGTTGTTGTCTGGAAGAAGAGGGTGACTTTCCTTGTAAGTAAGTAAGTAAGTAAGTATGACTTTATTTAACGAGGGTGACACCCGACAGTAATCAAACTGATAAACTTGTGGCCCTCATAAAAATATAACAATGGTATAAACTTTAAAAATAGATATTGATTTAGATAAAACTATGTACAACATTAAATACAATAAGACAATTAAGAATTAAAATTACATGAATGATTGCGTATGGATTTGATTATTTAAAATTTGTTTAAAAAGAGAACGCTTAAAAAAGTTAACACTTGGGCTCCGTTTTAAGTCCGCGCTCCTTGAAAGGCAACTTGACCTCATACCTCTCTCCATCATGCACGATGTCTTCTATGAATTTCTCGTAGACTGACGGCTCGTCAGGTTTGATTCCCAGAGTTTCCAAGTCCCAGAAATGTTTGATTTCTCCTTCAAATGAGTTTCTTTCTTCGACAACAGAACTGGAGACCTTGAGTACATGAGTTTCAGTAAGGTTAACTGTCGAGTCTCCCTGTCCTGGCACTGGTATTCCAACCGGTCCAGAAAGTACATAACCAAGCTTGGTAGAGAGGGCAATAGGAGCTGATCCTGGACCACGAACAACGCCTCCACTTACAAAATGCCAATAGAAGTCTGCACCAATAAGAATGTCTATATTCAATTCTTCGTTACCATGGGAACTATCAGCAAGCCTTAAGCACTGCAAGTGAGGGTAGTTTGCTTGGGTGGACTCAATGATTTGATTACTGATAGGTGCACAGATCACAGGTACTACATATGCCGAAACATAGATCTGCATACCGTCAATAGTCTCCACAGCCATTTGAACAATGTCACACTGTCGGAGTTTATCAGTAGACTCTCCAAATGTCTTGATCAGTAGTGTCTCCTGGCCAGTGATTGGAAGGTTCAAAGCTTTTTGCAAGTTCTCTGAGATGTAGCTCCTTTGACTGCCACTATCAAACACTATTCTTGCATTGACGGAATGTTTACCATTTCCTGGCTTGGAGATGTTCGCTCTCGCTGTCTGCAAAAGGACACTAGATTTCGAGTTGATAAACATACTAGTTGTTGGTGCTTGAAATGTTGCTGCGCTTGAGGTGGGTGCATCTCCTTCTCTTGTGGCTGCACTCCCTCCAGGGTGGGCTGCCTGATTCTCATTACCCTGATTTTCACAGATTGAGGCGTGGTGTCTCCAACCACAGATGTAACACACTTTGCCATTGTCACATTGATTAGCGAGGTGACCAGTACGCAAACATCTAAAACACCTTCCCTTTTGTCGCAGAATCTGTTTCCTTGCAGAGATGTTAGTCACCACATTGCAATTGATGGATGGATGTGATCCCTTGCAGTATGTACACCAATGGCCCTGATGAGTGTTCTTTCCACCTTCCGTAAACAATGCTGAAGTTGTCGATGGTTGATCGGATGGTACACGCCTTGAAGTATTCGGGAACCGAGGCTCCTTATTGCTGACATCTCCAGAGACATGTTGGCAGTTTTCTCGCAGTTGCAACTCCCTTTGAAATTCGATTAAAATATCCTTAAGGACCCAGGTTTCCGACGTTAGATTTCGGGAGATGGCAATCCGGAACTCTTCAGTTCTGGCAATTTTTGCATGATGGTGGGCGTTAGAAAGCAGCCATACATCTCTTGTGAAATTTCCAAACTCTCAAGCGCACGCACATGTGATTCCACGGTATCGTACAGATTACGAAGACGTTTGACCTCATGAATGCTCGTTATTTTGGGGATTTTAGTGAGAGCTTCCATGTGGCTCGAAATGATGACCTGACGATTTCCGAATCTCTTTTTCAGGAGATCAACTGCCTTCTCGTAATTGGCGCTTGTCAGAGTCAATCCTGCGATTACGTGTGCAGCAGAACCCACAAGGAGTGAATTTGGATAATTGAACTTATCTACTCCAGACAGAGCGGTGTTTCGATGGACGGCTGATTCAAAGCACTCCCAGAACGGATACCAGTCGATTGGATTCCCGTAGAACTTCTTCAATTCGAGTTTCGGTAGTTTGGCATGTCTGCGAACTGAGGAAACACTCGCATGCGTCCCTGTTTGAGTGTTGTTCAAACCAGCTCCAGCAGATTGCGAAACAAATGCCACTCCTTGACTCTGTCCTTGATCTTTTTCCGAACTTAAGGCTGTTTCCAGGTCGACAATGCACTCCTGTATTGCGCTGGTGAATTCGCAGCTTTCATTCACCTCTCCATCGATTTTCGACTCGTCGAGCAGATATTCAAGAACCTCTCCATCCAAGCGTTTAAGCTCCGAAAGCTTATCCAGAAGAGTGGATTTTAAGGATTTAAGCTTCTTCAGATCAACAGATTCTCCACTATCTATTGATTCCCTCGCTTCGGTGATAATTTTCTTGACGAATGTTCGATGTCTTTCGCGGATCTTCGTCTTTTTCTTTAATTTCTTCTTCGCTTCGGCCATGTTTAACACGCATTCCTTCATAAACCTTGCCTTCAATTATCTTCCCGACGAATTTCCCGGCGAATGTTCCCGGGTCTCGGCACCAGCAATGTGAAGAATGAAAACAAGGTCTTCAAATACTCTTTAGACTCTTTAATTCGATGACTCTTCAGACCCAATTCCAAGACTTTTTCGAACGAGAATTTCTTACAATACTTTAACTCTTCTCTCCGATAAAACAACATGTGTGAAGTGATTTTCCGAGGTCAGATGTCAATCAAGCGATCACGCGCTTACGATTACGTAGCTACAGAAATACAAATGATAATCACGCGAGGGTAACGCAATCTCTTTTTGACAGGATCTATGACATTTGTAATCTACTGTACGGCAAAAGTGTTATTTTTACATTAAATTAAGTCCTGTTTGAAAAAAATGAAACAATATACTATAATCATCAACTTTCATTTTTTTGGACGATACTTAAAATCTGACAAACCTATGACCCTAAGGAACCAAAGAACAAGAACAAAATACCCGACAAACACACCTTGCATTTCTTTCTTTATCTCTCTTCTCTTTTTTCAAAGCTGGTAGAGGATTTTTATAAAAAAGAAAGGAATATTATAGCTAAATAACAGATTATTGATTTTCTTTTTAAGGACAACTGGTGAGGGAATGTTTATTGTTTATTATATGTTTTAGATACCATTTGAACTAATGCACACCAGAAATACCAAATAGTCTGTCACATTTTGATACTTCAAAAGTGGTGAAATGGATAAAGACATAACCTTTAACAAAATAATAAAATAACACATAGAAATAACCATTAAAATGAACTTCTCTTTGAGCAGACCTTGAAAAGTAATGGTTATTTAGGAAACAGCTATAGAAATAAACATTTTCAAACTTACTTCCACTTCTGTTTTAATGTAAACCACATCTTGATATTTTTGTCTGAACAAGTAAAATAAGCAGATTAATATCTGATGACATTCTCTTTACTTGTTTAAGTATTTGACGAAAACCCCTGGGACCTCCATATCTAATGATGGACCTAGTAGAGAAACCCACTAAGCCAAGCAAAGGTGAAATATCTAAGGGGGGAGGGCGGACATTGTAATTTTAAACATCAGTTCATACACTGTCCCTTTCTCTTGTTCCTTTGGAAAGTAAACACGCTCAAAGAAGTGCCAGTCCTGGCAGATAACGTGGCTTGAGCTTGGCGCACACACCACAATGCCTTTTTCTGTTTGAGCATATACCAACATATCTGATGTAAAAGTATGCAGGTTTCTACAGATTAATGCATGTACAAATACGATGACAAGTTAATTTCTCATCAGCCGGGCTTGCATAACTTTTTCAAATTAAATAATAATACAAAGGGAAAATGGCTACTTACTTCATTTTTACTGGAGAAGCACTGGGACTACAATGGAATAAAAAAAAACAACCATTATAATCAGCAATACAGGTAAAGGGTAAGCACGACTGTGTACACAGAATCCCCTACTTTTGTATAAAATAAGGTTAAAAGATTTTGATTAGGTTGAAAGAGTCTGATTTCCAAAACAACATGGGGAGTGTTAATATGAGTTAAGTCTTTAAGTAGCGAATCTCACTTGTCATACCTCCTTTTAGTTTGAGTTCACTGTATCTTAAATTTGCGATGCTCTCTCTTGGTACGATTTTCTCAAGATTGTCCCTTGTACTGTCAACACTCGAATGAATGCTTAGTAGCCAAGCCTTGAAATGTAGAGAGGAATCTGGGCATCACAATACAAATATGGCAAATTTTCCTCGCGAGTTTTTGTACGTGACGGAAAGACATGCGTCGAAATGACCGGCTGCAAGCGTCACTGCTCAGCTTTGCAAAAAATAGAAAAGGCAGTAAACAGCACATCCTCGGAGACCCAGGGGCAGTTAGTGGGGGCGACGTGCAGCTTATCGGGACAACGGGATTTTCGGGCGAAAGTTTACAACATAGAGCGTAACAGCCCCTGGGCACTTTGTCTTACCGAACCAGTTCCAGAAGCGTTTGAACTCCTTCCTCTTGATTGGCCACAAAAATATTTTTGTGGCCAATCAGCGAGGTTGACCAGAAGAGCGACTCTGACGTCTTCTTACACGAAGTTGTTTTCCTCATAGACTCGACGTGGCTGTTAAGCCCGTCCATCGGATGATACTACGTGGGTCTCAGATAAAAAAAGCGAAACAAAAACAAAACAACGAGGCCTGGGAATATGTTAAATGTAGCATAGCGCAAGGAAACCAAAAGTTTTTAAAGCTATACGCGAGCACCTCTTGTTTATAAGTTTTGCTTTTGTTATTTAAATATCCAACAAATTAAACAAAAACCCGTTGTTTTAACTGTCAAGCTGGCAACAAAATAACAATAGGTGACGACAGCGGTATCTTCGCTAACGCGTGGCCCGTGCAGTGAAGTACCCAGACCGTGGCAAGTTCCAGAAGTCGGGCAACGACGGGTCCTGACATCGACCGAGAAAAATAATAAGAATTGTTGTTTACTCAATTAACTATTAAAAAGCGCACAACTAACAGTGTAGAACTGGCAGTCGTCTAAGGCTTATTTTTTTCTGAGACTCTCCATGTAATAGCATCCGATTGATGGGCAGAGCATCCAGGCACGACGAGTCTATGAGGAAAACAACTTCGTGTAAGAAGACATCAGAGTCTCCTGGCCGGTCCTTGTCGCTGATTGGCCACAAAAATATTTTTGTGGCCAATCAGGAAGAAGGAGTTCAGACGCTTCTGGAACTGGTTCGGTAAGACAAAGTGCCCAGAGTTGAGTTTGCCCTGAGTTGGTTTTATTTGCTATGGATTTACCGATTATCTATTGCCGCAAGTTGATTTTCTTTGGCCGTCAATAAAGTCGAATTCTAATCCTTTAGCAGCCGTGAGAGTTTATTTCTTATTGCTGTGAGTTTATTCCGACTTTTAGCCTTACATTTTCTCGGCGGAAGAAATTCATACAGTATAAGTGACGTCTTTCGAAGTGCTAAACGACGACAAAGCAAAAAGCTCGAACAAAATAAATTTATTTAAACAAACGTGCTCTGAAAAAACATGTTTACCCCATCCAGCTTGTGCGCGAGGTGAAAAAATACAAACTCACTCATATTTTTCAAAGTAGATCAAACGATTATTTTTCTTTTATAGTGTAGCCCACTTTTACACTGAATAACTACACTGAATAGAGATGATTTAGTGTACGTTTAAGTCAAGTACGTACGGACACCTCTCTTATACGGCCACCTCTCTATTACGGACAATCTCGATGTCCCAACATTGTTCTCATGTATTGTCTTTAGGAAAAACCTCTATAATACGGACCCCCTCTAATACAAACAATGCACACTAAATTTCGGCCCCAGGAAACAAATTCATATAAACTTAACCTCCTTATTACGGACACTTTAGTGATCAGGCGATGATATTTTGTATTCGTAATGCAATTTACTGACGCTTTATTCATCTTAGACGTTTTTGCATTTGTGCTAAGTATTAATTGTTACCTGCAGAATTGCGTTGCAGAACATTTTGAGTTTCTAAATCCGGACACTCTGCTCTGTCCCTTCAGTGTCCGTATTAGAGAGGTTCAACTGTATAGCACATACAATTCAAGGAGCAGAGATTTTAGGAGGCCCCCTTCTGGAGAGTCTAGGACTGGGCAATGAAGGAATTACACTCTTTTTTCATAAAAAACGTCTTATTTTTTGGCCGAGGATGAACCTTCTTAATGTTTTTGAAGATTCGGGCCTGAAACGATCTTCTTAGAATGTCCTTATTTTTATGAAATTGAAAAACAAAGTGCTATTGGCCTTTTTTCAGCCTCGGCGTTCTTATACCAAAAGTTCTTATTAAAAAAAGAGTGTACTGTGCAAATTCAAGAAATCCCAATGCGACATACTACCTTCCTGATCTGCAAAGTGATAAAGGAGAAGCCGCCCCCGAGACCTTGTTGCAAACAGTAATCCGCAAATGAAAAAAGGCAGTTGAATCAAATCGTGGGATTTTTGGTCTAACTATCAAGTCTGTGAAGCTTTCGAATCAACTTATGCCAATAAGGTAATGATCGTTTGTTGTGGCAAAAAGTACACTCAATAATTTTCAGTTTGATCCAAGTGGTGTATAATTGGTCTAAAAGCCTACAATAAACACACGCGGAGGCCATAAACACACGCGTTGTTTGACAAGGCAAACGAGAACACAAGTCCTATCAGTCCGTTTCCATTCAGTGGTCCCCATGTGTATTGGTTAACTCAACGTCTTTATTCACGGCTTCACAGGAATACAACGATCTTCGTTTTCACAGCTTTCGATCTGTGTATGTTTTATTAACAACTAGGAACACAGCAAACACGATGCGACGTAACGTGACGCTACAGGTACCCACGGCGATACTTTTACAAGTCAAGAATCTTTGGTTTCTTACACAGCCTACCCCTACGGGTGTACTACTATGGTGTAACACTATGATTCCAGAAGGTATAGTTGGGGATAACTTCCCTCACTTCAGAAGGGATAGGCACTCAAAAGAGTCAACAGTCTACTCATTTTTTTCGACAGAATAAAGAACTACTGAACGGAACAAATTGTTAAGAGAGGGAATTTGGTAGAAAGGCTGACCCAAACAGGTTTTGCAGGGCATGCGAAAAGTAAGGAATAGGACGTGTGTAAAAATCATTTTAAACTTTCGCTTGGCTGACTCGACAATGCCACGAATTGTGTCAATTTTTGAGATTTTACTGCAAATTGCTTTCAATATTATTTTTCTCAAACAAGTGAATATATTAGTAAAATGAACATCATTGTCATACGTATGGGACTTGGGCCTACCGATATACAAAGTATGGGCGAAATCAAATTTTGGGCTGTGTCCGCGGTTTCTTTGGCCCTTAGTGACATTTAACAATTATTGGATGAGGTTGAGCATGATAGCGATAATTATCAAGGCCAAAGTTTCTGTTATCTGCCGAAGCCGAAGGCTGAGGCGGATAACAGAAACTGAGGCCTTGATAATTATCGCTATTATGCGAAAACCGAATCCAATAATTGTTTTATTATGCACATTCCTAAGCTGCACTTGTAAAGACAAAAGCGCGCACAAAACGTCGCTTCTGAATGCATAAAACTATCGTCTGTAGGTATGACGTCACTTCTACATATGTAAAATCTAATGTCTATAGGTATGACGTAAGAGAAACAGCAAGCAAGAATTAGCTGCGTGCTTACAGCCAATCAAAATCAAGCTGGTGACACCAATGTATAATAATAACACCTAACATCTACTTCCCTTTCAGTTTTCTAGATGCAATGTAAATTATTTGCCTAACCATCACTTATTCTTTGCCTAACGACCCACGATATTCTCTTAAAGCTGTTGCGACAATTCTCTGGCTAACCACATTGTTATTCAATTCTCTGCTTATCGTTCGGGGTAAACCCACGCTGGTTCGCATTTTTTGTTTTGTAACTCTTTAAGTGTCAAAAACTGGTTACGGTGAAGATTTTTCATTTCGTCAAAGCAGTTTACAAAAAAAATACCTCTAAAAACGATTAATTATTTGGCAAGTTATAGGGTAGAAAGTTTTAACCGTGAAATTTAAATTCATATCTGATGTAAACTGACATAGATTTTTACGATTTAGTTTCTTTTTTGTAATATATGTTGAACACCCGAGAGTGTTTGATATATTACTTTTGAAAGCTTGGTAACTCGTACTAGCGATAAGTTAGTCCCCATTGTTTTGACCCCAAATGGTTTATTGTGCTGTCAACCCATGCAAATTACCTGGAGTTGTCTATTGCTTTTTTGACGTGTGATTCACCTGTGCAAAATATTAAAATACCCATTGGCAGTATAAAATTACACTCAAATCAAAAGAAATCTTAAATTAATAGTTTCTTTGTTTCAAATACACCGAAAGGGTGATGATTAACCAGATACTGGGCATATGACGTAAACTCATGAAAGATTGAGACAGAACCTTTAAAAAAATAAGGCTTTCTTTTTTGTCATAATACTGGTCGGTCACGTTGCGTCTTTGATGGATGTCAGCTGCTCAGGAAGATAAATTATTCATTTTTCCTTTGGTTATTCTGCCTTCAGCGAATGATTAAGGGGAACCAATTTATGCTATTCACGTTTTTATTTCGGACAACTAACAATGGCTCGTGCTTTCTGCGTTACGTTCATTCTTGCTTATGTTGCTGGCTGTGACTGCAGGACTGATTAACAAGACAAGAAAAGCGTGGCATTTGACCATCATCTTTCAGGTAATTTCAACGTAGGTTCTCAAATTAAAAATGAAAGATTATATTGAGAGCAATTCACTTTAACATATATTTAACTAGGAAAGGAAAATGGGGTCATTTGCGACCTTAAAACGGCAAATGTATTCTTTATTTTTTTTTAATTTTATTCCCTGGTTGTGAAAGGGTTCGTTATAGAATTTTCTCTTAAAACAAAAGAAAAATACACCTTTGGACAGTGAAACTGGAAGAAAACTCTGTGTAATCAGCCGTTCCTTTTAAATGTCTAAAAAGGAAGGCTTGCTTCCAATGTATGCAAACAAAAAGCTCCGAGCTTAATGAGCCTAGAGATGGCTTATAAAAAGGTGACCTCGGTATTTTAAACCTAAAATTCATCTTCTGTATCTGATTTACCAACGGATTCTCATTCAGAACTGGTTTGACGTTATAGATTTATTTTCCTTTCAACATTGTCTCAATAATACAAAATTTAAATGCAAAAGAAAAGGGAAGGTGTCATTAAAGTTATAAAGATTTGGTGAGATAGCTGGATGATAATTAAATTAAAGGAAGGCATCAAAAACCGCCGTAAAGCGCCGGGTATAAACGGAATCTACATGACTCGAATTTAAAAGCCATTCACCGAATATCGATTTACTATTTACTTATTACTAAAAATGTAATTTAACCACAAAATGACTTCTTTAAACCGAAAAAAATCAAACATAGGTGGATTAGAAACTCTGTATGCTTTCCACAAGTTAAATTTATACTTGAATACAATGTGAAATAATGTTTAATATTTATTTCTTTATTTTTTTATTTAGAAATTTTCGTTGACTGTTGACATGATGTGAACTTAACCCTTACCAAAAAATAAAATCTACAAGTTTCAAGAAAATCAATATAACCCATGAGGCCCTGTCATAATATTTAAATTCTCTGTTTATTTTTGTTAGAGATCTTTGCTCGGCGTTGTAATTTATAGCTTCTCTCCCTTGGAAGTCTTAACAGAACACGGAAAATGTTTGATTGGTGAATTTCTCCCCAGTACAAGAAAGAATTCTAGAAGAGACGACATGTCTTAGAGAAATTTTCTACTTCACCTTAGTGATTAGTCAACATTGAGAAATGTTTATTTTAAGTTAATGATAGATTAGCATTTGAAGAAATCTTAAACTAAAGGATGAATGTTTAGGATGGCTTATAAACAAGGAGCCCTGCTGAGAATCACTAGATGAACCGACGTTAATAATTGTCCAAGATCATATATCAAGGCTGTCACAAATTGCGGGGACTATGTGGGCAACTGTCACTTTTTGTAAGTCAGTTATTGCTCTCACAGGCAGTTGCGAATGTTAAATGAAGACGAGAATCGCTTTTTAGGGAAGGATCTTTCAGGTTATATTTATATATTTTATGTATTCTGGCAATGCTTGCGCAGTAAATAAATAATAATACATTGAAACTAATCTTTATGTTTATTTTTGAAATCTTTATCCTTTAGGTGTGCGGAGATTTCTTTATTGATTATCTAAGAGAAAAGAAAAACTTAAACCGATAGATAGAAAGGTGAGTGTATGAAAAAAATCGGTTTCCTTAAATTTCCAAACGCCGGTTGTTTTGAGTCATTGGGTTATAAGATCCCTTAAGATCAATCTTATCCCGTGATCTTATATTCATATCTAAGTTCGCGAATGCAAATTTGATAGGAAGGCGTTTCAAAACGCATTATTCAAAGGCTTAACAGATTCCTCTTGACGTCCTGTAAAGTTAGGAGAAGTCTGGGAGTGAAAATGTAAACCTGCTTTCCTTTGGCTTCGCGGCGGTTTTCCCTCGGGAACTTGGGAAGGAAGCAATACAATTTGAAGTTACAAGAGAGGAAAATCTTGCTTTGCCAAGAACTAATTATCGACTGTCATTTTTGCCCAGAATGTTCAAATTGTTTAATTTTTGTGTAAACAATGGAGACCTATTTTCCTCAAACACTTCCAATGATACAAGGTATAATTCTATGCCGAGAAAAGGCAAGCAAAATCACCTTGGGTGTACTGATTAATGTCAGATAGCGAAAAGACATAGAAAGCTTCAGTTTGCAAATTTCAGGTTAAACCAAAAAATCTGAATTTTAAAAATAGTTATCAAAGCCAAGAACGGTTCGTTTGACCGTTTTACCCATCGTCATAATCATACAAAGGCACATTATAAATTGCAAAATTTTCAATATGCAACATCTTTAGCAAGAATGCAATAAAGTGCTCTTCCCACGTCAAAAAGATGTTGCTTTTAATCTGTATAGTAGCCAGTGAGCTATATAATACATCAGTTGCTCTCATAATAAAAACGATTTCCTTACTCATTCAGCAAAATTAAACAAATGAGAAACACCACTGCGATATTTGAAAGAAAATGATGTGTGTTGCCGCGTAAGCAAATGGGTCAAGTGTTAAGGCTCGTTATGTCGCTTATATATTAGGTTTTCCTCGACGGTCACAAGAAAGCTCAAGCTGCTAAATTTAATGCCTCGCTGCCAAGGCCCCCATCAAAGTTATCCTGGCTGTTTTACATTTATTTCATATAATTCGTAATGGAAAAGCAAATTTTCGTCTGGTCCGATCAGGTGGTCTTTTTCTCATTTATCAGCTGGCTACGATTTGTTACGGTCAATAAACAGAACTTTAGTATTCATCACTACCATGCATGGTCGACATGGTTTGAGAAGGGAATCAATTTTCAGCTTCAGTTGTATAAACAGTTTGTCTTCAAATCAGTTCCTGCCATAATTGATATCATCCCAGCAAAGCAGTGATTACTTCGAGTTTTTAATAAGTGAGGGCACCTTTTATTTCTTAAGAAGTTAAACAAGGGAACGTTTGACTTATTGCTCTCCAGAATATTCTAATTACGGCAAAAGTCACAGTAGTGGCTCGAAAGGAAATTGCAATTAAGACACAGTTCGATTTGAAAGACATAATTAGAAAATCTCCCCCAAACATTATGGTGACAAAAAAATATCTAGCGCCCTTGGCACTGATGCAGCTGTCAATATCAATCAGTTCTGCTCACCCATCTGATGAAGGAATACGTAATTTAGTTTTAAAATATGAAGGCGTGTTTATTTTAGCATCTAAGTAGAGTCGAAGATTTGTCCTTGGAAGAGAGATTGGTCATAAGTAATAACTTATGTTAGTAAAAGAGTTATTCGTATTTCTATCTTTCTTTCAAATATTAAAAAAACTCTTGGTAATGTACTTCACGTCGAATAAATTCGAAGTTCGTTTCGCTCAACATTAGTTCGTAATACAAAGAACACTTCTATTTATATTTAAAAGGCCTGTGCAGGAAATTACAAACATCAGCTTATCACGACATTGAATTAATGTTTTTGCTAACGTTCCTTTTCGAATCCAAAACCTAAAATTGTTTTCATATCGTGTACGTCATGGAGACTTACACTGGAAGCCCGTTTCTCCTTTTATTCACCGACGAACAAAGCATTTGGATTTTGAAAATCAGAACCAATTGAACGTCTGAGTCCTTTTTAAGTGTTTTCTTTTTCCCGAAGCACGTCACAGCCAAATAAATTGAAAGCTTATTTCCGTTTTTCATCCCTTATCAAACAAAACTGTTCTATTTGTTATGAAAAGTCTTTGGAAATTACCGTTAGAAGTTATATTATCTATCCAGTGTAACATTAGTTTAATTGTTTTTCGAAGTCCGTCACAGCCAAATAAATTGAAAGCTTATTTCCGTTTTTCATCCCTTATCAAACAAAACTGTTCTATTTGTTATGAAAAGTCTTTGGAAATTACCGTTAGAAGATATATTATCTATCCAGTGTAACATTAGTTTAATTGTTTTTCGAAGTCCGTGATTGTTCATATGCCCATATAATGAAAACACCCTAAGGTTTGTCCTAACTGAATTATAGAGAGTATACCAAGTACTCATCAAGGCTAACAAATACATATTTTATGTTGGAAATAAAGTTTATTCACATTGTAAAAATAAGACCAGAAGTCCTCTAACTTCATAATAATATCTAGTACTGTTTGCAAGGTGCTATGTAAGCTAGGTTTTACACTTGGCGAATATTTGATTTATTCATTTGACAGATATCATATTATTCAAAGAAAACAGATTCATGTTGATATTATGTCACCCTTGAGTTGGAGTCCGCTTTATGATTCGTTTGCTTTTATTATCGAACCCGCATCTTGACAGACGTCAAAAGGTTCTGTTGGAAATTTAAATAATAATATGCACGACTTTTCTTTCTTGGTTTATGCAATCAGAATACTTTTCCACTGGTGGCCCAAACATTTATGAAATCAACTCTGCTGTTCCTCTCATGTGATGAAAATCTGCTGAAGTAACCCACAGTGCTACCAAAGCTATAATTATTGTGTCAACGAACGAAACTTAAGTACAAGATGCACACCGACTGCCAAAAATGATTGAAAACATAATTTTCTATTATCTTTTTCAGCTGCCTGAAATAAATTTGTGGAAATTTCATCCACTCAGCTATCATCTTGCAATTTTGTTTACTGTACTTTTCTATGCAAGAGACTGGAGAGCAAAACCGCCTGTTCGTTGGACAATTCCGCTCACAAGAAATCAAGAAAACAACGGTAACCCGCCTTTCTCGGTTTCAACGAACCGTTGTTAACAGACAAACGGCGGAAATACGTTAATTAGTATACTGCGTATCCGCGCCTTCTTTATTAAAAGAGGTGATTGGGAAATTTCAACCTTACTCCGATAGAACGTAAGTTCGAGGAAGACGCTTTCATCCTTTGTATTCTAACCGGGAGGCAATAACTTATTTTCTGTGAGCAGATGCAAAAGATGAACGGGACAGTGCAAATGAGTTCCTGCGGTGATGCAGAAAAAGTCTCCCACATCTTGATGATTGCCGTGGTTATGATCGGGTCAATAATTGGAAACAGTATAATTTGTCTTTTACTCATCCGGTTCAAGACTCTGCGAACAGTGCCCAATATTCTGATAGCGAACTTAGCTGTCATAGACATTCTCAACGCACTGACCAACATGCCTCTTATGATCTTGTGGTACATCTGCAAAGTGCCTTACCTAAAAGGTCGCCCCATCTCCTGGTTCATCGTCACCTGGTACGTGCTGTTCATGTACCTAACCGTGTTCAATTTGACCGTGCTCACAATGGATCGCTATGGAGCCATCGTGCACGGCATCCACTACCATTCTTGGAAAACAATCAACAAAGCGAAGGTAGCTGTGCTATTTGTTTGGCTTTCAGCAGCAGCCTACACGTATGGTATGTTCACTTTGGGACTTGACATTGATGTTGGTGACGCTCCAGTGCTGGTATACAGGATACACTATTTGAAGAAATTTGGAAGACACTTTATCATTCCTGGTTATCTGGTTCCATTTGCGATCATGCTTATTATGGGAGTTGCCATGTGGCGCACTGTGCACCTCCATACCAGACGTATTTCGACGTTCTGTTCTGTGGGAAAACAAGTGAAAAACGATGTGAAGACAGCCAAGACAATCGGTGTGACCGTGATGGCATTTTTCTGCATGGGCGTCTTTCCGATGTTGCTACACAGCATCGCTACAATTCACGGTTCTTGGCCTCACTTCCTTGCGTTTTTCCTTACGCACCTGAACAGCATGGCAAATCCAATTATTTACTCACTCAAGACTCCAAGGTAAACCTTTTTTTTATTTCGCAATCTCTAACAATTCGTAAAACGCAATCAATAACGTACATTAATGTTTCTCTTCATGTTTATTCCACCTCAAATTTATTGTCGCATTATAAGAATTGTTGAAGCAAATGTCATCTGAAGATAAACTCTAAAGAGTGTCCCTTATACAAAATCTTATTTTATCCATATTTTCGTCGGAAAGGTGGATAAACAACTGTTTAATCAAAAAGCGGATTTAACTTACCGTTTGAGTTTTGTTTACGAGCAACCACTACTAAAGAAAAAGCTTTTTAACACAAAGGCTTACTAAACAAGGAATTGCATCAACCGATACGTGTACGAAAAAGAAATAAGCGTCGGGAAACCAAAGAATACCTTTATATAAATGAAGACACAAACATGAAGCGGCATGTTTTAATTGTTTAAAGAAGGAGCAAAGAACGCAATAAAAGGGCCTCTTTTACTCATATTTGTGTTAAATACAAAGGCAACCGACTTTTTGGCTTCTCAAATTTGAATAATCGCATGTGCTAACTGTACAATGGAAAAAAGAAAAGGGCTCGAGACTCACTTGCGTCATGTCAGAGTAGCGCCTTTCAATTGGTCAGAACTCCAATGAAATGCTCTACAACTTATTAAATAAATATGTTTGAGAGGCACCAATCTGCTTTTATCTGCTTAGGGAGCCTTAAGGGGGATCAAGAAGAGTATTTCTCCAGATAAACATGCATAAAAAAATATCCTCCCATTTTAAAAATAATACAACTATCTTTAGCCGTCATTTGTTAGCTTTACTTAATTGTTAGATCACAGATTTAATTTGTACATAGAATTCATGCCAGGCAAACAATAAATGTATAAAATATTCTTTTTTACAGGTTTCGTAAAGCGTTCCTACTGTTCTTGAAGGACCCTTGTGGCAAGTCACAGCCCTTTATGACTTCTAAGAATCAAACCGACCTTAACTCCACAACAATGACGACACAAGGTTATAACACTCGAATCACGTCTCTTTAAATGGAAGACGAGGACTAAAGGCTAACTTCGATCGACGTACCAATTTATTGGGCATGCTACATCGGGAGTCGAATCGATTATGTAGAGTGCAAGCACGCAGATGACCTCTTGTATTTAAAACGTCCTTATTTATTTCTTCTACCTATGGTAATAGATAAGTTGCTTTCCCCACAGTGAAAACACTGCAGATACATGTTTCGCGTTATTTTTCCCTTTTTTTTTCTTTTGGCTTTTCACAGTCTGTTAATCTGTGCGGCTGCCACAGATTATTTGGCCAAAGATGTAAGTCACGGAAGCATCGGACTGCCATTCACACGTGCCGAATCGCTTCCCGAGTTAAGCCGGACATTTAATGGTGGCCGACAAATCACTGCGTGTAAATTTACCCTTGCTTAGCCTCTTGTTGAAAACAGTTATCTTTATTGAATAATGGACGGGTCTGTAAATAATCCATTATGGGAAAACGGCTTTTAAATATGTAAGACGTGCAGGTTAGTTGAATCGCTAAATTTTCCCCGGAATATTGGAATGACATAGTAAGGCTTAGATTGTGTATAATCACTTACCCTCCTAAAATACTCTTGTTCTCCCTCTGCAATATATCGACGATTGCTGCCATGAACCAAAACATCCTCGTGGAAGCGTTGTTATCCAAAGAAAGAAAAATAGGGTTTTAGGTGGGTCAATAATTATACTAGATAATTACTTCGGTTCGCAGCTTTATTGGGGGTGTGAATCTCGGTAATTATCTATTCAAATACTGTTCAACTAAGATAAAGTAAAATTTACAAAGGATGGATGGCGAGCGATATGTTTTATGTTTGTCACGCAAAAGCAATATTACACGGATGAATCTATCATCATGTATCTAATGCGCGTTCAAGAAAAAAACATTGTTAGATTAGGAATGAATATCAATCCAGTTTCGAGAGCCGGAAATGGCATTTTGATTCGACGAGACGTTGGACTCAGGGTGTAGCGTTAACACTTAGCTTCTACTTAATCTTTCTATCAAGCAACGTCACTGGAAAAATCATAGAAAAATCAGGGTTATTCAACAAAAAATGTCTGACAATCTTCTCATTTTCACGACCATTTTGAAAGGTTTTGTTGGACTTTTTAGCGAAGTGGTCAAACTCGGAAAGGAGCTAGTCGAAGAAATGTTTCTGTTTTACTTTTCGGGAAAAGTTGTACAGTTTGTAAATTTTCTTATGCGGCCCTCACACGACAAACTCAAGTTGGTGTGTGTTTGAACGACACAACAACAGTTGGCAAACTGTTGGCGAGAATAGAGACGAGTTCTATTTGTTGCCAACGCTTGGCTAACTTGTTTGCTGGTGTTGCGTCATTCATACACACCAGTTTCAGCTTGGACACAAAAAGCGCGGCGTTTATTTAGTTCCTCCTTAGTGTCCAAGGCGGCGAAAAAGCAAAAAGGTAAAAACCTGTTTTGTAAGATAAGTGTTTTATTGTAATAAATAAAAAAAATATAGTCAATTTTTAGCTCAATAGTGAAATGAAAAAGATATAATGTTCATCATGTCACCAGCCTAGCGTTGGACAAAGAAAACAATCTGACTTCCGACGGGAATTGAACGTGCCAGATACCGGACGAGTGCTCTATCCACTGAGCTATGGAGAGACTCTTGGTGAGCAAGTCCAGATTTTTTCTTTTCTCTTTGTCCCAAGCTCGTGACATGATCAACATCTTTCTCAAGTGTAACATTATTTGTAGAGTTTTTCCGATTAAATTAATCATACAATCAGTATTTCGAATTACCTCACGAGAAAGGAGAGCCCAAAACCGTTTATGTGGGTCTGAATGACACCAGCAATTATGTAACACTACAGCCCCGTACATAGGGAATATTTATTTACACATGTTACTGAAAGAAAGAAATATAGAAACTTTATTATCGGTTAGTGGCAGTTTTTAATTTGGAAAATGAAACATAAACCTTATATAAAGTATATTTAAAGTTATAATGCTGAGTACAAAAAAATAAATTAAAAATAAATTCCCTTATTTAGACACGGTTGTGTTTAAAACTGTAAGCTTCTGTTGCCATGTATTTCCGATTGAATTGTAATTAATTTTGGAAGTGTTGGTTTTTGTGATGAGAGGAAAACCGGAGATCAGGAAAAAAAACCCTCGGAGGCAGGACGGGAACTCAATGATAGCAGTAAAACCCGTGCGAATTGCAAGGTAGTGTCTTCATTAGCTAACAATACATGTACTAGAACACAAGATGGTAATCTTCTACTGTTTATAATGATTCAAATCTAAAGTCAGTACAGAAAATAAAGACTTGGCCGTTCAAAGTAGGGTAAATAAAATATATTAGTGTGACGTAGGATGTATTCTTTATGGAGATATAATAGATTGACGCACTGACCAATCGCGCGAAGTTGTTCACCAAAGCATACACAACAGTGTTTTAATACATTCAGACAAATAACACTCGGGTTGGAAAAACTTCCAGCATTTAAAGTCACCAGAGATAGGATAGAAATCGATGATGATTTAACAAGAACAGATTTGTACTTTTTGTCAGATACTCTACCAGACTCGCAATTGGCTTTTAGAAGATCCATCAGTGACAATCTTGACGAACCAAATTTATCAGACATAACTAATCGATGATCAATGACATCAATTGGTGATTAATGAGTAATCGATGGGGAATCAGTTGATTAGTCATTGATTATTGGCGATGATCAATGAGTAATCGATGAGTTATCGAAGCCCAAAAATGTTCTGGCCTAGTATCGATTTCTCATCGATTGCATCGAGTTCAACAAGACAGATGTTGTATTTGTCGCGCCTTTCCGTGAGAAATGGATACTGTGTCATTTTTGTGAGTGACGTAAATTCTCCTCTCGATACCTTGACTTATTATGGGTGCTCACATTAAAAGCGTCAGAGAAAACAAGAAACAGATGCTGCCTTTTGAAGGGTCGGATGTCACTTGTTAATATTCCAGTCTTCAATTCCAGCAAAGATGTTCTTACGCTAACTTTGCGTCGAACATGGAGGTAAGACTAAGCAGACAATAATTCAAACTGAATATTATACGCCTCCCTTTTATGATTTTTCTCTAGTCTTTATACTAAACATAACAACTTTCAATGAAGAAACATTACAGACCCGTGGTGCGTTGATGCACGACTGATGAACGTAATTATGATATTATTACGTCTATTGAGAAACACGAATACATTTCTCATGTTTGACACGTTCTTAAGATAGTTTTCTTTGCTTTTCAAGTGCACTTGACTCGAAATCTTCATCCTCGAATTTTTTTCGCATTCAAAAATCAATGTTATAAGAAGTATTTCAGCGAAAACAATTAAGTCACAACGTTTCAAGAACACATTGTTTTGATATCTGCACTGTAATCTTCAAACAATAAAAAGAAACTAAAGATGAAAAATCGTGCTTCCGCTCTCTTGTGTTACAAGCAGAAAATGCAAAAAAAGTTGCCAAGTGTGTTTAAAAATGATAATACCTTTCAGCTCATACTAACAACAGCCCTGAGAACATCCTGGTTTAACTAGCAAATGGAAAAGTTTTTATTTTTTGCTCTCTTTTGCATGTGTAGTATTGCTGTTGATAAGCACCCTTATCATTCGATTGCTGTTTCTTCCATGGAAATTATCAGTTGGGTCATGCTTCACTTTAGAAAAATGTCGAAATGAGGGTAAAATTTGGCCCCGGGAATTTAACCCTCATTAAATGAATGATGACGAGTTACATATACAATTAAAGTAACAAAAACATCTGGTTCTAGGTGTATGATTAAAGGGGACATTCTCCAGCCTTTGACAAGGTTTAAGATCAACGTTTAAGGTGCAATATCTTTGAAGCCCAGCTTTTCATTTATTGTACTTGTAATTTAAATCTGTCAGAAAAGCTCAGTAGCGCCAATATTTTAATTACCGAAATGAATCATTACCTACTCCCCTGCCTTAAATATATCATTACTTTCTTTGAAATAAGTTTTAATTCGTTTGAGTACCCTTCACAAGAAAGAAAAACTCAGAGGAAGGCGGAAGAAACGATGCAAATTATCACAGTCTTCTGTGAGAAATAGTGAATGTTTTTTCACAGTTGAACAAAACTGATAACGTCCAAACTTAGTTTCTTAGGTTAGCACCGACCAACGTGATGTTCATTTTGCTTGGATAGCGGACAGGTAAGTGAGCGTGCATATGTGATAGGGAATCTATAAGATCAGAAAGTCTAAAAATGCTAAAGGCAGGGGTAAAATTGTCCAGGCATTGTGCTCTAAAAAACCAAAACAGAACAGCAATCACTGAATGTCCGTGTTGAAAGTCATCTTAGTCTGGTACGTAATCGGACTGGATTTAATGGCATTGTTGCAATTTTTTTTAAAAAAAAAACATTCTATTCGATTTCTTAATAATGGACAGTTCCGGACAATAACCCAACAATAATAACACGAATAAAAAGAGTGATGAAACAAGACATGTTTCGGGCACACGGTATCCATCATCATAAATTATTCATTTTTCCTTCGGTTATTCTGCCCTAGCGAATGAAAGTCAAAGGGGAACCAATATGAGGTGAAATATCCACGTCGGTTTTCGGATATTTTACAATAATTTGTGCTTTTTGCGTTACGTTCATTCTTGCTTATCAAAGCTGCTGGCTGTGACCACGCTCCTTCAGGTAATTTCAATGTAGGTTCTCGAATTTAAAATGAAACGTTATGTTGAGAGAAGTTCACTGTTCCATATATCGTTAACAAGAACAGGAAAGTGGCGACATTTGCGACCGAAAAACGGCAATTAGAGCCTTTATTTTATTCTTTTTGGCTGGGTAGATTTATTCGAATTATCTTCTGGGACACAAAAATACTAAGAACAGCAAAACAAATATGTAACTTTATCTGTAATCAGCCGTTGTTTTTTTGTAAGAAGGAAAGCTTGATTTCAATGTATGCAAACAAAATGCTCAGAGGAAAATGTGTGAGATGCAAATCCAACTCTCTTGTATCTTATTTACCCATGGATTCACATTCACGACTGGTTTGACGTTAAAGATAATCAATTCATTTTCCTCCAAACATTGTCTCAATAATACAAAATGTAAATGTAAAAAACATGCAATGTGACAATAAAGTTGTGGTAAGATAGCTAGAAGATAAGTAAATTAAAAGAAAGACATAAGAAACTGCCGCCGAGAAAGCGCCGGCTATTGCGGATACTGTATGACTCGAATGGAAAAGCCATTGACCAAAGATCATTTTCACTATTTAACGAAAAAATGACGTTATTTAACCGAAAAAGATGAGGAAATTATTATGCTTTCCACAAGTTAAATTTACATTCGAATATAATGTGACAACTAAAGTTTAATTAATTTTCATTATTATTTGTATTTCGAAATTTCAGTATTGACTGTTTTCATGATTTAAAGTTAATCCTACGCAAAAAGAAAAACTACAAGTTTGGAAAAGATCATACAATAGCCCACGAGGTCCTGTCATTATATTCTAATTCTCTGTTTATTTTCTCAGCTGTTAGATACATTGTATCCGAAACATATCATTTTTATCACTCCAGGTAGAGTTAATATTAAGAGGACTGCGCAGTACTACGTCTTCCGAATGTCTGAGAACCGCGGGTTAACACTATGTTCCTCAGAATTTAAAAGCTATTCTGCATTAGATGGCGAAGAAAGTGCTTCCGTTTAAACAAACAAACACACACACACCAACGCGAAGGAAAGTCACCAGTCCGAGAACGGCTTAACGACATCTATTGAAAAAGAAACAAACTGGCAAGCTCTATTACATCCTTATGTATTTTTTTATTTCTTTTAGGTCGACGACTACATATTCATCGTTTGCCCTTTAACAAGCACAAGAACCAACGTCCAAGAGGTAGGCTAAAACAATGAACGCATCTATACAGTCGAGTTCGTGCCATAATGCTGAACATGTCTCGCATATCTTGATGATATCTGTGGTTATAATTGGATCGATATTCGGAAACAGTATAATTTGCCTTTTACTCATCCGTTTTAAGACTCTGCGAACAGTTCCCAATATTCTGATAGCGAACTTAGCTGTCATAGACATTCTCAATGCACTGACCAACATGCCTCTTCTGATCATGTGGTACATTTGCAAAGTGCCCTATCTTAAGGGTCGCCCCATCTCCTGGTTTATCGTTAGTTGGTATGTGCTGTTCATGTACCTAACCGTGTTCAATCTCACTGCGTTGACGATGGATCGCTTTGGCGCCATTGTGCACGGTCTCCGCTACCACTGTTGGAAAACGGTGAACAAGGCAAAAGTGGCAGTGCTATTTGTGTGGCTTTCCGCAGCTGCCTACACGTATGGTATGTTCACCCTAGGGCTCGACATTGATCTTGGTGACGCTCCAGTGCTGGTATACAGGATACACTATTTGAAGACATTTGGAAGACATTTTATTATTCCCGGTTTCCTGGTTCCGTTTGGGATCATGCTCGTTATCGGAATTGCCATTTGGCGCACTGTTCGCCTCCAAAGCAAACGTTGGTCGACGTTCCGTTTTGTAAGAAAGCAAGCTAAAAACGACATGAAGACGGCCAAGACGATTGCTTTGACCGTGATGGCATTTTTCTGCATGGGCGTTTTCCCAATGTTGTTACACAACATTGCAAAAATTCACGGTTCGTGGCCCCACTTCCTTGCGTTTTTCCTCACGCACCTGAACAGCATGGCAAATCCTATCATTTACTCGCTCAAGACTCCGAGGTAAGTCATCCGTTTACAACAATCTCCAATAATAGGGCCAATATATCCAGCGACATTTAAGAACCAGTTATTTTCCTCTCTTACATTAGAACATCTTCTTTCGTATCATGAGGTAATAACGATCACTTAAATTTAACTTCTACATCCGGGGCACTTATTAAGTATTACATCATATCGTCTTTCGTCATTTAATCGTTAATTAAAGTAAAGTTAATAGAAACAGTGTTTAATCCCATTGTTTAATGTTATTATGAATCCTTTCTCTATCGCTGATGAGACAAGGTGACGCAATTTTAGCACGGACCAACTGAATTACTTGTAACATGATAATCGCGGCTTGAGGCAGCAGAAGAACTCAAAAGAAACACATAAATGCACAAAAGGGGCATAGGTGGACAAAATTAGAGAAGTTTAAAACGGATGGCATTTAGGTAAACTTGAAAAAAGGTCCGCCCGATTTCTTTCAAAAATTAACTCAAAATGTCATTTGTAATATTCAAGTATCATCCTTGTTCGTGTTTGTCAGCGACTTTGATGACTGTTCCTCTGCCTATTTGAAGTGAGAGGTTTTAACTAACTAAAATGGACAGAATTGTTATCCTATACAAACAACGGATGTAACATAATGGGTTCTACCGGAAACGGTAAACTGAGAAAAAACAACAAGCTTTAATTGCCAACGAGACAGCCGAGCCAAGAGGCGAGGCTGTCGAGGCGGCAGAATCATAGAGCCGTGTGCGTATGAGTGTATAGGCAGAGAAAATCTTAAGTTCTGCGTAAGGGACTTTTTTTTTGACCATATTTGGGTGTAAGTAAACCCCATATTTGGGTTGTATTGTTCTTCCCAACTGGTTCCCAGTCTCTTACTCCTTGCTAGAGAGCAAATGTCCAAAATGGCGTCCAGGCGGCTCGCTGTTAAAATTTTCAATGTGGTCATTCATCCCTTTACCGATCAATACACCTTTAGGGAATTATAAATTGAAAGAGAATACCCTACAGAATATTCGACCGCCGAAAAAATGAACATCAAGGTCTTCAAAGCGATGAAATAATCTTTCGACTTTGGAGTCCTTTGATTTACGATCGAAGAGAGACATGAAGATCAAAAGCGGACTGTTGACTTCAAATAGAGTTTTCTTGACTTATGAGAATGCTGAAGTCGGGTAAATGCTACCTTTTAGTGTTGATTGTGTTTATAGTAATTGTTTGACCGATGGTTTATTCCATATCAAATACCGTTTATATTTTATTTGGCACGCATTTTCGCTCCGCGTAGGAATAACATCAATACAAAGCGACGCTCACTAAAGCCTGGTTTTCACTAGCGACGCAAGCACAAGCACAAGCATAACAGCTCTTATTTCATCGTGAAAACGGCATCGACGCAAGCACAAGCACAAGGATCAAAATTTTTCCTTTTCTTGTGCTTGCGCTTGTGCTTGCGTTCGTGTGAAAACAAACATCGCATAAGCACAAGAAAATTGTTTACGTCTAGCCGTGTCTAGCCAATTAAAGTACTCGTTCCAGCATTTGAACAAAGTCCTGAAAGTCGCAGAGGCCGCGGTTGATTTTGATAAACGTTTTTCGAGAATGTTCGGAGAAGTGTAGACAAAAAAACAAAAGGCCCAAGCGCGGACTCGAGTAGCGAAAAAAACGGAGACGAATGCTTTCTTTAAAAATATTTATAATCCCAAATGTTTCGTTTTTCTCCTTTATTAGTCGCTTTCACTTTCATCGTCACACGAGTAGAGGAGAGAGAGTTTCTGAGAGTTTCTGCCACAATATTTGCAGGGAGAACGGAGTCGAGAGCGGAGCCTTCTAACTTGTAAACATCATATTCTTATGCTAATGTGCTTGTGCTTATGTCGACGTTCGTTTTCACTTGGCACGAACTACTTATGCTTGCGTTTGTGCTTGCGCTTATGCTTGCGTCGCTAGTGAAAACCAGGCTTAAAATTACTGCATGTCATACACACAAGAAAGTCAAACGTTTTTTGCTTCTAACGGCAAATGTAATGTTAACTTGAATAAAAGTTTTGTCTCCAAATAATCCTTGACCGTTCAAGTTTTGTTTTCTGTTTAAATTTTTCAAGTTTTGCGTAACTGAACATGACACTTCGCATGCGAGACTAAAATCTGACCCGTGCATTACTGTCTCTGATTACTTATAATTATTTTTAAAAAAGCATCTTAGCAGTTTTGATTTTGGGACTTGATTTATAAAAGTTCTTGAAATGCAACTATCACTTTTGTGGACGGAAACATTTTAACCATCGCTTGTTGTATTTAAAAAACAGTGATTAAACCTCATTTATTGCCTACATTTTGTGACATTTTAACGTTGAAAAGAAAGATTTGTCAAGAGTTATCAATCTGTCAAACCCGTAGCCTGCGTAGCAGACATCTGTGTACGTTTTTTAGTGTGTTTAAAAGAGTGCGCGATCGCGAGAATACGCGCGCTGGAAACTACGGCGCCTGCTACGCAGGCTATCAAGCCTGTGTCATTTATGAACACCAGAGAAATAGCGCTTTATTCGCATATTACCTAAAATACAATTTACCATATTTTGGTCATTTCAAATATAGTTCTATCAAAAACCATTCAATATCTGTTCTTATGAACAAACATGAGTATTTCGCTCGTTGGCACTTACCGATAGGTAAAACTAGTTACAGCTTGCATTATGCCTGCAAGCTGTAAGAGAACTCTCGAGGCTCAATAAATTTATAGCCATCGTTGAACGTGGCAATAGCTTAAAATTGACACCATATAGATATTGGGTGGGGGCGCAGATGTCTAAGAGCTACTTCGTTGGACTCCAAAAGTATATTTTGGCGAGAAATATAACTTTGCATATCCAAAAATACCCTATAGATTTTTCAAAACCGGTGGTATCGAGGTTATCTTTAAATTAGAACGGACGGAAGTACAGTCAACTCCCGCCTTGCGGACATCTCGCTATTACAGACACTCCATTATTACGGACAGAACCTGAAGTCCTGGCGAATAAGAATTACTGAAAATAAATCCCGCTACTACGGACTTCCGCTATTACGGACACGAAATTGTGGTCCCAAAGGTGTCCGTTATAGTGGGAGTTGACTGTATGGCTTGGCTAGGAATGAGATCCATGTGTCCATGCACCCATTCTATCATTAGCACTGATGATGTCGAAAGTGGAGGAATTTAATCTTCGTGTTTACTTCAGACATTTATATTTAGTTTTTAAAGGTGAACAAATCTTTCCTTGCTACTAAATCTATAAAGATAAATGAGAAAAAAGGCAAGGGAACGCGACTCACATTTATACCAGTATGTTTGACAAACATAATTATAATTGGTGCTTTTCTGCTTAACAGGTTTCGCAAAGCTTTCTTCTTGTTGTTAAAGGACCTCCGTGGCAAGTCACAACCCTTTATGGCTTTCAAGAATCAGATACATCTTTACGACTCGACAACAAGTATCTTGACCTGTAAGACAGAAGAAAGTAACATACAAGTCACATCACTTTAAACCGAAAGATGCCAGTACCAACCCCCTCCACTTAAACACATCTCCGGCTATAGGCCCATCTCTCTGCTAACAAGCAAAATATTCCTGTCAAAAGCCCATTCGGATATAAGCCACCACCTTTTCCAATTTTTTTTTTTAATGTATCGGTCATCAGAGTCTTTAACTTGATTTTTGTAAGCTCGCTTTCAGACGGTTTGTGTATGTCGCTCATAAGCCCTCCGGATATGAGCTTACCCAGCCATTACCCCACCCAAAACCCTGACGAAGTTGTATCAGCTCGGGGTTAATAACTGGCATTTGACTGTAACAAATCTGGATTTCGTTGTCCATGAGTGGAATGACACCGTTTGATAAAACAAAAGAAGGAAATCGTAGATAAATCAGAAAAACCGGCAACATTTTCAAAGTTGCAAAAAAAAACCCAGCCTTCTCAGCTTCAGTGCTATGAAGAAACCGTTTGCAAAATAAAATTTGGAATAAGGGACATAAATGAAGTGCAGTGTTTTAACATCGTACAAACTTGTTTTAAATTCTTGTTTCTGTTACATTTAACTAATGAAAATTACGAAACGAGCCTTTTTTGACACACTGTTAGTATAATACAGAAGTATAAGAAGTATTTCCTCTGTTTCAGTGGC
Organism: Oculina patagonica; assembly: GCF_052425735.1. Lineage (NCBI taxonomy): Eukaryota > Metazoa > Cnidaria > Anthozoa > Scleractinia > Oculinidae > Oculina > Oculina patagonica. The sequence continues at coordinate 14,344,818 of NC_135763.1, forward strand.
ATGCCTGTAAACTAGCTATCTCGTAGAGATATGAAGCTAAGTGCATGACCACTATAAACACATTTATTTATTTTATTTATTTTAAACACTTGCTTTACAATAATCACAGTTATGTTAGTTGTACAAGTAGT